>NW_028261384.1:75701169-76073669 GCF_051295495.1 Thamnophis sirtalis | reverse complement strand
AGCTGATTGGGTGGGAGCTTGGCTGTGTTCTGATTGGGTGGAAGTGTGTTCTGATTGGGTGGAGATGTGTTCTGATTGGTTGGGGGTTTGTGTTTCATGTAAGGATAGGAGAGGTTTAAAGTGGCTAATGGATCAGTGTGGGTTTTTGTCTGCTTTCTTTGTGGATGTTTGGTGGTGACATCCTGTGTGGCTCTTGTGAGCGTGGGCCTGGTGTCGTTCATCATGTTAGGGACTCATTTATCAATAAGGGCAGGCTTCCAAATGGCTGGCAGGTGGGAGGTATCGTCCCGCCTGTTCATGCTGTGTGGGCATTTTTCTATCTCGATGGCTTCTCTGATTATTCTGTTGTTAAAATGTTCAGCCTTGGCAATAGTTCTGGTCTTTTTGAAGTCAATTTTATGTCCTGTGGCTTTAAGGTGTTGGTTCCTCTTTTCTGATTGAGTTTTTGTGTTCTTCAATGCGTGCACTTATTCTTCTGTTGGTTTGTCCGATGTATGTGGTGGGGCAGGTGGTGCATGGGATTTCATATACTCCTTGATTTTCTAACTCAATTTTGTCTTTGGGGTTTCTTAGGATGGTGGATATTTTTCGGTTAGTGCAGAATGCTGTCTTGATGTTGTGTTTGTGGAGGATTTTGCTGATTCTGTCTATGTATATATGTATATATGTGTATATATGATGTATATATGTGTATATATGATGTATATATGTGTATATATGATGTATATATGTACATATGTACATATGTACATATATACATATATACATATATACATATATACATATATACATATGTACATATGTACATATGTACATATGTACATATGTACATATGTACATATGTACATATGTATGGATGGATTATGTTGGCAATTTAAGAAATTAAACTTTGCTTCCTTATTATAGTCCTTTGCATTTTCCTACAGTTCTTTCCAGAATTCAACTGTGGCCTGCTTTTCTGGTTTTTCACTTTTGGTGTCAACATTCACATTAAGACTTTGATAAAAATGCCATTGGTCTGATTAAAATTGCTGATTTTGTTTATATTGGATGATTCGTGCCTCATATCTTTCAATTTTTCTAGCTGTTGCTGTTATCTGCTGTTTTACAATCTCTACAGGTTCATTGATGTTTCTTGTATCCAATCTATATTTTCTGATTAGCTGATCTATGATTTTGCTGTTTTTAAGCTGTTGTTCATGCATGTTCTTTAAGTTGCTAGCATCTGCTCTTAATTTTTGACTTTTTGTTCTAATCGGATTTTCCACTTTGGCTTTGATGCTTTTTGCATTGTGTGACTAGGTGCTTTGATTTTAATGCCTAGTTCTTTAGTGACTATAACAGCTGCACTGTACATTAACTGATTTGTTTCCAAGATGGTCCCATCTTGATTGTTGAAAGCACTGCATTAACAATTTTCATAATAGGGGCCAAAATTTTCTTAGGCACAGTTTTTAATGATGGTAAATGTTGCCTTTCCTCATTAGACAAAAAATGCTCCATGATCTTGTCCTTAAATTTTTTGAGTTGTTTTTGAGTTAGTTCATCAGTTGGTTCAATGACATCTGGTTCTGGGGGTAGTGTTGTTATTTGAAATGTTGAAATGTTTATTCCATTTGTATGCCGCCCTATTCCCGAGAGACTCAGGGTGGCTTACAGCAGGGGGGAAGGGGAATACAAACAAAAAAACGAGCAAGTTAAAACAAAGCAACAGTCGCAACGGTTTAAGTGGGGCCAAGGAACTCGTCAGCCCCAGGCCTGCTGGAACAGCCAGGTCTTAGTGAATTTGCAGAAAGCCGTAAGGGTGGTGAGAGTCCGGATCTCCATGGGGAGCTCGTTCCAGAGGGCTGGAGCAGCCACAGAGAAGGCCCTCCCCCGAGGAGTCGACAGTCGACATTGGCTAGCAGATGGTATTCGGAGCAGGCCTAATCTGTGGGATCTAATTGGTCATAGGGAGGTGATTGGCAGGAAGCGGTCTCTCAAGTACCCAGGTCCAATACCATGTAGGGCTTTAAAAGTAACGACTAGCACCTTGAAGCGTGTCCGGAGACCAACCGGCAGCCAGTGCAGCTCACAGAGGATAGGTGTGACGTGGGTGTACCGAGGTGCACCCACAAACGCTCGTGCGGTTGCATTCTGGACAAGCTGAAGTCTCCGAATGCTCTTCAAGGGCAGCCCCATGTAGAGCGCATTACAGTAGTCCAGTCTTGAGGTCACAAGGGTGTGAGTGACTGTTCTAAGGGCCTCCCGGTTCAGGTAGGGTCGCAATTGGTGCACCAGGCAAACCTGGGCAAATGCCCCCCTGGTCACAGCCGACAAATGATGTTCTAAAGTCAGCTGTGGGTCCAGGAGGACTCCCAAATTGCGAACCCTGTCTGAGGGGCGTATAATTTCACCCCCTAGCCTGAGAGATGGAATATTGACCAGGTTTTTGGGAGGAAAACACAACAGCCACTCGGTCTTGTCTGGATTGAGTATAAGCTTGTTAACCCCCATCCAGACCCTAACAGCCTCCAGGCACTGGCACATCATGTCAACCGCTTCACTGAGTTTGCACGGGGCGGACAGATACAGCTGTGTATCATTCGCATATTGATGGTGTTTTATCCCGTGCCGTCGAATGATCTCACCCAGCAGCTTCATGTAGATATTAAATAGCAGGGGGGACAGGACCGAACGCTGAGGAACCCTGTATTTCAGGGGCCTAGGGGTCGACCTATCCACCCCAACTAACACCGACTGCGAGATGTCCGAGAGGTAGGTGGAGAACCATCGAAAAACGGTGCCTCCCACCCCCACCTCTTGCAACCGTCGCAGAAGGATACCATGTTCGATGGTATCGAAGGCCGCTGAGAGGTCAAGGAGCACTAGGATGGAGGAATGACCTCCATCCCTGGCTCTCCAGAGATCATCGGTCAGCGCGACCAAAGCGGTTTCCGTGCTGTAGCCAGGCCTGAATCCAGACTGAAAGGAATCCAGATAATCGGTTTCATCCAAAGACCGCCGGAGCTGAAAGGCCACCACTTTCTCAACAACCTTCCCAACAAAGGAGAGGTTGGAAACTGGACGATAGTTACTCAAGATGGCTGGATCCAAAGACGTCTTCTTCAGGAGGGGTCTCACCACCGCCACTTTTAGGAGGGGCGGGAAGGATCCCTCCCGGAGAGAGGTGCTAACTATCGTCTGGATCCAGCCACGTGTCACCTCCCTGCTGTTTGTGACCAGCCAGGAGGGGCACAGGTCCAGTATACAAGTGGAGGCACTCACAGCTCCCATGGCCTTGTCCACTTCTTCAGGCATGACAAGTTGAAACTCAGTCCATAAATTTCACTCAAGACCTTCCCCCGGTACCTCGGCTGGCTCTGAGCAATTGGAGTCCAAGTCCATCCGAGTCCGAGCGACTCCCTGTCATCTTCTTCTGGGAGTTCTACTACAATGTCTTTAGTTGTGTCTTGAGTATTGGTTGTTTCCGCTTGTGATGTTGTTTTTTTATTTTTGCAAATTGCCTGAATTTCCTCAAGCTGAACTTCACTAAACACTTTATTCCGTATAATAAATCGCCTTTGATCTGCTAGTCGTTGTTCACTAACATTTTAATCTGGATATTGTTGTGTCCATAATTCATACATTCACTTTAAATAGCCTCTTTTTTCTGGCTCTGAGTTGTAATAACCTGTTGACGGATGCCCTGGGACCTCAACATCCACCGTGGCCTTTGTTAACCCGCACAACGACCGATGCGGTATAGAATTTTTATTTGTTTCTTTCACCATGTTATATGGGTTGGCATTTTTTTATGGGGTCAGGTTACCAACCTGATCCCAACCCTCCTCCTTTCTCATCTGCGCTTGGGACCGGCAATGGCAGAGTTGTTGTTGTTATTGTTGTTGTTGTTGTTGTTGTTGTTGTTATTATTATTATTATTATTATTATTATTATTATTATTATTGATCAAATGGTTGACTGTCTCATCTCTTTCATTACAGAGGCAGCATTTGCTGTTGGTGGTAATATATTGAATTTTTGCCTTCATGCAATTTGTGGCTAAGGCTTATTCTTGAGCTGCCAAAATAAAGCCTTCTGTTTCTTTTTTTTATTGAAAATTTTAGAAAAAAAACTTTTACAAATGTTTACCTCCCCCCTGCTCTCCCCCCCCCCCGAGCCCCACCACCCCCAACCTCCCCCCCCGACTTCCCAGAACCAATACATGGTATAAGTCTTTAACAAAGATATTCTAAAATAAACTTAAAGAAAGTTAGTATCATCTTTCATTTGAGCTTTAACTCCTCTTTGCTAGGGTAACTCTAAACAGATTATATCATTCCTTGCTTCTTCAGTCATAAACTATCTGGAATTTCTTAGTCCCATATTTATTTTGAATATAGTCAATCCATCTTCTCCACTCCAGTTTATATCTCTCATTTGAGTGATCCTTGAAATATGCTGATATTTTAGCCATCCCTGCTAGGTTTGTTACTTTTAATGTCTATTCGTGAATAGTAGGCAAATCTTTCTTCTTCCAGTATTGCACTACCAACAGTCTTGCTGCCGTTATTAAATGCAAAATCAAGTTAGTCTCTATAACTGTAGAGTCAGTAATTATACCTAACAGGAATAACTGAGGGGTAAACTTTATCCTTTTTTTAACAACATTTTGCATAATCCACCATATTTTTATCCAAAATGCTTTAACCTTTTTACAAGTCCACCATATATGGTAATATGTAGCATCAACACCGAGCACTCTTAAAAGCCTGCATCGGAGCATATCTATTGGCATTACGGACAGCCAAGAACAACCACATTGCCGCTCTGATTGCGTCCGCTGAGTCCCGCCCTGCTGGTACAGCCTAAATGCTGGAGATGTGGTTCTCTTGACGCTACATACTTTCATATATGGTGGACATGTCGTAAGGTTAAAGCATTTTGGATAAAAATATGGTGGATCCTGCAAAATATCTTCAAAAGAAGGATAAAATTCACCCCTCAGTTGTTTTTACTAGGTATATGTACTGACTTTACAGCGGTAGAGATTAACTTGGTTCTGTACTTAATAACGGCAGCAAGACTATTGGTGGCGCAATACTGGAAGAAGAAAGACGTGCCTACAATTCAAGAATGGACTTTGAAAGTTATAAACTTAGCCGAAATGGCAAAAATTTCAGCATATCTTAAACAACATTCAAACGAGAGATATAAACGATACTGGAAAAAATGGATTGATTATACACAAAGCAAATATGGGACTAAAAAACTCCAGATAGCCTATGCTTAAGATTAGCAATAACTTAAACTGTTTAAAGTTTGGGTAACAGTAAGAAGCTGAGTTCAACGTAGAGATCTTATCAATCTTTTTTTTTTCTGCTTTGTTTTAAGACATTTTAGACTGTGTTTGCTAAAAAATTATACCGTGTACGGGCTCTGGGAAGTCGGGGGGAGGGAAGGGAGGTGGGGTTCTAGGGGGAGGGGGAGGGGGGAAATATAATATGTGTTAGATCTTAAAGCACATGATTGCACTTGTATACTGTGGCTTTTTAATGTTAGTGTAAAAATAGGAGATAATAGAGGTACACCGAAGGGAGGAGTAGAGTGAAAGAAGAAGGAGGGGTGGAGAGGGTGGGGGAGAGGATTGGAGGCAGGAGGAGAAGGAAGGGAATGTATTGAGAGAGAGGAGTGATAGAGGGGGAGGGGAAGTAGGAAGTAGAGGGGTATGTTGGAAGGAAGAATGAAAGTTGGAGGGGGGTGAAAGAGGGTGTATGGCGGGTCAAGGTGGTATTTTGGATTTGTATTGCGGGGGGTATTGTCTATAAAAGCGAGGGCTGTGTTTATTATTCAATGTTATATGCCCCAGTTATGCACAGTATACATGTGATTGTATGGAATGAAATGGAAATAAACGTATTTTCAGGATGAGTCCCGCCCTGCTGCCTTGTTTAGGGTGACCCGCTCCCTCTTAAACACGAGGGTTGCGGGGAACCCTTTACAAGGTAGAGCAGAGGAATATGTCCAGTTCCTCGCAGACAAAGTTGCTCAGCTTCGGATGGACCTGGATTCCAATTGCGCAGAGCCAGCCGAGGTACCGGGGGAAGGTCTTGAACGACACCTCTGGACTGATTTTCAACCTGTTGCTCCTGATGAAGTGGACAAGGCCATGGGAGCGGTGAGTGACTCCACATGTGTACTGGACCCGTGCCCCTCCTGGCTGGTCGCGAACAGCAGGGAGGTGACGCGGGGCTGGATCCAACCGATGGTGAATGCCTCTCTTCAGGAGGGTTTCTTTCCACTAGCATTGAAGGTAGTGGTGGTGAGACCCCTCCTGAAGAAGCCATCACTGGACCCAGCCAGTTTGAACAACTACCGTCCAGTCTCCAACCTCCCCTTTATTGGGAAGGTTGTTGAGAAAGTGGTGGCCTCGCAACTCCGGCGGTCCTTGGATGAAGCCGATTATCTAGACTCCTTTCAGTCTGGTTTCAGGCCTGGCTACAGCACGGAAACCGCTTTGGTCGCACTGACCGATGATCTCTGGAGAGCCAGGGATGGAGGTCATTCCTCCATCCTAGTGCTCCTTGACCTCTCAGCGGCCTTCGATACCATCGAACATGGTATCCTTCTGCGACGGTTGCAAGAGGTGGGGGTGGGAGGCACCGTTTTTCGATGGTTCTCCTCCTACCTCTCGGACATCTCGCAGTCGGTGTTAGTTGGGGAGGAGAGGTCGACCCCTAGGCCCCTGAAATACAGGGTTCCTCAGCGTTCGGTCCTGTCCCCCCTGCTATTTAATATCTACATGAAGCCACTGGGTGAGATCATTCGACGGCACGGGATAAAACACCATCAATATGCGGATGATACACAGCTGTATCTGTCCGCCCCGTGCAAACTCAGTGAAGCGGTTGACATGATGTGCCAGTGCCTGGAGGCTGTTAGGGTCTGGATGGGGGTTAACAAGCTTATACTCAATCCAGACAAGACCGAGTGGCTGTTGTGTTTTCCTCCCAAAAACCTGGTCAATATTCCATCACTCAGGCTGGGGGGTGAAAATCTACGCCGCTCAGACAGGGCTCGCAACTTGGGGGTCCTCCTGGATCCACAGCTGACTTTAGAACACCATTTGTTGGCTGTGACCAGGGGGGCATTTGCCCAGGTTCGCCTGGTGCACCAGTTGTGTCCCTACCTGGACCGGGAGGCACTCGCAACAGTCACTCACGCCCTCGTGACCTCAAGACTGGACTACTGCAATGCGCTCTACATGGGGCAGCCCTTGAAGAGTATTCGGAGACTTCAACTCGTCCAGAACGCAGCCGCGCGAGCGATTGTGGGTGCACCTCGGTACACCCACGTTACACCTATCCTCCGCGAGCTGCACTGGTTACCGGATACGCTTCAAGGTGCTAGTCGTAACTTATAAAGCCCTTCATGGTATTGGATCTGGGTACTTGAGAGACCGCTTGCTGCCAATTACCTCCCACAGACCCATTAGATCTCACAGGGTTGGCCTCCTCCGGGTGCCATCTACCAGCCAATGCCACCTGGCTATTACCCGGGGGAGGGCCTTCTCTGTGGCAGCTCCAGCCCACTGGAATGAACTCCCCGCAGGGATTCGAACCCTCACCTCTCTCCAGGCCTTCCGAAAATCCGTCAAAACCTGGCTTTGCCGGCAGGCCTAGGGGTGATGAGTTCCCTCCCCTCTCGACATGTATGGTTGTGCGACTGTTGTCTACTTTTATTATTTGTATTTTGTCTTTTATGTTCCCCTTTTTTCCCCCCTTGAATTGTTCGCTGCCCTGAGTCCTCCCGGAGAAGGGCGGCATACAAATAATAAAATGCAAATACAAATACAAATACAAACACAAACACATCTCCAGCATTTAGGTTGTAAGTTCGGATACATGCAAGACAGTTTTTTAGGATCTAAATGCCATCTATAAAACATCTTATAAAAGTTATCTCTCAGATTTTGGGCTTGCGTGAATTTTACATTTCTTACCCATATCTTTTCCCATGTATCCAACATTATTGGTTCTTCAAAATTTTGTTCCTACTTTATCATATAATCTTTAACTAATTCTGTTTCCGAATCCATTTCTATTAATACATTATATAGTCTCTTTATATGCATTTGACTTTGATTCCTAATTTGTTTTAGTAAATTATCCTCATTTTGCGTAAAGCCAATTTTTTGATCTTTTTTCCATCTAGCCTTTAATTGTCCATACTGAAACCATGTTTGAATTACCTTTTCCTCTTTTAGTACATTCAAGGATTTCAATTGTAATACACCTCTTTCTAGGGTGAGAAGCTGTCTGTATGTAGTTACATCCTGTTTTTGTGCTATATTTATGTTTTCTATTGCATGTCTAGGAATGGCCCACATAGGTATCTTATCATTTAGTTTGTGTTGATATTTTTTCCAGACCCGCAGTAGAGCATTCCTTAAAATATGACTTTTAAAATTCTTATCCACCTTTTTGTCATATAGCAACTAAGCATGCTAACCATATACCAAATCATGCCCTTCGATATTAAGTATTCTATCATCTGTTAAGTTAATCCAGTCACTGATTACTGATAAAACTACTGCTTCATAATATAGTTTTAAGTTTGGCAATTTCAAACCTCCTCTCTCATGTACATCTTGCATTATTTTTAGTTTTATTCTCAGCTTCTTCCCTGCCCAAACAAATTTGTTAATGCCCTTCTACCATTCTAGTAAATTTGCATCTTTTAAAAGTATTGGTATCATTTGAAAAAGAAATAAAAATTTAGGCAAAACATTCATTTTCACTGCTGTTATTCTTCCCAACAAGGATAATTGTAATTTTTCCCAATTTTTCATCTCTGTCTGTATGCTACACCATAGTGGCTCATAATTATGCTTGTATAGTTTCCCATTTGAGGTTGAGATATAGACTCCTAGATATTTAACCTTTTTAACTATTTCACATCCTGTCATTCTTTCTAGTTCTTCCCTTTGATTAGTGTTCATATTTTTAACTAGCATCTTTGTTTTCCCTAAATTTATTTTAAATCCAGAAACTTGGCCATATTGATTAATCATATTCATTAAAACCTTGCAGGATTCCTGTGGTTGGGTTAATGTTATAACCAAATCGTCCGCAAATGCACCTAATCTATATTCTTTATGCCTAATCTTGATTCCCTATAAATCATCTGATCCCCATATTTTATTCAACAATGTTTCTTCTGTTTCTTTTTTTAGTACTCCTGATCTTAACCATTATTATTATTTAAAGTAGATCAGACTAAGAAACTAAAGTTATGAATGTTGATTGTACTTTTATTATAATGTCATAACAACAGAATCTTGCAAGTCTAAATGTACCTATCCTTCCTTCCTTCCTTCCTTCCTTCCTTCCTTCCTTCCTTCCTTCCTTCCTTCCTTCCTTCCTCTTGAACAAAAATAGGAGAATCAAATCCAAGACCCTTTCTCAAATCATCTTTGTGTCATGGATACAACTTCTTTTTGTCTGACCCCTGTCTTTGTTGGGCCTCTTCTTTCTCAAGGTTATTTTTATTGCCTATTAAATTATATCTATCAGTTTTCTGTGACAAGAGGTTTAGAGGCTAAAGCATTAACTTTCCCATTTATATCTATTAACCATCTATTAAAAACTAGGTGGTAGACACGGATGGGATACTGTTAGACCAGGAGCTATATAGTCTCCTCATGTGGAAAGGCTACACATAAACATAGACTTAACTGTTTTTCATAATAGTGACAAACCACCCTTTACAAATAACTCTAAAACTGCTGATAATGTAATCTTTTCTCCATTCACTTGCCAACTGCTGTCCCTGACCTCTTTTTTCCTTTGTTCACTTCAGACTGCATGTGTATAAAATTAATGTATTTTAGACTGATTCTAAGCAGCTCAAAAATATATACTATATATAAAAAAATAACGGACACAAATGCAGTAAGATGAATAAAAAAATACTCCGAGAAGAAGAAAAATAATGGCATATCTATACAATTAACATCAAAATATAGGCAACTATTTTCAAAGGCAGACCCATGTCCACCACAGTTCAGCAGATGAGCTGTAAAGTGATAAGAGTATGAATGACTGCCTGAAAGTCCACCAGATCCAGGAAAAGGAGCAATTACATTAGATAACATTATATAAAAACCTTCTTGGCCATAGCTACCATCTGTTCTTTGAGCCTAAGGAGACTCCTAGATCATGCTCATTCCACTAATGGGGAAATGTGACTCTATCCAGGACTAATTATGGAAAATTCCCAGACTTCAAGCAACCCCAGAAAGCACCAATATAGTATTAAGTTGATTTCTCCCCATCTAGGTCCTCACAAACCTCCCTGAAACTGAGCTTCAACAACCTTGTTTGGCTAATCTAGGTTAGACCTAGATATAATTGAGTTAAAATGTAATCTCTTAGGTTATGTGGAAGTTATCTTTATCTGAAATGAATCAGACAGTCATTTATTCACTTATCATCTGAACTGGTTAAAAATCTAAAAAGTCATAAAGACAAACACATTTATATATGCACATAGAGAAAGAGTGTGTATACACACACACACATGTATATACTAATATACATATATTGTAATATACAGTACATATATGTATACAATGCTAAAAGATAATGCAAACTAATATTAAAAAGAAAAAAGATACATACAAAATGCAAAAAGAAAAAAAGAAAATCAGAAAAACAATATTTAAGGAAATGACTGGATATTTCCTGAAACAAGTGCAAACAAATTATGAGCATAATCATTTCTTCATATAATTCCCTTTTTTCTATTCGCAAGTAAAAAATTGCTGTCATTTCTGTTCGAATATTAGCAAAAGATCCATAATGATTTCCAATATTTTATGGCAATATTTGTTTATTTTATCCTTGATAAATCAAAACAATTTTATATTCCTTTAGAAGGGGATGTCCTAGCAATATTGATCTTTAATTCATCAATATATAGCATGATTTTGTGATTTTATCCTACATCCTTCAGTTTACAGATCAGTCAAATATAATATGTAGAATTTCTTTTAAGCAAATACCATTTGTGTAATTTTTTGAAAGGGGGGGAATGCAGAGAAAAAGTAAAGAGAAATGATAAGTTTTTAAAAAGTGTTTAAGAAGCTTTAACAGGAAAACTGCTTTAAAAAGCTTAAAAGGAAAACACCGAATATTATGCTCTATGAAAGTTTAAAAGGAAAACTGAAGAAAAATAAGAATGGAAAAATAGGACAGAACAACTTCTCCAAGTTCAGCAAATAGTGAATAGGATTGCACAATCAGCATGTACTGTATCTTTCAGAGTACAAGGCACTCTGAAGTATAAGATGCATCTAGCTTTTGGGGAGGAAAATAAGGGAGAAAAAAAATCTGCCTCTGCCCCAGTAATTTGTCTCCTTGCAGCAAACAACCTGCTTCAGTTTCAGTTTCAGCACAGCCTGATTAGCACAAGCAACTGATTGTCGGTTGGATCAGCCTCCTGACAATCAGCTGTTACAAGCTGCAGGGATTGCCATAGCATATTGCCGGCATGCAGAAGCCAAAAATGGGATGTGGAGACCAAAAATGGGGTGCACGGTCTCACATGCATTTCAGCAGCAGTTCATTTTAATGGAATCAAACATTTTCTCTTCTCCTAATTATCATTGTTTGTTGTGGTTATTAGTTGTCTGACCCATCCTGACCCTATGGACAACATTCTTCCAGGCCTTCCTGTTCTCTACCATCCCCCGGAGTCCATTTAAACTCTCAATCTTTCCAGCATAAGGCTCTTCTCCAGTGAAGTGGCCAAAGTATTTGAGTTTCATCTTCAGTATCTGGCCTTCTAAAGAGCAGCCAGGATGATTGTATACTCTTAAATAAATTCTGCAATTCCTACTCCACAGTTAATGATATCCAGAATGAAAGAGGCAACCTCCTAAATCAGAAGAGACTTCCTGCATTATTCAATAGGCTTCAATACAATAAGAAGAATAGTTTACTTGTTTCACTGGACAAATTCCATTTATTTCATAGTTGACTCAAGGTTAGGTTTAGCCAGAGTGCTAAGTATTGCTAACCAGCAGTTATTAACATAGAAGCAAATTCCTCATCCTCACTTTTTCTCAGATCTCTCTAACCTTATGTGCCCTTTGAATCTGAAACTTTGGGAATTGTATTATATTGTTCTCAATAATCACATTAAGCCAAGTTTCTGCAAAGCAGATAACTGCTGAGTAGAAAAATTCAGAGTTGTTCCAAGTTAGGAGAAGCAGTTCATCTATTTTATTGACTAGTGAATGTAGGTTTGTTATATGAAGCAGTGGGAGCAGAGTTCTCACCAGCATGCATGCCTCCACACTGTCTTCTCCTATGCTTTCTTTATTTTTTCTGGTTGCTGTGGCAGAGTCGCTGTTCCTCTGATCAGAATATTCACACAACCTTTCTCCACATTTGCAAAGACAGGAGGGGATGATGATCAGAATCTCATTTTTGGTGTACATAATATGCAGTGAGTCACAGAAAATTAAAACAAAGTCAAGAACACTAGAGACTATTTCATTGAGGCTGCCATCAGTGGCATCATCTTGAGAAATTTCCTTTCCTTTTGGAATCCCATTGAGAAAAGAAAACTACTGTGAACATCCCTCTATGCTAGTATTGTTTTCTGCAGGCTATGAAAATGATAGATTACACTTAATCTTGGAGAGTTCTGTGTATTTTCTTAAAGTTGTAAAACAAAACAATATATTATTAGTCAATTTTTATTTTACCTCTTATATGAGTTAATAAACAACAGAATTAGAATTCAAGATATAAAATTTGAATGTAAAATTGCTATTTTCCCAAACATTAGATAACAAACCTGCAGAATCTGCTGACTAATGTCACTAGCACATTGTTCAGTTTTAGCACTCTCAAGTGAAAAAAAAAAGGTTATTTATGAGTTTGGATGAGTTAGGGACACAAAGTCCTCAAAATACACTGAAATAAAGGGCTCTTTTTTATTTAAAATGTAGTTATTTAAGGCAGAATGAAAGAGAAACAAGGTCATCAGGCTAGAAACCAGAAGACCATAAGTTCTTGTCCTACCTTAGGTTAAGCTAGCTGACTGACTTTGAGCCAGTCACTTTCTCTCAGCCCTAGAAAGCAGGCAATAGCAAATCACTTCTGAAATCTTGTCAAGAAAATATTTCAGGGACTTGCCCAGACAGTTTCCAATAGGTAATGCTGACTTAAAGGCAACAAAACAAAATACCAATGAAGAACAGGCAGGCAAGTGATTTGCTCACAGGCTTCTTAGGAACTTTGAAAGCCATTCAGTATTACCCCCCCGGGGGGGGGCCTTTTCTGTGGCTGCTCCGGCCCTCTGGAACGATCTCCCCATGGAGATTCGGACCCTCACCACCCTTCAGGCTTTCTGCAAAGCCGCCAAGACCTGGCTGTTCCGGCAGGCCTGGGTCTGATGAGTTCCCAGCCCCACTCGAATTGCTGCGTCTGTTGGGTAGTTTTAAATTGTCTCTGTTTTCTGTTTTTTTGTTTTGTGTGTTTTGTATGGCCCCTTCCCCATATGTTTGTTCACCGCCCTGAGTCCCTCCGGGAATAGGGTGGCATACAAGTTCAATACATTGAATTGAATTGAATTGAATTTCCACTACATGATACCAGTGGTGGGTTTCAAATTATTTTACTACCGGTTTGCTAGTGTATGTGTGTGTACTAAGAAGCTAGTGTGTATGCAGGTTCGGAAGTGTCCAGGTGGATGGGCAAAGCCTCCCGCCCCTGCCACTACAGGTTCGCCCAATTCGGGATGAACCAGGAGAAATCCACCTCTGCATGATACTAAGGTAACTGCCATTTAAAATTTCTTACAGATTAAGCTCTTAGAGCATATTCTCTTTTTGCACAGAATACTTCATAGTAAACTGGGACTTCTTGAGAAAATCTAAATGGTGGCACTTAACTGGCCTATTAGTGCAACTGCAAGGTAAAGCTTAGAGAGGAGGAAAACAGAACATTGAGACATCCAGTAGCTCCAGTCATAAAATATTATATATATGAATGTTAAACAAAATAGAAGATTAAAACTGATGATGAATAATGAAATCAGTGGTAAGGACTCCACAGAATGAAATGTGTGTTATAATCCACTGTTTTCTCAGAAAAAACATTTATACAAGGACCCCATCTACTGGAATGAAGTGCATATTAAAAAGTCTATGTTTCAGAAGTCAGCATAAAAATGTAAATTTGAAACATTTTTATTTTCAATACAGTACACTAGGGAAACTTGTGTAGAACTCAACTTTTTGTTTGGTTGTTTTAATTTGAAAAAAAAATAGAACTGAATAATAAATGAAAGCCATAACTCAGACACAGTTTGAATTTAGAATGCTTGGCACCTACCTCAGTTCTGTACCACTATGACTTTCTTCTACACAAGAAGACTTTTAGAAGGCTTAAAATAGATTGTTCAATGGAAAGTTATAAATATTTTAAAATAATTTAAAATAAAGCTGTCTGAAACAATAATTTACTTATTTTATCTTTTCATGGGACTAGATCAGCATTCTAATTCAACATTAAGCCAAAATATACTTCCATGCAGATAGTGCTTTTGAATCAAGTGTTTCAAATTCTTACAATAATTAATAAGTATGAGTTTATAAATTGAGTTTTTTTAAAGGGCTTCTTTTATTTAATGGATAAACTCACCTTAGTGATGTATTACAACACTTACTTCCCCTAATTCATAATCTTTTTAGCAGGAACAGGCAGGATTGAGTTACCTATTTACTGATTTATAGTTATTTTTTCACAGTATATTTTACTGCTATCATGTGAATGTTCTGTTACTTAATTGCTTTCAGTTAGATTAATAGATTAATTAGAAGAAATTTACAAATCAAAGCAAATACTTGAAATGATGCCTACAATTTGATTTTGTATATTCAAGGTCTGATAAGGAAAGAAAACAAAATAATATTCAATGACTGGTAAAAAAAAATTAGACTATATTATTCCCTGTCCTTTTGTAATTATAATTTTAACTGTTTTTAATTAGTTTGAATTGATGGACTATGTTGTTTAACTTTTGTTTTAATTATATGTACTACCCAATGTCACATGCAAGTGAGATTCAAACAATCAATAACTTTGCCAAGGTGTCCTGTATAAGCTTATATAACACCAAAGCTTACATCGCACCAAAGATGGTAATTAGAGGATCTTTCCAATTGATATTTAACTTTCTAACCAGCTTAGAAAGTCTCAGAAAGACCAATGCCTAGAGGCACTAAAACACTCTATGTTGCTGTCTCATGTCATCTCACATACTAAGCCCAAAGTCTTAGAAAATATAGTAGGAAAATAAGTGCTTATATTTTAAGCAGCTTTTGAAACTGTTTATTTGTTTTAGCACTTATTTTCATACTATATTTTCTAAGATGTGGGGTTTAGTATGTCAGCTGACATGACAGGGCAAGGTAAGGTGTTTTAGTGCCTCTAGGCATTGGTCTTTTTGAGATCCCAGGAGGATAGCACTGGTTCCATAAAACTTCATAACTTCTTTGATGGAAGCTCTGTGTTGTAGCTTCCACATTCTTATTAACTTTGCCTTGGTATTGGAGAGGGGAGGAAGCATGACTTCCAGCTAAGAAATGGTGAACTGAAGTAGATCCTGTTAGATTGGGTAATGGATAGGCACACACAGGCTTAACAGTAACAACAGCTCTTTATTAAGTACAACAAGTGAGAACAATCCAGCGAAGGTTGAGTCTGACAGCAGCCCTTTTATAAGGAGCTGTCAGACCCTTCGACCAAAAGGATTAAACCTCTATTCCCACTGAAACAGAGGACCTTGGTGGAAACCACTGTAGTTAAAACTAATATCTAACACCCCTCCCCTCTTAGATGGAACAATCCTACTTATAACATAGTCACGCAGGTAGGCTGGCTTTTGGATAGCTCTGCCTAACCTGCGCAGTTCAGTAGGAGGGGTTTCCTTGGACAGGTCGGACGGACCTGTTTGCTCTGCAGCTTCTCTTGGTGGAAGCTACTGGAACCTTCTACAGGCCGTGGCTGGAGCTTCTAGAGTCAGTTCACTCGGAGCTTGCTGCAGGCCTGCAACATAACCAGATGAGTTTCCCGGTACCCAGGAGATTTTTGCGCATGTGCGAACTGCGGATGGCTGCTGCTTCTTCCTCGCTCCGACTAGGTAGGCGAAAAAACATCATAAAACACCACCGGACCTAGTCAGAATCGATGCGGGAAGAAGCTCCAAAGGTAGAGGGTGACCCAGGGGACACGAATGGGCGGCTGTCGGAGGGCTGCAGTTCTCCAAACGGCTCCCAGGCTCCGCGACCGCCCCCAGTAGTCCTCCGACTTCCCAGCGGCAGAGGAAATGGCGGCATGCTGACAGCGCTGTTCCCCGGTGGTTTTCAACGTTCCCAGCGTTTTTTGACCTCGCTGTGGATTTCCCAACCGGGGGAAGCCCCGAACTTGGATTTTTGGCGGGCTGTTGTGCCGGAGAGGGGGTGGCTGATTTCGGGTGGCACTGAGAGGACCTGGCGGTCGGCTTTGCTTGCCTTGCCTGCCGCCGCTGCGTTCTGCCCGAAGCCCACCCCCCATTGCTTTATCAGCTGGCAACGATTTGGATACCTCCTGGCCTCTCCCTGGCCTTTCCCAAGCATTCGGTTTTGCTTTCCACAATTGAGAGCAGCCCGAAGGAGCCCCTGGATTTCCTACCAGCCTGTCTGTGCCCGGCAGTGTTAACGAGGCCGGTGCCTTATAACTCCATTCCTTGGGTGAGAGACCAAGTAGTTCCTTTATGGATTAAATTGAACTGGGAACTGGATTGGGAATTGTCGTGTCAAGGAGGAGGTAGCTGCCTTGGACGCCATCAGAGGGGATCGTTTGGCAGGCCTTGGTGTCGCTGTTACGCCCCCCCCAGGCGCCTACCCCTCCCTTATACTACTCTAACGACTATGGAGATTATCTCCCTTTCTCTGTCATCTTTACCATCTGTCTCTCCCCTGGTGCTCCTTCGCCTGACACCTGGCAACCCCCTATTGCGGTACTTTATCATCTGGCCTCCTTCAACCGCGGCCTCTGGACTTTTTGGCCTACTGACACAGCCCCACCTGACATTGATTGTTACTACCATCACTACCCGGCATTGCCTTTGGGGCTTTATTTGGGTCAGCACTTATGAAAGAAGGCCTCTGACTGTTTCCAACTGTCCCGGACCTCTTAGGCCTCCAAGAGGAGGATACGGCTCACTCCCCTGTACACCCTGCCCGGACCATAGCTGGACTTCAGCCACCCTGAATGTTAAGAGCCATTTGGCCTTGCCTGATTTCGCACTTTAATTTTTGCGCAATTTTTCTTTCTATCTTTTTCTCTCTTCTTGTCTTCTTTCTTCCTTTTGTATGGGATATGTATGGGATATGCGTGTGATTGTGTGAATGTACCCACTTTTATTGCCCTATTTTGCTGTATTTTTATGTGTTTTTAACTATTACGTGGGGACTGTCTGAGTGAGCGAATGAATGTGTTTGATTCGGAGGGCCTGCCGGGGAATGCGGGAGCTATAGGTGTGGTTGAGGGGACCACGGACACGGGAGTGGGCCGGAGCATTATGGTCGTAACGGGGAGGGGCAGATATGGCGGGGACTTTAGGGCTGGCCATTACCGGGGAAGGAGGGCTCGCTACGTCACAGAGATCCCTCCTTCCAGCCCTATGAGTCCCACTCCGAGGCCAGATGGCGCGAGTAATCAGGACCCTGGTCTCAGGCTGCTGTCGCTAAATGCCAGGTCTGTAGTTCACAAGGCTCCTCTCGTCCGGGACCTAATTTTAGACGAGAGGGCAGACCTGGCATGTATTACTGAAACCTGGCTGGGCCCGGAGAGAGGAGTCCCCCTCACAGAGATGTGCCCAGAGGGCTTTCAGGTGCTTCATCAGCCGTGACCCCAATGAAGGGGTGGGGGTGTGGCTATTGTTATCCGAGAGTTCCTAGTACCTCGTAGGATCCCTGCTCCGGAGCTTGTCGGGTGTGAGTCCTTGCTGGTGAAGTTGGACCTCAAGGGTCAAGTGGGTTTGCTGTTAACGTACCTGCCTCCCAACAGCGTTGCGGCAGCCCTCCCCTCGCTCCTCGAGTCGGTAGCCGAGCTGGCAATTGAGTTTCCCAGGCTTATGGTTCTGGGGGATTTCAACTTGCCTTCGCTCGGTGAACACTCTGATGGGGCGCAGGAGTTCATGGCTTCCATGAGAGCCATGGGCTTGACCCAGGTAATTCGGGGCCCAACCCACTCTGCGGGTCACATGCTCGACCTTGTATTCCTCTCGGAGCAGTGGACTTGTGATCTTGGTCTGAGGGGTAACGAAATCATACCCCTGTCGTGGTCAGACCACTGCCTACTGAGGCTTGACTTCCGGAGACCAAACCCCCACTGTAGGGAGGAGGAACCGACCAGGTGGTTCCGCCCCAAGCGACTGATGGACCCTGTGAGGTTCCAGACGGAGCTTGGAGTTATTCCTGATACTCTCGCCCACAGTCCGGTGGAGACTCTGGTTGCTGCCTGGCGCTCGGCAGCATCGGAGTCCCTTGACCGGATTGCGCCACTACGGCCACTCCGAGGTGGCGGATCCCGGAGGCCCCCTTGGTTCACCGAGGAGCTCCGGGAGAGGAAGCGCCGGAGGAGACGCTTAGAGCACCTATGGAGGTCCGATAAATCCGATTCGAACCGAGCACTCTTAACAACCTGCACCAAGGAATACATCAGGGCATTTAGGGCAGCAAAAAGATCTTATATTGCCACCTTGGTTGCATCCACTGAGTCCCGTCCAGCCGCCCTGTTTAGGATAACCCGTTCCCTCCTAAATAGGAGGGATACAGGGGACCCCTTGCAGGGTAGGGCTGAAGACTATGTCCAGTTCTTAGCAGACAAAGTTGCTCGGTTTCGGTTGGATTTGGACTCCAATTTTGCAGATCCAGCCGAGGCACAGGTGGATAATTTGGCAGACCATCGCTGGGTTGAGTTTCAGGATGTTGCCCCAGGGGACGTGGACAAGGCCATGAGAGCTGTGAGTGCCTCCACTTGTGTACTGGACCCGTGTCCCTCCTGGCTGGTTGCCAACAGCGGAGAGGTGACACGGGGCTGGATCCAGGCAGTTATTACCACCTCCCTTCGGGAGGGGCACTTCCCCGCTGCACTTAAAGTGGCGGTGGTGAGACCCCCTCCTGAAGAAACCATCTCTGGATCCAGCCGTCCTTAACAACTACCGTCCAGTCTCCAACCTCCCCTTTGTTGGGAAGGTTGTTGAGAAGGTGGTGGCCTCCCAGCTTCAGCGGTCCTTGGAGGAAGCCAGTTACCTAGACCCATTCCAGTCCGGCTTCAGGCCTGGTTACAGCACAGAAACCGCTTTGGTCGCATTGACCGATGATCTCTGGAGAGCCAGGGATGGAGGCCATGCCTCCATCTTGGTTCTCCTTGACCTCTCGGTGGCTTTCGATACCATCGACCATGGTATCCTTCTGCGACGACTGCGGGAGGCGGGAGTGGGAGGCACTGTCCTGAAGTGGTTCTCCTCCTACCTCTCGGACAGGTCGCAGTCGGTGTTGGTTGGGGGGCAGAGATCGACCCCTAGGCCCCTAACATATGGGGTGCCGCAGGGGTCGGTCCTGTCCCCCCTACTATTTAACATCTACATGAAACCGCTGGGCGAGATCATTCGGAGGCATGGGATAAGATACCACCAATACGCGGACGATATGCAGTTGTATCTGTCTGCCCAATGCCAACTCAATGAAGCGGTGGACGTGATGAACCGGGGTCTCGAAGCTGTTAGGGACTGGATGAGGGCTAACAAGCTTGTACTCAACCCGGAAAAGACCGAGTGGCTGTTGTGTTTTCCTCCCAATAAATTGGCCAGTGTTCCATCACTCAGGCTGGGGGGATCAAATATTACACCCCTCAGACAGGGTTCGCAACTTGGGAGTCCTTCTGGATCCACAGCTGACCTTTGACTACCATCTGTCGGCTGTGACCAGGGGGGCGTTTGCCCAGGTTCGCCTGGTGCGCCAGTTGCGACCCTACCTGAACCGGGAGGCTCTCACAACGTCACTCGTGCCCTTGTGACCTCTAGGCTGGAATACTGTAATGTGCTCTACATGGGGCTGCCCTTGAAGAGCATCCGGCGACTTCAGCTAGTCCAGAATGCGGCCGCGTGAGTGATTGTGGGTGCACCTCGGTTCGCCCACATAACACCTATCCTCCGCGAGCTGCGCTGGCTACCTGTTGATCTCCGGGTGCGCTTCAAGGTGCTACTTACCACCCACAAAGCCCTTCATGGTAGTGGATCTGGGTACTTGAGAGACCGCCTCCTGCCAATTACCTCCTCCCGACCCATCAGATCGCATAGATTGGGCCTCCTCCGAGTTCCATCTGCCAGTCAGTGTCGACTGGCAACTACGCGGAGGAGAGCCTTTTCAGTAGCAGCTCTGACTCTTTGGAACGATCTCCCCATGGAGATTCGTACCCTCACCACCCTCCAGACCTTCCGCACAGCCCTTAAGACATGGCTATCCCGTCAGGCCTGGGGTTAAAGATTATAATCCATCCCCACCCGAATGATGAATGTTGCTTTATTCTTTTAATTATGTATTGTCCTATATGTCATTGTATGTATCCCCCTCCTACA
This sequence comes from Thamnophis sirtalis, assembly GCF_051295495.1. Classification (NCBI taxonomy): domain Eukaryota; kingdom Metazoa; phylum Chordata; class Lepidosauria; order Squamata; family Natricidae; genus Thamnophis; species Thamnophis sirtalis. The sequence continues at coordinate 76,052,984 of NW_028261384.1, read as the reverse complement.
TAAGTTGTAAGCTGCCCTGAGTCCCCTCAGGGAAAAGGGCGGCCTATAAATAAACTTATACAATACAATACAATACAATACCCTCGGGCTTGAGCTGGCTTTGGAAGGAGTGAGTGTTTGCTCTGTTTGGGTAGGGCTTTGGCTAACTCGTGCAGGAGTTACCTCTGGTTGTCTAAGAGTAGAGTTGGAGAGGCGGCCATGTAGTTGGTCAATATACCTTCTCCAATTCCTACCATCCTCGAGCTCTAAGAGGTAAGAGCGAGGGCCGGTGATGCCTTTCACTGTGGCAGGAATGCAATGCGCAGTTTGGGTGGAACAATGACCCAGCCCCCCCACAGTAAACAGCCATTTACAATCAATAACACATCACGTTTGGCAAAATACATTTTGAAATCAACCCCCACAGGCCCCTCCACACCCAGTTCAAAATTTGCTTGATGGTGGAGTCCTTTGCAGAGTGACTGGCAACGTCACTGGACGAGACAGGCACAGTCTCAAGGCAGTCAATGAGGAGGACTGGCGGCTAAGGGGTAGGGTCAGCGAGAAGTTCAGGCAGTGGGCAGCGGGTCAATACATCAGCATGCCCCAAAGTGGAGCCTGGTCGGTGGATGAGGGAGTAGGAGTAGGCAGCTAGGAAGATTGTCCACCTGGTCATCCGTGGTGATAGTGACACTGGGGTAGATCGGTCCCCAGCCAGTAAGGTCAACAACGGCTTGTGGTCCATAACCATCTCAAAGTCCCGGCCATATAGATACTTATGGAACCTCTTTACTCTGGCCACTGCAGCCAAAGCCTCATGGTCCAGCTGCCTGTAGTTCCCCTCAACAGCAGACAAGGTCCTGGAGTAAAATGCAATAGGAGCTTCGGTTCCATTGGACATGTGGTGGCTGAGGACAGCGCCAACGCCGAAGGGGGAAGCGTCACAGGTCAACACCAACGGCAGGGTCTGGCTGTATTGAACTAGAAAGGAGTCCGCTGACAGGAGTTGTTTTACCACGGCAAATGCGGCAGCCTTGGCTCTGTCGCAGGACCACTTCACATTCTTAGCCAGGAGATGGCGTAAGGGCTCAGCAACAGTGGCTTTCTGTTTGAGAAAGACTCTGTAGAAATTAAGGAGCCCAAGGAACACCTGCAGCTTGGTTTGATTGTGAGGTGTGGGGGCATCCTGAGTAGCTTTAATTTTTTGTGTAGTCGGATGAATCCCAGAACCATCGATTAGGTACCCTAGGAATTCAACCCTTGGCATGTTAATGTGGAATTTCTCTTTTTTGAGAGGAGGCCTTTGTCTCTAATTTGAGCCAAAACTATTTGTACACATTTTAAAAGTTGTGCCTCATTTGCAGCCGATACAAGTGTTGTCGAAATAAGGGATGACTCTGGAATCCACTGCATGATCTTTGGAACAGTCCAGGGGTGATACTAATGCCGTATTGAGCTAACTAATGGGCATGGGTCAGGAGTGCTGGGAAGGGTTGGGATTCCAGGGGAGACATTAAGCCATTCCATTGGGGGATTCACCATCTCTACTGTTTGTGGGAGAGGCAGATATGTTGGGGGCCGAGGGCCAAATTATGTTCAGGGGATGCAGGTTCACTGTTTAAGAGCGATCGCATGTTCTGACCCTCCTCACCTTTCTCACACTCCCGGGTGCTCAGGATTACAGGACCCTGGTCTCTGACTGGTGTTGCTTAACACCAGGTCTGTGGTACATAAGGCTCCACTCATTTCCAACCTCATACAAGAGGGTAGAGCGGACCTGGCGTGCATTATGGAGACCGGGTTGGGCCATGAGGGGGGTGTTCCCCTTAGTAAACTATGCCCACAAGGCTTCTGGGCATTTCACCAGCCGAGAGCCCAGGGCAGGGGGGTGAGGGTGGCTGTGGTTATTAGGGAAAGTCTCGGACCTCAGGAGATCACTGTGCCTCAGATAGGCGGGTGTGAGTCCCTTTTTGTGAAATGGGGCCTTGGAGTTCAGGTGGGCCTTTTTGTTACGTACCTGTCTCCCTGCTACTTTTCATCAGCTCTGCCGGAGCTGCTGGATGTGTTAGCTGGATTGGCGGTTGATTTCCCCAGGCTTATGATCCTGGGGGATTTCGATCTGCCTTCCATTGGCGAGACATCCGAGTCAGCTCAGGAGTTCATGGCTTCCATGATGGCTATGGACCTAACTCAATTAATTCAAGACCCCACCCATAATGGGGGATACACGCTCAACCTGATTTTTGTCTCTGGGCAGTGGATGAATGATCTAAATTTAGGGGATATTTCTATCGAACCCTTGTCATGGTCTGATCATTTCCTCATCAGGCTTGACTTCTATACTGCTACCCCCCACTGCAGGGAGGTGGAACCGACTAGATGGTTCCACCCCAGGCACCTGATGGACCCTGAAAGATTCCTGATGGAGCTTGGGACTTTTCCTGAACTCCTTTGCTCACAACTTGACCGAAGCCCTAGTGGAAGCCTAGGGCAGCCACTGGGGCCTTGGATCGTGCCTTTGCGGCCTCTGACCCGGTGTCAATCCTGGGTAGCTCTGGTTTACCAAGGAGCTCCGGGAGATGAAACACTGGAAAAGATGCCTAGGTTGGAGGGCCAGCCGGTCCAAATCCAATCGAACACTAGTAAGAATTCATATTAAATCCTACTTAGTGGTGATAAAAGCGGCAAAACGGCAACATTTTTCCGTTCTTAGTGCATCTGCAGATAACTGCCCAGCCACCCTGTTTAGGGTGACCTGCTCCTTACTTAACCAAGGAACTGGAAAAGACCTCTTACAGGGTAGGGCTGAAGAATTTGTTCAGTACCGGCAGGATAAAATCGCTCAGATCCGGACAGGCTTGGACTCTCACTGGGTAGATTCGGGCGAGTCGACAGGGATGAATCTTGTGAAGAATATCTGGGATGAGTTTGACCCTGTGACCCCTGAGGGCATGGACAGGATTATGGGTAGACTCAGTGCTGCCTCTTGTGTGCTGGACCTGTGTCCCTCTTGGTTAGTCTCGGCTCCCAGGGAGTGACACGAGGCTGGCTCCAGGAGATTACCAATGCTTCATTGAGAGAGGGGTTCTTTCCCACCATCTTGAAGGAGGCGGTGGTGAGGCCCCTCCTTAAGAAGCCTTCCCTGGACCCAGCTTCTTTAGCCAACTATCGTCCGGTCTCCAACCTTCGCTTTGTAGCGAAGGTTGTCGAGTGTGGTAGTACGTCAGCTTCCCCAGTACCTGGATGAAGCTGTCTACCTAGATCCATTTCAGTCAGGTTTCAGGCCCGGATACAGCATGGAGATGGCATTGGTCACATTGGTCGATGATCTCTGGCAGGCCCGGGACAGGGGCTGCTCCTCTGTCCTGGTCCTATTAGACTTCTCGGCAGCTTTTGATACCATCAACCATGGTATCCTACTGTGACGACTCGGGGGGCTTGGGAGTGGGGGGCACTGTTTTACGGTGTTTCTCCTCCTACCTGTCGGATCGGTCACAGTTTGTGTTGACTGGAGGGCATGGACCAACCCCGAGGCGCGTCACTTGTGGGGTACCCCAGGGGTCAGTTCTCTCACCCCTCCTGTTCAACATATATATGCAACCACTGGGTGAGATCATCTATGGTTTTGGGGTATGGTATCATCAATATGCTGATGATACTCAACTTTTCATCTCTACCCCAAACCACCCAAATGATGCCCTCGACATGATGTCCCAATGCCTGGAGACTGTGCGGATCTGGATGGGGAGGAACAGGCTCAAGCTCAATCCCTCCAAGATTGAGTGGCTGTGGTTTCCGTCATCCGGATTTGTGCATCTTGTCCCATCTTTGATGATAGGGGGAGAAATTTTAGCCCCCTCATAGAGGGCCCGCAATCTAGGAGTCCTCCTGGATACGCTGCTTAGTTTAGAAGAACACCTGATGGCTGTGACCTGGGGGGCCTTTTACCAGGTTTGCCTGGTACATCAGTTGCATCCCGTCCTGTATCGGGATGCTCTGTGCACAGTTACTCATGCCCTCGTTCTTTCTCGCCTGGACTACTGTAATGCTCTCTACATGGGGCTGCCCTTGAAGAGCACCCAGAGGCTTCAACTGGTCCAGAATGTGGCTGCGCGAGTTATCATGGGGGTACCTAGGTGCTCTCATGTTACACCCCTTTTAGGCGGCCTGCACTGGTTGCCAGTTGTCTTACAGGTACGATTCAAGGTACTAATTATGATCTTTAAAGCGCTCCATGGCTTAGGCCCAGGATACCTGCAAGACCACCTACTGCCACTGGTGGCCTCCCACTGTCCAGTGCGATCCCACAGAGTTGGCCTCTTCAGGGTGCCGTCGGCCAGACAGCGACCCCCAGAGGGAGAGCCTTTTCTGTGGGAGGGCCTTCCCTCTGGAATGAGCTGCCCCCCGGAGCTTCATATAATCCCCGACCTCCAGTCCTTCTGATGCACCCTAAAAAGTTGGGTTTTCCAGCAAGCTGGCCTGGCCTAAACAAAATAAAATAAATGATTGATTATTGTTAATTTTAATCTAATTTTTTAAATGTTATTGTTAATCTTAATTGGGGTTTTTTGGGTGGGATACTCCATCTAATTTTTTTAACTTTTGTAATATGTGTTTTTTTAATGTTGTATGCCACCCTGAGTCCTTTGGGAGAAGGGGGGCATATAAATCCAACAAACAAACAAACAAACAAACAAACAAACAAACAAATTGCAGGTGGTGACATTTGAATGCACCCCTGTGCGTCACAATGAAGTAGGTGCTGTACAATGGGTAGAGGGTAGGCGCTTTGTTGTAGTGCTTTATTTGTTGTGCACTTGTAGTCTGCACAGAGGTGGACATACCTGTCAGATTTGACAGGTGTCACTAAAGGGGTCTCCCAGCATGTGTGATCAACAGGTTCTAGGATTCCCTGGCCCATGAGCTTGTCAATTTCCCTGTCAATTTTGGGGCAGAGAGCAAAAGGTACTCTCCTGGGTTTAAGCCTAATTGGAGCTATGTTGGGGTCCAAACTAAAGGAAATTGGAGTCCTCACATACTTACCCAGACCAGTGCTGAAGACGTCCTCGAACTCCTTAAAGATGGCTTCAGTGCCGCTGTCTTTCAAGGTGTTGATACCGGTCACTTCTAGGCCCAGGGCTTGGAACCCTTCTAGTCCTAGGAGGCTTTGCAGGTTGCTGCTGACCACTGTCACTTGGAGTTTCCCACTGAACTGCTTGAACTTCACCTGGAAGGTGCCTTGGCCCACGATGGGGACCCAGTTTCCCTGGTAATTGCGTAGGCAGATGAATGATGCTTCTTTAGGCTAGGGATAGCCTGCTTTAAGGTACACCATGGTATGATGGTCAGTGATGACCCAGTGTTGATCTCCATTTCGCATGGACAGTCCTCAATGAGGACTGTGACCTTCAATTTTTTTTGCCGCCTGGTGCAGACTTGGCCAATTGACGTATGGTAGGTGACTCTATTGTTGCCCTCTGAGCACCATGTTGGCTTCTTCCAGACCCCTGGTTTGGGCCTCTGTTGGTGGCTTGGTGCACTTCTAGGCTACCAGGTAGTGGCAGGGAATTTGCTCCGGCACATCCAAGGCAATCTGCAGAGTGAGATTAGATTTAGCGTGTAACCTCCTCTGCAGTGTAAGGTCCCACACGCCACAAATTATGCGGTCCAGAATCTGCTCATCCAGACCTCGGAATTCATAGTATGCTGCGGTCTTGCGAAGTGCCATAATGTACTTATTAATTGACTCGCCCTCTTTCTGGTTTCTGATGTTAAACTCATGCCGGGGAACATGCTTGGATGGCTTGGGCGCATAGTTGGTCCTTAGTGTCTGCTGCAGCATGGACCAGGTGACTGATTGAAGCGATGTCAGCTCAGAAAGGTCTCGAACACTTTCTGGCCACAGTATCCGAGGAACATATTCTTCTTGCGGCCTTCAGAAAGGCCCATGAGGTCATTTGCCTCGAGGAAGCAGTCAAATCGTAGCATGTATGATTCCCAGTGCTCGGTGACTAGGTCATACAGAGTCAGTGGGGTGTGCCTAGCCATTTTGTGTACAGAGGACTATTTGAGTTGCTGCTCAAAAATGGCTGCTCAAAGCCGTGCTGAGCTCCAGGCTGTATGTACTTGCTGGATTGCTATGCTCTTTTCGGTTCGGACCCAGATTGTTGGGGGCAATATGCTGACTCTCTGTAAACCGCTTAGAGAGGCCTGAAAGGCCTATGAAGCGGTATATAAGTCCCCTGCTATTACTGCTATTATTATTATTAGTTGCCAACCAATCCCATCCTCATTACCATGGTTAGATTGGGTAATGGATAGGCACACACAGGCTTAATGGTAACAACAGCTTTTTATTAAGTACAACAAGTGAGAACAATCCACCGAAGGTTGAATCTGACATCAGCCTTTTTACAGGATTAAACCTTAGTTCCCGCCAGAACAGAGGACCTTGGTGGAAACCACTGTAGTTAGAACTAATATCTAACAAATCCTCTAAATGCAGAACTAACCACTACCTCAGAATGAAAATCCAGCAAGTATATCACTAATTCCTCACTGGAATTAGTGACAAGTGACAATTCCTTGACAAGATGAAGATTTGAGATCAACAAAAAGTGTTCCACACAATTCATATGGAAACTCCAAGTCAGCAATGTCTGGCAGGTTTAGAGTCAGCATATTGCTCCCCAACCATCTCGGTTCTCATTTTATTAACTTCAGAAGGATGAGCCTGGTGAGACCGGAACTGCCAAACTGCTGACAGCTGGTGATCAATAGATGTAGCCTGCAGTACTGCATTCTAACCACTGCGCCACCACAGTTCTTAAATACAAATTTTTTTTGGGGGGGGGGTCTTCTGCTTGATTAGGAGGTTGGACTACAGGACCTTCCAGCTGTATTCCAATTCTGAAATTCTGAATCATTTAGAGTAAACAGCAAAAAGATAATTTGAACTTAATTTTTTTGGGAAAGTTACAAATGGACTAAGGGTTGAGATAGATTTGAAATAAAAGTTCAAATTTGATTACAAAAATGCTTTCCATGGGAAAATATTGTTGTTTTGAATTCCCTTTAAAAATGATATAATGAGACTTCAAAGAGTGGACACTAGAGGGAAATTGAAGGTGTAACAATTAAAGGAGAAAAATTTGACTCCCTAATAAAATCCCAATTCAAAGCAGTGAACATAAGTAATACAAATGAAGATGAATATATGTGTTCCATGGAGTCCTAGTCACCATTACCCTATTAAGATCCCTCTCTTCACTTAAGACATATGCCATGGCATTGTTAACCCAATCGATCATTGTGATTTGTTGATTTATAAATACTTATATGCCCTTAATGACCAGCAACTTCAGATCAGACCTGTGTGGATTTAACTCAAAGCATATGATTTTGACCTTATGCTGATGAATTTAAATAAATTTGGAGTCCTACATTCACTGTTCCCTCTAAGGTGCGCGCCTGCGCGGCCGCGCACGTCGCAAAAAAATCCCGCGCAGCAGTTTCTATCTGCCGCGCAGAGATTTCTGTAAAGGAAATGTGGGGAAGTCCTTTGCAGGCGGCTACAACTGACCGCCTGCAAAGGACCTCCCCAGACTTGTTTTGAAGAGCATGGCTCTTCAAGTCCATGTTTGGGGCGGGGGATCCCTTGGAGAGGGGATTCCTTCCTGCGAGACCCCACCCAGAAAATGCGGAGAGCGGCAGTGGAGACCCGGGGCTGCTTCTGCTGTGACTGCTGGACTGTGTGGGGCTGGGAAGGGGGCGGGAAGAGTGGCGGGGCTGACGGTGGCTGGCGGTGGCAGGCTGGTTGGCTGCCTTTCCACCGCTGCCCCCTCTGTGCGGCGGCTTTCAACCTGCTCCCCCGACTCGTAACTCCTCCTGTTTTCCCCCTCCCTCTTACATGCCCCCTTGGTGCAGCGGGCTACTGCCGGCGAAAGGAGTGGGGCGGGCGACATTGCACAACTGGGTAAATTATAAACCACAGATTTTAATCCTATTTAATTTTTAATGGTATCAAATTTAGCTATAAAGTGGCCTTACCTACTTTTTTTTCCCTGGGCCTGCTAAATTCTGGTCCCTGGTGATACAATGAGTTAAATGCATTCTGGCCTGGATTTCCTATTGTGCAATTTGTGTCATGGACTTAATCATTTTAAATTCCATAAAATGCCAGTACACATCCTTTCTGCCAAGAGATCAGAAAAAACAATGCTCGAATCTTCTGATATTTAAATGATTTATAATGTTGTTTAGATATATAATTTGGATTACATTTGAAAGCTATGCATTGATTAAATACTACAGAATACAAGCAGTTCTTTCTTTTTTGGTTTTAGAAAAGGATAATTCCCCTTTTAGCCAGGCTTTTTGAATTAGATTATGGTGATGTTAACACCAGTTTTTAAGTAGATTTCAAATTTAAAAAAAAAATCTTTTAGCTGCTTTGAATACCTTGGAGATGAAAAGATGGGGTACAAACTCAAATAACAAAAAAATAGTACATTCATTTTGAAAAATAAATGCAAGACTTAATTAATTTCATATCTTTATTTAAAATAGTTTTGGCATGGCATATGGTTTTATCGATTCAGTTGGAAATGATGTGGATGTTGTATCTGATTCTGAGGTATATATATTCTTAAGTAACATAACATATAGCATATAGTCCAAACTTGCTAGACTATTTAATTGATCTTACTACTTTAAATGGGGAGAGTTTCATGATAAATTATTTTATTACATTTATGTTGCATTTATATATTATATTTATTACATTTATATTTCATATTATATATTTGTATTGTTATTTTAGTGTTTATTGTCAATTTTGATAGATATTATATTGATATATCAATACTGATTTTACTCATACTAAATAACAATTACTGCTATTATTTATCAGGATTAAATATTTACAGTTTTTAATATTGAGTTAGTCGTATTTTAGAATAATAGGATTATCTTTTAATAGGATAATTGGCAAAATCTAATTCAAATGTGATGGGTTGCATTCCAAAGAATGTGAGAGGACAGGTTGCCTGCAAAATGCCAGGACCCAGGACCCTGTTGGTGCCATGTCTCTCTCTAGCCAGTCTAACAATGTAAAAGCTGAGCAGAAGTCTTTTTTTTTTCAGGGTGAGCGGAAAAGTATAGTGTTTGAGTAGCACATTTTCATGCCTGGCATTCATCAGGCTGAAACCTCGCTCGCAATCAGCGCTTGACGCTTGGAATGTTGCGCAAATGTCCAGCAGACGTGACAGCAGTTCAAACTGTTGCTCTCTTAGGTGCTCAGGCATGAAACTGTGCCGCTCAAACACTATACTTTCCCGCTCACACTGAAAAAAAATTAGAGGGAACATTGCCTACATTCTGTCAAACATATAAGGTTGATGCATTAAGGAGTTCCTCTGCCATCTTTAAATTCCTCAAGACTAAAGATGGCCATTATATTTCTGCAACACTCAAATTATTTGAAGCAAACCAATTACATAGCTCCTGTATGACACCCAGCTTGATTCCTTTTCCAGTTTTGTACTATTAGCAATGTTCCCTCTAATTTTTTTTCAGTGTGAGCAGAAAAGTATAGTGTTTGAGTGGCACATTTTCATGCCTGAGCACCTGAATTTTTTTCACAGATGTCACCTAAGACAACAACGAAATCAGTATTATTTGAAACTCAAAGTTATGTTTATTCAAGGTACCCACTTAATTAAAAGTGTTATATAATATCAGTATCACTTAACAATGCTCCTGCTTAGCAACCAAAATGTTGGCTCAGAAAGTCTGGCATTTGAAGCACGCAAATCTTAAAGCTGTTGTTACAAGATCCTTGTACCCCTAACCCTTTAGAAAAAAACCCTCAGGGGTCTTCAAACCTGACAGTTTTAAGACTTGTGGACTTCAACTCCCAGAATTCCTCCTCCAGTCATGTTGGCTCAGAAACTCTGGCATTGAAGCATGCAAGTGTTAAAGCTGTCAAGTTACAAGATCCTTGCACCCATAACCCTTTAGGGAAAAAAACCTCAGGGGTCTTCAAACCTGACAGCTTTAAGATTTGTGGACTTCAAGTCCCAGAATTCCTCCTCCAGTCATGTTGCGGCGATGTCATCTCTGTGGATCTGCTCCATCTTCAGCTTTTTCACTGGGGGCAGGGCTGCCGCTGAAGATGCCAACGAGCCCTCGCTGCCACTAGAATAACTGCTGCTGCCGCCTCCTCCTCCAACAGCACCACCACATTTGCTGCCCAGTGCTGCAGCTGAGGTGAAGCCGCCAAAACTCCCACTGGCACCCCTAACCATGGCAGTGGCAGCGGTGCCTCCCCCTCTGCTACACCTCAGCTGGGCAGGGCTGCTGGCGGGAGCTTTGGTGGCTTCACCTCAACTGCAGCGTTGGGCGGCAAATCCGGTAGTGCTGTTGGAGGAGGAGGAGGCAGCAGATATTCCGGTGGCGGCAGCGGCTTTGGGGGGTTATTTCAGCCGCAGCGCCGGGAGTAAGTGGCTAGGATTGGCCGCCCACAAAGGACCTCCCCGGACTTGCTTTGCTGAACACAGGGGCGACTGATGCTAGTTTGAGCAGCCACGGCCGGCACAAACTACCTTCACTCGCTCCGTGCTCATCAAAACAAGTCTGGGGAGGTCCTTTGCGGGCGGCCAGTTCTAGCCGCCTGCAAAGGACTTCCCCACGTTTGCTTTGCTGAACACGGGGCAACTGATGGTAATGAGCAGCGCAGCCGGCACCTAGGAGATCCTAGTAGACCAGCTGTGCCGCGTAAGCTCCTGCCGCTGTCCCTGCGCCCGTGCTAATCCTAGATCTTGTGAGGCCCCTGCGCGGCAGTTAGAAACTGCTGTGCGGGGTTTTCTTGCCATGTGCGCGGCCGCGCAGCTGCACATCTTAGAGGGAACTGTGACTATTAGAATAGTTCAATTTATAAGATCAACCCTTCAAATCCCAAAATGTGTTTCCAATACCACCCTGTGATTAGAAGTAGGTTCATGAAAGAGGAGGCTAAATGATGAGTGACCATACTCACTATTTTCCCCCCTGGTCTTTCCCTACTAAGTATGATTTTTCAGTCCACATGGAAGGCATAAAGTGGCAAATAAAATCTTTGAGATTCCCTGCAAGTCTTCTACTCAGTATAAAGTAGATAATAAAGCCAAAACATTCATTAAATTGTATGTAGTAGTTACAGAGCACCAATAGGACCTAGACATTTCCAGCCTTTTTTGTCAGTGAATCCAATAGTTTCTGCCTCCTCTATGTTATTCTTAATGAAACTTGAAGTACCAAATCACTTGACAGCCTTATTATGTCCTCCCCCTCAGCCATCCTTGAAGATATAGGATTATTTTCTACCCAGAGAGACAATGCCACTGTAATTTTGGATATGAAGAAACAACAGAATATGTTTCGCTAGTGCCTATATTACAGACACATTTTGTAATGTCAGCCTGATCTAGAAAACTAGTCTCATCTCACCATGATTGCATAAACTCTCAGAGCATACCCTGAGAGTTACAATTTTACACCTTCCTGTCATTTTCATATATTGTGATGTAATGTGCACCTTCAGCAATAGGGGATGGAGGATTTAGCCAACTCGGAGCTTTTCAAGAATGAAAACTAGATCAAGAGATTGTGCAGACCCAAGCAGGATGGGGAAAGGTGGAAAAGATTCAGGGAGAGCCACATTCCTTAATATACAGTATATTTACTATCTTAGAAAATTATAGTTTTACCTTGGCAAGATTCTGTCTATTAAAGATATTACCTGTAATAAAATTAAGAGCCAAGGTGGCGCAGTGGTTAAATGCAGCACTGCAGGCTACTGCTAGATCAGCAGGTCAGCGGTTCAAATCTCACCGGCTCAGGGTTGACTCAGCCTTCCATCCTTCCGAGGTGGGTAAAATGAGGACCCAGATTGTTGGGGGCATTGGCAAAATCTTTTTTGCTTTAAAATTACACACTTTTTGTTCATAAGTTCATTAAACTTGAAGACCAGATGTGTTTCTTTCCAAAGCTGGTACATTCCTGATTTTTTTCCCAATTGGTAGACACATTCAATAATGGAATAGTCTTCTTCCTTTGACCATTTTTCCCGAGTTTCAATTGCTTTCAAGTAACCTGTCAATTCTATGCCTGGTTAATTAACAGAGGATGCTGAGCCTTATAGTACATTTTATGGTGAATGCCCAGGAGCCATAGAATCTAATATTGACACTTATTAATCTAGGTGATAACTGATCCAGCATGAAATTTGAATTATGTATTCTTACCATGTTGAAATGGGTTTTGGGAACAGGTTTGATCTGACTCTTCACCCAACACCTGTTGGATGGTTGTACCAGTTCAGTGTAGCCTTCGCATCAGTTCAGCACATAGGGCAATCCAGCACAATCAAAGGTTGTTTTGAAGGTGTGTGTATGTGTATGCATGCACGCGTGTGCGTGCACGCACACACACACACACACACAATATATATACATATATATATATATATATATATATATATATATATATATATATATATATATATATATATATATATATATATATATATATATATATATATATATATATATATATATATATATATATGTTGTATTTGTGCTGATAAATAAATAAAGGGAGACTAGTATAGATCTATTTCAAGCTATTTAGCTCTCATCAGCTAGCCATACCCTTACTGGGATTAGAACCTATAAATACCTTTATTAACAACAATGTGAAGTTACAGCTGCCAGGTCCATTAACTAAATTTGGTTTCATACACATCAAGTTCTTAGTAACTTAGGATATTGTAGCATAGTTTATCTGCAAATCTAGGCAGTGTGGCCTTTTGTAATTAACAGATGGAAATTTTGTCAATGCAGATATACTAAGTCATTCCAAGATTTTTTGGTATGGCACCAAGTACACCAATGACAACTGGGACCACTACAGCTGGTTTATGCCATAAAGTTTCAATTTCAATTTTCCAATCTCAATATTTTGCATTCTTTTGCTATAATCATTCTATTGCTATTTGCAGATATTTTTATTCTCTAGTTCTTTCTCTTCTATTCTTTTCTCCAGGTACTGCCACTTCTAGTTACTGTTTATGTTGTTATTGTTATTCAAATTGAATTCCAAAATGACTGCAATTAAATTAGTTTGCCTTCAAATTTCAAAACACAGTTTTAAATTGAATCACTCTGTGCATCTCAAATTGGATCTGAATTGTGATCTGAATTGGATTAGTACTAATTTGCACAGGCTTTAAAATGATAATTGCAATCCACCTCTTGATATTGACTTTTGAATAATATGCCATTATTTTATAGTTTATTTTTGTGAATGACAATGGGGTAAAGGTAGCATAATAAAACTGACATGTACATGATTGACAATTGTAACAGAGGTTTGAAATTACTCTGTGGGAATCCTATACTTGGCATAATATCTTCCAAAGAGGTGAGGTGATTAATGAAGATTTCCTGTGGAGGCAGAAAGTTGAGAATAACATCTTGCTGCTCTGACAGAATAGCCAATCTAATTTTCATAAGTAAAATCAACCCAAAAAATTATAAATGCCCCTCTCAAAAACTAATATCTGACAAGGTATTCACAGGTCTCCTTTTCTTCTTTTTAATAATACAATTAATAAATTACCCTTTAGTAATCATAAAAGTTTTCCTGATTGAAAGTTTTAAAGCTTCAGACAATAAGAAACGAGTCTATAATTCTATACACAAAACTTAAAAGTACTAAATTTAGGGTAATTGACAAGTGAAAAAGAGTGAGAACAGCCAATTTTTTCAGTGACTACCATAATATTCATTTACTAGGTTTAGAAGCTATATCACTTATGGATAAGGTGACCAGATTTTCAGACTGGTAAAGAGGGACACCTTTGACCGGGGGGGAGGGGGCTTGATTAAAAATTGTATACAGAGCAACAAACATTTTCATACAATGCAAAAATAGTATTGTAATATTTTTTTTATTTCAACATAACTACAATTTACAAATATAAATTGTAACTGTTGCCAAACATCAAAATTTTGATCACGTGACCATGAGGATGCTGCAACGGTCGCTAAGTGTGAAAATGGTCGCTAAGTGTGAAAAATGGTCATCAGTCACTTTTTTCAATGCCATTGTAACTTTGGTCACTATACCACCTTTCTTGCCACAATTCTTAAGTGAATAACTGCAGCTGATAACATAAGTGAATCTGGTTTCCCCATTTGACTTTGTCAAAATGTGACAAAGTCACCCCAGGACACTGAAACCATCATAAATATGAATCTGTTGCCAAACATCAAAATTTTGATCACGTGACCATGAGGATGCGGCAATGGTCGCTAAGTGTGAAAATGGTCACTAAGTGTGAAAAATGGTCATCAGTCACTTTTTTCAATGCCATTGTAACTTTGGTCACTAAATGAACTGTTTGAAAGCTAAGGCTAGCTTTCATTATCTTTAGAAAGTCTACACGAAGATAGTTTGTAAATCCCCCTATATTGCTCCTTTCCCATGACTCCTGATGCTGGCAGGTAGACTGCCGTTGCCCACAGAAGCTCAAGAGGAGAAAATTGGATAAAACACACCTTAGTCATGCTGGGTGAAAATTTAAATTTCTAACTTGCCTCTTTTTGGGGGGTGAGGGGGGGGCGTCAAGGCTTCCCAGGAAGACCAGCAGAATAATAATTTTAAAAAAGAGATAAGACTTAATACGATAAATAGAGAAATGTGTAGAGAAATGTAAAGAATGAAGAGGGATGGATGGATGAAAAGGGGGAAAGATGGATGAGTTTTTAAGATTCTGGGGCTGCAAAATGGGGATTATTAATCTGTGTGTGTGTGTGTGTGTGTGTGTGTGTGTGTACACGATTTTTACCAGCAACAAAAGACTAGCAGCTAGCAGGGTCTTTTATTTGCAGCTGTTAAGTGCTCGGTTACAGCAATTACGAGATTTCAGGAGGAATGGGGGAATCTGGGGAGGGGGCATCAGGGAGGGGGATCAGAGATCACAAGGTAGGAAAGGGATAGATTAAAAAGTAAGAGGGGATCGTACGCCCCCACCCACCCATTCCCAACCCCATCCGACAGAAGGAGATGAGAGAAGAGCAGCGGAGAGAAGGAAATCTCCTCCATTCCCCCCCTTCCGCCGCTTCCAAATTATACACACAGACACTGCCCTCCCCATCTCACAGCCAATTCCAGCCGCACCAATTCAAGCTCCCAGATCTCTCTTTTTTTCTCCACTCCCCCCCTCAACCAAACGAGCAGAGCAGAGGAAATACAAGAAAAGCAACTTTTTTTAAAGAAATAAAGAAATAAATGAAATCAAAGGCACGGGAGGAAAATCCCCCTTTCCCCTAATTCTCACTCCCCTCCCCCATCCCGCCTCCCAATCCATTTGGGGTGGATTTCTTTATTTGCAATAAATCCTGGGTTTCCCCCCCCTTTTTTTTTAAAGGAAGGAAAATGACAGATCTTCTCCCCCCCCTCACCAAAAGGAGACCGGAGAAAAGCAACCAGATTGAAAGGAATCAAATGTTTGGAAGAGCAGGAGGGGAGGGGGCTGTGAGAAAGCCGAGTGGAGGGAGGGAAACCACTGCCCTCTAAAGGCCACATCGGGAACGACACTTCAGAGAAATAAAAAATTTTTTTAACAGCGTCCTTTTTAAATTGGGACTTTTTGAACACGCAGCGGGAAATGGGACAAATTGTTGTAAAGCGTGATTGTCACGCTGAAATCGGGACGTCTGGTCACCTTACTTATGGAGGAAAATGTAGAGAAATTGTAGGAATTGTATGCAAATAATTTTGTGGCATCAGAAGAAAATGCTGAACTGAATCTTTAAAATGCTTAAGAATAAACACTTAGTTCTTAAATAAAAACAAGTGAAATCCATAGAAATATACATAATGATTTTAGAATTTTTAAACTAAATAGAACACAAACACACAGGAAGCAATCTTGCAGGGTGGTGTTTGGAAGACAGAGGATCCATCTTGCCTAGCTGATTCAAAAGAAAGGATATTTTGTTATTATTTTATTGGAATCTTAGAATTTAGGTTCTCAGAAAGCATGCCTATTTAGAACACTTATTTTTTTTTATAAATGTACTAGCTGTACCCAGCCACATGTTGCTGTGGCCCAATCTGGGCGTAGTGGGGCAGCAGGTGGGTGCTGCTGTTGGTCAGGACTCGGGGCTGCTGAGCTGGGTGAGGCTGGTTGGGGGAGATGGTGCCAGGGCTGTCGGCCTCATGGAAGTTGTTGAGCATCTCCTTGGAGGAGCTGCGATCAGACTCCCCCAAGTTGGTGGCCTGGGAGAGTGAGACATCCAGGATCTCAGAGGAGGAGAAGTCCTCAGTGTGCCACCTCACGGGGCACCCAGGGGCTGCCCTAGCATCGCTGCACTTCAGGCTGACACTGCCACCGCCACCCCATCGGAGCCACCTTGGTGAGGCCGTAGCTGGCTCACTGTGAGGGGGTTGGAGAGCGCGCGCAGCTGGCCGAGCTGAGGAGACGCTCCCCTCCACCTCCTCTGGAGCTCCACTGGGCTGGCCGGGGGTAGGCTAGGTAAGGGCAGGGGGCGGCCGAGGGATGGCGCAGGTGGAGCCCCACCACAGACAGCAAAGGCCCAGCAGGAGGGGAGGGGAGAGAGGGGAGGGGGAGGCCGAAGGGCTTCGGCTCCCCTGGGCGGAAATTGCTGAAGCTCATCAGAGGAGTGGTGGAAAGGGGAAAGGGTGCAGCTGCAGCCCAGCCACACATATAAAGCGACCGTCAGGACGAAGCTGAAGAGAGGCCGAACTGTTCCAAATATACTATACTCACTAAATGAACACTATGGTAAATGACACAGCTCAATTCCAACACAATGTCACATGAAATAAATAAATCAAAATGAAAATAAATTGAAATCAATATAACAATACAATTGGAAACATTGAAATGGAATCATGAAATATTTAGTATAGTGTGTGTTGCTTTTACATCCACCAGATGGCGCTGGAAACATTGAAATGGAATCATGAAATATTTAGTATAGCTTGTGTTGCTTTTATGTCCACCAGTTGGCACTGGTTTTCAAAAAAGCATGTTTTTACAAAAATTATGTTTTTACCTGTCACAGGTGTGACATCTATATAATATACATATATAAAAACATTCGCGTATTTGAATGCAACGTTGTGTCAAAACTTCAAAGCAATCGGTGAAGAACTTTAAGAGATTAGTGATTTTGAACAAACAACCATTACATTTTTATTTATATAGATTTACGAAATGTTTACTTTAACTCAAAGAGTATTAATCTCTTAGTAGAATTCTATTATTTATCCAATTTATGTCCTATTTTTCTGTCTAGAGGGTATTCAAGATAACCAACTGTTTTTTAAAAGTCAACATCTGCTCACAATAGTCAAATTGCAATCTACTAATTCAAAATGAAATGTTCTGGGTAAAAAAGAAAAAGTGCAGGGATAAACACAACTTTTAGGGGAGTACATCTAGTACTATATAAATTGTTTAGAAGAGAATTGCTGTTATCAGATCTTGAGACTGCAATCACATCTGGATAGAATTCTCCAAATAGAACTACTTTTGGGATCATCCTAAACTCTTACCTCCTCAGATTGGCACCAATTAGATTAGCATTGTTGATAATAAGGGATATTAGTACCAACTACAGGTTTTTCGATTTTAGATTAATGAAGTATTTAATGATAAGTATTAAAATATGTTAAATGCTTCCTGCTAGCTTTTTCACAGAGAACATGGAACTGTGATGAATAAGGTAAATATTGAAATTTCATCCTTTCTCCTGCTAATCAAAGAAAGATGGAGAAAATTTGTTAACATGCTTGCCTGTGGATTGTCTTTCTTGTAAGAGAAATTCATATCAACCACCACTTTTTTGTTGGAGGAAGTATTGAGTATTGAGGGGGGAAAGATAATATAAATTTTTGATAGTTTTGTTTCAAAACTGGGAGTCAGGACCTTCATTTTTATTGTCTGTAGCTTGCTAGACAGCTGACCCTTCATCTTTTCCTGCAAATAAGTATTTTCAGATACAAATAGAGTTTCAGTGATGTGGATGGAAAAAATCTTTCTGGCAGATTGGGAACTCATCACTGTCTGGGAATTCTTTGCGTGTAGTAGTATTGAAGACTTGGCAGCAACACAATGCAATGGATTATGTGCTTTTGGTACAATTTGAAAGTTAGTTAAAGTTAGTTTTGAACTTTAAAATTCTAAATGGCTTAGCTTCCGATTATAGGCAAACCTGTTTTCTCCAAGTAGAATCATTTAGTCATCTGACTAGATCTGTTATATATGTTCAGTTCATGTGAAATGAGATCCACTATGACCCGGAGATAGTGTTTCTGAACCATGCTTCCCATCCTAAAGGAAAAGCCGTGTTTCAGAGATCAAATTGGTGACAATCTGGATGGTAAGTTGTTCATAGATCAGTGGCGGGAATGCCGGTACCAACCCTGTTGCTCGATATCACCTTTGCCGTCCCATCGCAGCTTGCTCTCTCGCTCCCCCGCCCTTCCGCACTAAACTAGGCTAGCCCAGCCTGCCGCTCACTGATTGGCTGGAGTCCAGACAATCAGTGAGCAGGCTGGAGACGAAGCATTTAAAAGTGTGACACCAACAGCCAACATTCCTCTTTTAAAAAGAGTCTTTCTCTTTTGGAGACTTCTCTTTTGAAAAGAGTGTTTCATTCCCGAGATGCCTTGCATAGCGCTTGCTGACTGGGTCCTCCATTTCAAAATTCATTTCGGCTTCCAGGAGCTTGCTGCTTCCCTCAGGTAAGCAACTAAGCATGAGGGGAGCGGTGGGACTCAGGAGGCTAGCTTACCAAAGGTGGGTGGGCGATGGTGGTGGCAGTGGCCTAGCTTTCGCAAGGGAAGTCCTTCAGGCCTTTCCTCTCAAAAGCTGCAGGCTGGCGTATGCCACACAGCCAATGGCGGGTAGGAGGGCAGTAGTGATTGCAGTGGCGGCGGCAGCCTAGCTTTCGCGAGGGAAGGCCTAGAATTTTTAAAAAATAGTTTTACTTAAAAGTATTGAGTGTAGAATATTTTAAAATGGTTTACTTCAATTTATTGTGTGTGGATTCTTTTTTAAATTGTCTTAAACTATTTTAAAAAAGATTCTATACAAAATAAATAGAAATAAATCATTTTTAAAAATTCTATACTCAATACTTTAAAATATATGATGCATAGAATTTTTTAAAATAGTTTTATTGTAATTTATTGTGTATGGAATTTTTTAATGGTTTCATTTTAAATTATTGTGTGTGGAATAGTTTGAAAAGGTTACAGTATAAATTATTGCTGCTGGAATAATGGTTACAGTATACTATGGGTGGTACAATACCTTAAAATAGTTACAGTATAAATTATTGCTGGTGGAATACCTTGCAATGGTTACAGTATAAATTATTGCTGGTGCAATACCCTTAAATGGTTACAGTATAAATTATTGTGTGTGGAATACTTAACTATGATTTTTAAGGATTTTTTTATTTATAGAATATCTTTTTTATTATTTTTAGGGAATTTTTATTTTTTAATTGTTTATAACATTTACTACAAGAAATGTTATTCCTTTTTGCAAATATTTTCTTTGTGATGCAATATGTTGCTTTTAAGTATTCATACCAGGTTTATGTTTTTCAAAGTGGCTGCTTTTCTATGGGCAAGCCAGATTGGTGCAAGATAGCTTTGCCAGATTTAGTGTGTTTCACCCTGGTTGTTTAGGTAATTCTGAGGTGGTTGATGATTCTATGAGCTTCCTGGCACTGTCCTTTATAATTTCCCACAATGCCTTGATGGTTTTTATTCCAGTGGCTTTGTCTTTCCTGTCCTTAGGCTTAGGGAAAAAAACTGGTTTCATTTGCAGTCTTTTTTGGG
Source organism: Thamnophis sirtalis (assembly GCF_051295495.1). Classification (NCBI taxonomy): domain Eukaryota; kingdom Metazoa; phylum Chordata; class Lepidosauria; order Squamata; family Natricidae; genus Thamnophis; species Thamnophis sirtalis. Next base: position 76,033,079 of record NW_028261384.1, on the reverse strand, counting down.
GGAAATTCTTATTTGTTGGTGTTTTCCTGGCACTGTCATAGTTTGTGTGTGTGGGGGGGGGGGTGTAATGTCCCGCAGTTATCTACGCATTAATAATGATCTAGTAATATTTCCTTATACATTTTAGGGACCTTTCCTTATATAATTGGTGTTTTCTTTCATACTTTTGGATTTCTAATTTCTGTTTCCATTAGTTAGCAATTGCTAAAACAAATCCCACATGAAAAAGTATTCAAAGCCTTCTTGATTTTAATTGTCAATTTATTTATTCCTGCACATTGTAATATTTACTCATTTCCATATCTCTGTTTTTTCACTGTTGTGCAAACACAATTTCAGCAGCTGCTAACATGTGTAAAATTAAATATATATTATACTCCCTTTCAAATAGCCAAGAAAATATTTCTGGTTTTAATTCCATATCTTGCTTTACGATTGCTTCTAACCATAACTTCTGAATAGTACTAATTCATAATTTCATATGAATTCATATATTCCTGTTTTTTGGAACTGAGAACTAAATTTCAGAAAAAGGAAATCTGTATTGCTCTGAGAATATGACATTCATTCTTGAACTATCTTCTTGGATGAAAGACTATATCCTTCCTGTTTGTTTATATCTTTCCTGTTTCTCATCCTTCCTGAAAAGACATTGTTGGTTGAAAGCAGAGGTCCCTTCTGTTATCTGTAGTCCTCAGCTTACAACCACAATTGAGTCCAATATTGTTTTATTTCTTTGGCAGTAATTAGTATTACTTAGCACAATGAAGAAGAGGCAACAGAGTATGACCACTTTCTTCTCCAAAAAACCAAGAGTTGAGGAATCAGCTGATCCAAAGCAGTCACAAGCACCAGCACCGCCAAGACAGCCAGCCGCAGCAGCATCGCCAGCCGCAGCAGCACCGCCAGCTGCACCAGCACCACCAGCACTACCAGCACCAGCAGCACTAGCAGCACTGCCAGCACCACCAGCACTGCCAGCCGCACCAGCACTGCTACCTGCACCAGCACCACCAGCACCTCCAGCGCCTCCAGCATGACCATTACCACCAGTTGAGGTCAGAAAAAGCAGCAAGTCCATCAACTCCACTGAGGTTTCACAACTTCCTGACTGCTGGAATTTGCAGCAATACAGACACTTAAAGGACAACTATGATGGACTGGAAGAATCCAACAAGAAGGTGGGTTGTGAGTACTGTGCAAAACCCATGTTCTCGTTAGAGAAAGGTATTCATGTTTCCAAAGAGTGGAAACATTTCCAGGTAGCACCAGCAGGGAAAAGCAAGGATATACAACAAGCATCGCTCAGAAAAAAATTAAGGGAACATTTTCAATCAAAGGCACACCTTATTTGCATGGAGAGCAGTAAGCAACAGGAGCAGGAAGCTTTAACCAAATCCCTGGATAAGTCAACTGAGAAACATTTATCTAGTACTTGCACAATATTTTCTACTGTTTACCATCTGGCGCAAAGATATAATCCATTCTCAGACATCGAAGTGCAAGTAAATTTGCTAAACACGTTTGGAGTGGATGTGGGAGTTGGCTTGCATTCATGGAGATCTGCAGTGAAAATCGTTGAATTCATTGGAAACCAAATCAAGACCACCGTGTTTTCAAGGATTGTTGCAAATAATCAAAAGGTGTGCCTAATAATTGATGAAGCCTCAACACTTTCAATGAGAGCAGTGCTGATAGTTTTTGTTAGAGTTGAGGATCCAGAATGCCCAGCAACCATCTTTGTTGAGCTTCTGGAATTGCAGAGACAAGATGCAGAGATCATATATTCTGCATCAGTGGAAAGCTTGCATAAAGTTGGATTTACCACCGAATATCTACAGAAGAATTTAATCACTTTCCGCTCCGATGGTACTAATGTTATGCTTGGAAGAAAATCTTGAGTCAGTGCCAGAATAGCTCAAAACTTCCCAAACATCATCATCTGGCACTGCTTGAACCACCGCCTGCAACTTGTGCTGGATGATGCAATAAGAGAAGTGAAGCAGATCAACCACTTTAAGATCTTCCTGGATAAAGTGCACACCATCTTCCAGAAATCCTGCAAGAGCCAGAATGACCTCTTCATAATCTCTGAGCAATTGGGCATAGAAATTGTGAAGATTGGCAGAGTTTTGGGACCAAGATGGTCTGCCTGTAGTTTAAGGGCAACCATGGCTGTGTGACATGATTATCCAGTGCTACATCAGTTTTTTCAAGGCAATGAAAGGTTCCCAGGCATGGCTTCCCATTTTGAAAATGTAATTTTTTTGCAGGATTTGGCCCTGATGATCGACATCCTAATGCCTTACCGGGGAGAGAGACAAATATCATTGTGGCCAAAAAGTTAGTGTTGCAAACAATTGGTGCTTTTGAAGTGCTTAGACAGAAAAAGGGCAGATATGAAAAAGAACTTGTGGAATTGCTAAAACACAAGCCTTCCAAAACATCAATTTAGCTCCAAATCAATGATTTGTTGCCCTTCCTTGTGAAAAAGTTTTGCAAAGCATCATTACCATTTTAAAGAAAAGGCTGATGGATTGCAACCATCTAAGAACAGGTACCCTATTGCCAGCAGCAAACAAGTTACACTTTATCACATATTTGGAGCCAGATTACTGGAACATGAAAGATGTAGTTGTTCCATTGGGGGGAGGTAGAGGAAGCATTGATTGAATTTGGCAGTATTTTTAATTATGAAATTGATTTGAACATCTACAGAGATTTTTTGGAAAATGTGCTAAAAAATCCAGAGAAGTACAAAATCCCTGATAGTATCAGAAAAGCTAGAAATATTGTCAAGACAATTGCTGTTAGTTCAGCAGAGGCGGAAAGGGGGTTCTCAAAATGAACCTCATATGTTCAGAGCAAAGAACACGCCTAATTGTTCCAGACATAAGTAATCTGATGGTGATAAGTGTTGTTGGCATACCTGTTGAGAGATGGGACCTAATTCCTACAGTGAAAGTTTGCCTTAGAGCACACCACCACACGGCTGATAATCCACGAGGAAAGACGAGGAAAGCTGCAACAGAGGAATCGGAAGCCTAAGAACAGTATGGAGATATCAACAACCAGAAAAGCAATAACACAAGTAAGTACTTGAGTGTATCTCTTTCATTGTGTTATTATTATGTAAGGTGTAAGTGCAAGCAATTAAAGTCTTGCTTTCTGTGTCTCTCCTTTGTGCAGGTTTTCTGAGCAAACAAAGTAAAGAAATAAGGTGGTGTGCAGAAGACCGGCAAGCCAATGATGCTTCCTCTGTAAGTAGCTGTCTTTATTGCTGGGTGTGGTGTGGTCTGTGCTGTGTTCATCCTTGAGACACTGAAGTGCAAGCAATTAAAATGTTGCTTTCTGTGTCTCTCCTTTGTGCAGGTTATTGGAGCAAGTAGTGAGGTGGTGTTGCAGAAGATGCAAAAAAGGACAGTAATTTTCCTTTTCTATTATTTTGTGTGCTGGTTTCATCCCAATGCAATGCATGCAATTAAAGTCTTGCTTTCTGTGTCTCTCCTTTGTGCAGGTTATTGGAACAAGGTGGTGAGGTGGTGGTGCAGAAGATGCAAAAAAGGACAGTAATTTTCCTTTTCTATTATTTTGTGTGCTGGTTTCATCCCAATGCAGTGCATGCAATGAAAGAGTTCATTTCTGTATCTCTTCTTTGTGCAGCCCATTCATTGGAGTCCGTGATACTGAGGACCAGCAAGAACAGTCATCTTCCTTCTGTAAATAGCTCTTTTATTGTTTTTGTACTTATTTTAATCTTATTGTAGTTCATCCATTGGGGCAAAGAATTCAGTGACATCGTCTTGGCCACTCCCACCAGGTCACATGGTCAGCAAACCACTCCCACCAGGTCACATGGTCAGCAAGCCACTCCCAGGAGGTCACATGGCTGGCAAGCCACTCCCACAAAGGAGGCCACACCCACAGAGTAGGTTCCAATTTTTTTTGAAACCCACTACTGTCACAGATGTTGCCACATCATGTCCGATGCTTCTACTAAGAGTGTTACTATGGTTATGTGCTTATTTATTGTTAGTTATGTAAACAATCTTATTTTGTAATACTTTAAAAAAAACAAGTTTATTGCAATTTTTTCCAGATCATATCTTATACATCATATTTATAATCATAGTTTCAATATATTCTAATCTTCCTATTTTTATCAATATTCATCTCTTTTGCACAATCCTTTATTTTTCAATCATTTAAGCTTACATTTCTTTACTAAACACCCTTTTTCTTTTTGTCTTCAACTAATTAGTATTAATTCATCTTTACAAATTAATCATTTTAACCATAGCTTTTCTATTCCAACTTCCACAAGGTTATTATCTTTACATAGTTCTTTATCATATCTTATTCAATTTTACACATAGTTAACATCACTGTATGCCCTATATTTACAGTTTTTCAAGTTAATTACCCTATTTTTTCATCCCAGAAAATATCTCATAAATACCCCTTCCCCAATCATTTATATTTTAAATTTCCAACATTGTTTAAATTACAGTCAACATTAATAGTATTTAATTATCTACTTTCACATTCCCATCTACTGATCTAATTCATTATATTTACTGGTATTTACCCTATAATTATACCTCTCTTCTGTTAAACTTTTCCATCTCTTGCTCTTTTAAGGATCCCATTTTTAATGATTTTTATCTGCCTTTTTTAAAATCCTGCTCTCTTGAAATCTTATCTATCTTTTTTTTTTATATGTTATACTTTGTCTTTTGCATCTCTTCTATCTTTTTCTGTTGTGTTTTTGCATACACACCCTCGCCAGACCTTTGATTTGTCTGTGCAGAATATGTCCCTTTTTGTTTTTTAACTGCTTATTTTGGGGGGGAAAGCTTTCCCCTTTTTCTCTCTACTCTTTCTATCTTATAAATTTCTATAGTATTATCTAATTGATTCTCATTGTTTACTCCTTCCTCTTTTAAGCTTTTAGCTTCTTGCATTTCATTTAAATTCCCCCTTTCAGATTCTTCTTCTATTTTCTTTTCTGTGTGATTAAACAAACTTTCTGTTTCTTTATTACCAATCAAGGATTCATGTACTTCTATTATCATCAAAAATATTTCTCCATATATCTTAAGCTCCATTTTATAATAATTTAAAAATCTTTTAAAACCTCCCAATTACCTCTCTTCATAGTTAATCCAAATTTAAAGTCTATTTAATTTCCTTGTTTTTCTTCTTTTCTTCAATTATTTCTCTTCTTTTCAAAAGTAAGGTGTTCTACTGAGTTAATATAATCCAATTGTGATCAAATTCCAGGAATAGACAAATTTAGTTATCAATTAGCTTTCTTCAAGGAGAGCAAAAGAAAAAAGAAAAAAATGAAAAAAACAAGCACTCCTTAATGTCCAAATTAACTTCTTCTGTGTAGCCAAAGTCAGAGTTTAAAATACACATAAAAATGCTATTTTCTCTCAAAAATTCTTTTTTAAATGCCATATTTTACAGACTATAAGATGCACCCTTTTCCCTCAAAAAAGAGACTGAAAATCTGAGTGGGTCTTATACACTGAATACAGCATTTTTTGCCTCCCAAACCTTGCCCCCTTCACCAAAATAGCCATAAATAGCTTGTAGGAGGCTTTCAGAGAGCTCCTGGGGGCTGGGGACCACTCTGTACTCTAAGGGCTATTCATGCACTTTTTTTTGAAAAAAAAAACAGGGCCGTTTTCATGAAAAATGAGCCATTTTTGGGAGGCTTGCAAAGTGCAAAAACTTTTTTAATTTGCCTCTTCAAAACCTTCGTGCATTTTATACTCCGAAAAATATGGTAAATGCTTTGGTTTTCCCCAGCTTCCCAAGTATACAAATTCTTCTTGGGCTTTTTATTTTATAATCTCAATTTTTTTTTCTTTTTTTCTCTCCCAAGTGCCTTTAATAACTTTAAAAACACCAATTTCCAAAACTTTTCTTTAAGTCCAAACACCACTCCAGCTCAATTCTTCAGTTTGGTTGTCCCAGCTTCAAGATTACCATCAGAAAATGGCTGCTGCCCCTGCTGCAGATCAGGAAAGCTGCTTCTGTCCTGGCAAGGAAATTGCCAATTCCCTGCCATCCATGAAATGCCTCTCCTTTCTTCATTATCCCTTCAAGATGGCTATCCCAGCAGCAGGAACCAGCTGAATTCCACGGGGTTCATCAGAGCTCTGTTTCCACCATGATGTCAACTCGAAATCCTCTTATTTTGTAATTCTGATGGTATATAAATAAAATAAATAAGGCATACATTTAATTTTTAATCTAGCTCTTAAGAATAGAACAAGGGGGAAATTGCAAAATTATTATAAATAGTACTATTATTTCTAAGGTGAACAGACGTCCCGCATTTGGCGGGACAGGCATGCTTCTTCATAATTTTTCCCGCATTCCGGGCCATTGTCAAAAGATCCTGCTTTAATTTTGGCGCCTTCTTTGATTGCTCACTCCCCCAACCATCCGCTGTGGCTCGCAACACCGCGCAGCACTTTTCAACTCCTGCACAGCCACAGTGATTTGTTTTGATGAGCACAGGGCGACTGGACTGACGGTAAGCCCCCGCCACCACCGGACTAACTGCTGCTGCCTCCTCCTCCTCTAACAGCACTGCCGGATTTGCTGCCAGGCACTGCGGCTGAGGTGAAGCCGGCAAAGCTCCCGCCGTGCTTTTGAGGAGCCTTGAGGCCACGGGAGCCAGTAGGAAGGCGGTGGAGGGGTGGGAGCAGGAAAAAAGGCCGATGGCTCCTCAAAAGCACGGCGGCAGAGGAGGGGGCAGGGCAGGGTAACGCGGTGCCCAGCTCAGATGCTCCGAGCAGAGGGGGGGGCGCCCCCTCTGCCAGCACTGGGCAGCAAAGCTTAACATCTCAGCGCTGAGATGTTAAGCTTTGCTGCCCAGCGCTGGCAGAGGGGGCGGCTCCCCCTCTGCTTGGAGCACCTGAGCTGGGCACCGCGTTACCCCTGCCTTGCCTACTCAGACCAGCTGAGCCTCCCTGGATGTCGCTGGCAGAGGGGGTGGCTCCCCTCTGCTCAGAGCACCTGAGCTGGGCACCGCATTACCCCTGCCCTGCCTACTCAGACCAGCTAAGCCTCCCTGGACATCGCAGCAGCAGCAGCCCCAAGTGCGCTGATCTCGGCGTTTTTCGCATTGGGGCGTGCTGCAAGAAGAGGGAGTGAGTGAAGACCTTTTCTAGCCAGCGCAAAGGACTTCCCAAGACTTGCTTTGCAGCAATCCAGACTCACTCCCTCCCTCTTGCAGCCCGCCCCATTTGCGCCGGCTAGAAAAGGTCTTCACTCACTCACTCTTCTTGCAGCATGCCCCGATGCAAAAAACGCCGAGATCGGCGCACTTGCGGTTGCTGCTGCTGCGCCATCCAGGGAGGCTCAGCTGGTCTGAGTAACATGAGGGATCGCCCTCATGTTACTAGTCTTCCCGGATGGACTCTTTTGTTCAGCCTGTAATTAAGGTTCTTTGTTATGTCTTAGTCTTAGAAGATCACCTGATTAAAAAAGAAGGAAGAGGCTCCCCTGGTCCGGAGCCCATCTGCATGTTGGGAGGGAGGGAGAGACACACAGAAAGACAGACAGAGACACAGACACACACACACACACACACAGAGTGAGTGACTAAATGAGTGAGTGAGTGAGTGACAGAAGAAGGGAGAGGAGAGAGATTGAGAGATTGAGAGGGAGGGAGGGAGAGAGACAGAGAGAGAAACTCAAGAGAAACTTTTCTAAAGGTAGACAATTATATAACAATTCCACAGTTCTGAAAGAACAAGCTTGTTCTATATGAAATTTAATGCTACAGCAGAATGAAGTAACACTGAAGATAAGTGCAGGTAGTTCTCAATGCATGATCACAATTGAGCCCAAAATTTCTGTTGTTAAGTGAGAAATTTATTGAGTTTTGCCTCATTTTACAATTTTTCTTGCCACATTTGTTAAGTGAAAAAAAATTTTTTTTAATCTCCCCCCCCCCCTCCCCAGTCAAAGGTGTCCCTCTTTACCAATCTGAAAATCTGGTCACCTTAATTATTTCCTAGTTAGAACTAACAGATTTCTCATCTCTATGCCTACATTCACAAACAATTGTTGTAGAATTTAATTGATATCAGAAAATGAAATTCAAGTTCAGATTCTTGAATGACTTGGAACATATTCTTTGAACATGAACTATTGTACAATATTGGAATGAGAATAGGGTGATTGAAAAAAGGGTATTATCTGTTGCTGTGATCTTGCTGGAGAAATGTTTGGATCAAAATAAATATTTGGATAAAATAAATAGCATGTTACTAATAAGTACATCAGGAATTAAGGAAAATCTATTTCAACTTACTATATTCTTTTTCATAGTTTTCCTATGAATTTGTCTTGAAACATATCATATAATAAATATAGATCTACTGTCCAAACCTCTTTAAATTCTCTTTTAGCTAATCCTATGTAAGTGTACAATTATAAAAATTGCAAGATGCATATAAATCCAATTATTTATTGCTGTCTTAATCTCTATACATGGCTAAATTGAGGGAGGGAGGGAAGGAGGGAGGGAGCATAATTTCCTCTCTACTGTTTTTCTTGGAAAGGATGTGGTGTTTAACAACTGCATGACAGGCAGGTATTTAAATCACTATCACCTCATCCCAAATGCATATACTGCAACTACATTTCAATGCCTATAAAATCAATATATTTATCCCTTGGATTTCTACCTCTAGTTCATTTCTACCTCTAAGGCAAAGGTGAAGACACTGTGATATGAGGAAAATGTGGAAAACTTATTCCCGGTTCAAAGCTGAAATATCTAGCAGTTATCTAGTTGCAGTTAAAGAGATTTTTCTTTCTTTTTTTGAGCAAGAAAAATAGAACGGGGAAAGAGACATCTATGTAGTTGAAAGAAAAGTTTCTTCATGCAAGCCAATGCAAAATTCAAAAACAGAAATGGTACCACAATCATACTATGTCAAGCTGAGCATCAAATACAGTTTTAATCAATCCTTTGCAAAGGGTTACAAACCATTACTAGCGCTTGCTGAAATAGGAATTTTAAAACTTTTTATCACACTTGGTATACTAATTGGTCTTTATTTACTTCTGATACATGCTGTGTGATTTAGGGACTTTCAGGCATAGCCAGCAATTTTCATAAAATGAGCTTTTTGAGTTCTGAGTTCCTTTCATTATTTTCTAAATCTTTCTAAATTTGCCCATTTTCCTTCTTAATGGCTCTAATCCCAACACTTGAATGACTAAAACAAATTCAAAAGATTCAGATTCACACCACTGCACTTTGTTTCTACAGTATGGAACAACAGAATTTCCATTTCTATCAAAGGAAAAAATTCTACCACTTTCAAATTTTTCTTTTCTTGTGTTAGTTCTAATAAGCCATGAAATCCAGGGTGGAACCTAAACCACAGTTGATTTTGACTACAGTTTTTGAAAATAGCCTTTGTTTTGTAGATGATGATGTACCAGTACTTGTACAGTCATGTGTGGTATGCCTCTATAGATGTGCATTCCTGTAAATACCCTTGACTATTCCAATCCCAGGCCTCCTAATTAAGGTGCAGAACTATTTGTGTCTACCTGGCTTTTTATTTACATGGCATATACTATTTTTGTACAGGGGAGAGAGAATATAACGTGTACCTGGTAGATAAGGTCTCTTCTCATAGTTTTTTGATTGCTTTTATCTTTATTTATCCTTGCTTTCCTCTGTTCATTGTACCTGCTCTGTCGATGTCAGCCTCTGTTTTGCTGTTTGCTTTTGGCTACCATTGAAATGGGGGGCATGGTATTTGGATGGGGTAATTGTTCTGTGCAGGAGTGATTGTAAAAAGAGAGTTGTTCTCACCATCTACTGCGCATGCTGCAGAGAGAGGAGTTGCCGCCAAGACCAACTGTCCGGTATACCAACCTGATGATGATTTTTGAAGATGTCTCCCACATGACACCTGAGGAGTGTACGGATTGACTGCCGCACTCTGATTGGAAGCATATCCAGGTGAGTGCCATCTAGCTGAACCACAACTTCTTTCCATGCTGGTCCAGTTGGAATATTTTTAGCATCATATCGTGAATTGTTATTTGGAACTGGAAAACCTGAAGAATGTGGACTAAATGGAACAAAAGCAAGAGGAAAAGAGAAAAAAGAAAAGAATGAGATGTTTTGCATTCTGTACTGGTGGAAAATAGTCCTGCTTGAAATCCTCAAAGTATATTCTCCACCATCATTTGAAGTGATAATAAAAGCTTAAGCCAAAAGTAATACACAAGAAGAAAAGATAATGTTCCAACTTTAGCAGAAGATGGAGAAAAGAGGCAATATTTCTATATTACATATTTAAGCAGTATCTTTTCAGAACTACAATTTCCATTTTCAAAAGAAAACTAAAACAGCTTACTGAATTAGTTTATATTTTATAATATAGTTTGCCTTCTGAAGAATCCAGATCTAGTCAGCCAAGGCCAGTTATATCACTGCAGATTCAACTGCAGTATCATTCATAATCTTTCTAAAATTTAATTAGCACTATTTTGGTCTTCTGTCCAGGCAGCTACTTGCATGGTATTATTCAACCAATTGTTCATATTTATTCTAAGATAATGTATATTTTGCAACCATCTGTATGACATAAAATTCAGAGAGAGGAAAGCTCTGGCCAATGCATTTGATATGCAGGATTTTTTTAAAAATGTATCGCCTGAGATTTTAAATGTAAAATAATCTGACAATGAAAAAAGTATTATTTGGACAATCAAATATGTGTGGATCTTCTTTCAGTAATAATTTGACTCACAAACTTTGTTTGGTAACAAACATTGAGTATTTTAATTCAAGATAAGTTTAAGGATTGTATTTGATCTATATTTCTAAATAAATTCCTATGGTTTGAACGTCTCTGAATGAGGTATAGATTAATTATATGCAGTGATAATGTAGATTTTGCTTTTATCCACATTCATGGTGGAACACACTGCTAGAAAATATACAGTATTGAACTGCATCCAAAATGCCTTTTTAGAAAAAAATGTACACATTGAGTCAAATACATTTAGAAATTCATGCCTCATAAGAATGCTAACAAATAAATAAATGGGTTTTTTGAATTACAGATAGAATATAGTTACAAAAATATACAAATAGAGCATAACCATATGTGTATGTATATGTATGTATGTATGTATGTATGTATGTATGTATGTATGTATGTGTGTATATATATATATATATTAGATTTTTACAACCCCTGGTAAGCCCCAATTATGGGAGGAAGCTAACTGCTTCCATCATCTGTCCTTCGGCTCGTCACAAGAGTCCATCACGACAGAAACCCAATATTTTTACTGTTGCCTTTGTTATATTTGTGTTTTTTTTATTTGTGCTGATAAATAAATAAAGGGAGACTAGTATAGATCTATTTCAAGCTATTTAGCTCTCATCAGCTAGCCATACCCTTACTGGGATTTGAACCTGGGCTATATGGCATACTAGGCACACTAGGCAGAGATCTTAGCCATTAGGCCACAGGCTCTTATCCGTTATCAGCGAAGCCAGGGTGAAAGGTATCTATTAGATTTTTACAACCCCTGGTAAGCCCGAATTATGGGAGGAAGCTAACTGCTTCCATCATCTGTCCTTCGGCTCGTCACAAGAGTCCATCACGACAGAAACCCAATATTTTTACTGTTGCCTTTGTTATATTTGTGTTTTTTTTATTTGTGCTGATAAATAAATAAATAGATACCTTTCACCCTGGCTTCGCTGAGTTGGCACGGGGCAGACAGATACAGCTGTGTATCGTCTGCATACTGATGGTATTTTATCCCGTGCCATCGAATGATCTCACCCAGCGGCTTCATGTAGATATTAAACAGGAGGGGGGACAGGACCAAACCCTGCGACACCCCATAATTCAGGGGCCTAGGTGTCGATCTCTGCCCTCCGACCAACACCGACTGCGACCTGTCCGAGAGGTAAGAGGAGAACCACCGTAGAACGGTGCCTCCCACCCCCACCTCCCGCAGTCGTCGCAGAAGGATACCATGGTCGATGGTATCGACGGCCGCTGAGAAGTCAAGGAGCACTAGGATGGAGGCATGACCCCCATTCCTGGCTCTCCAGAGATCATCGGTCAGTGCGACCAAGGCGGTTTCTGTGCTGTAGCCAGGCCTAAATCCTGACTGAAAGGGATCTAGATAATCAGTTTCCTCCAAGGACTGCCGGAGCTGAGAGGCCACCACTTTCTCAACAATCTTCCCCACAAAGGGGAGGTTGGAGACTGGACGATAGTTATTTAAAACCGCTGGATCCAAAGATGGCTTCTTCAGGGTCTCACCACTGCCGCCTTTAAAGCGGGGGGAAAAGAACCCCTCCCGAAGGGAGGCGATAACAGCCGCCTGGATCCAGCCCTGTGTCACCTCCCTGCTGTTAGCAACCAGCCAGGCGGGGCACGGGTCCAGCACATATGTGGAGGCACTCACAGCTCCCATGGCCTTGTCCACTTCCTCAGGATGCATCAATCCCGATTGATGCATCTTGTTCCATCTTTGATGATAGGGGGAGAAATTGTAGCCCCCTCAGAGAGGACCCGCAATCTGAGCATCCTCCTGGATACACGGCTTAGTTTAGAAGAATACCTGACGGCCGTGACCAGGGGGGCCTTTTACCAGGTTTGCCTGGTACGTCAGTTGCGCCCCTTTCTGGATCAGGATGCTCTGTGCACAGTAACTCATGCCCTTGTCCTTTCTCGCCTGGTCTACTGTAATGCTCTCTACATGGGGCTGCCCTTGAAAAGCACCCGGAAGCTTCAAGTGGTCCCGAATGCGTCTGCATGGGTTGTCATGGGGGCACCCAGGTACTCCCATGTTACACCCCTTTTAGGTGCCCTGCACTTCCGAGTGCGATTCAAGGTACTAATTATGACCTTTAAAGCGTTCCATGGCTTAGGCCCAGGGTACCTGCGAGACCACCTACTGCCACCGGTAACCTCCCATCATCCAGTGCGATCCCACAGAGTTAGCCTCTTCAGGGTGCCGTTGGCCAGACAGTGTCAACTAGCGACCCTCAGGGGGAAAGCCTTCTCTGTGGGAGCGCCTCCCCTCTGGATGAGCTGCCCCCAGAGCTTCATATAAACCCCGACCTCTGGTCCTTCCGACGCGCCCTAAAAAGTTGGCTTTTCCAGCAAGCCAGCCTGGCCTGAACAAAACAAATCACATTATTGATTACTGTTAATTTTAATTTTAATTCTTTAAAAAAAATGTGTCATTGTCATTTTAATTGGGTTTGGGATATCCTGTTTAATTTCTTCTTAACTTTTGTATTATATGTTTCTTTTAATGTTGTACGGCACCCTGAGTCCTTGGGAGAAGGCCGGCATATAAATCGAATAAACCTAAACCTAATACCTCCTCTCCAAAAGAGAATGCTTCAGCCTCCAACATTGCCATTGCCAATGGCCATATTGCCAATGGCCATATTGGCCAATGGATGACAGCTGAAATCCCAAATAATAAGGGACAGCAGACTGTCTACCCAACAGTATCACATGATCTTACTTGACACATTTGTGTGTTGAAAGAAAATCATTAATATTTCTGTTTGCTATATAAGCTGCTTTTCAAAAAAGTTGATGCTCTGCATTGTAGATATGCAAATGAAATTATTTTTTTAAAAGTAGAAATTTTAGCTGAAATAGAGTTTAAAAACATGGCAAATAAAGTAGTGAATTAAATCTTTATTGTTTGTATTGTCTATGGAATAGCATATAAATGTTAAAACAGTTAAATATAAATAAATTTGCAGCACCTCAATATTCTTCCAGACTTTTTCAGTTATATTTAGCTTTTAATGGCAAGATTAAACACTTTATAAATCTAACCAAACTCTTAGCAACAATCTTACAATCCAAATCATGAAGTACATATAAGCATGGAGGATTGATATAGCAAATATATACTAGAAAGTGAAGCTTTCTCTCATCTTAATATATTTCAATAATTAGTTCCATAATGTAAAAAACAAAATCTACATCTCTCAGTAAATATTAACAAGCTTGCTGAAAATGAATAGTACATATTTAATAAGAATGTTTAAAAAACATATCCAGTACTCCATATGCATATACTTTCTAGTTCGAAGAATTTTTATTTTTTTTATTCTCTTACATACCATTTTAAGTATACATTCACATAATTGGTATTCTTCTTTACATTTATCATTCTCATACGTTTATTATTTCATTTAATAAATTATTATGTACAATTTGGGTTGCTTTATTTACCATCCCTTCCTCCTTTTGTAACACCTCCTTGTTTTCCCTTTCTTTTCTCCCTCCCTCCCTTCTCTACTTCCTTCCTTCCTCCTCTCCTTCTCCTCCCTTCTTCCCTTACCTTTCTCCTACTCCTGCTCTTCCCCTTCCCACCCTCTCTCCTTCTCTTTCTCCCCCTTCCATCCTCCTCTCCTTACCTCTTTCTTCTTTCCCCTGTCTTCCTTCCTTTCTCTCCTCCTCTTTCCCTTTCTTTTTCTATTATTGTTGGTGTACATTTCAAAATTCAGTTTATGTTTCCTTGGGATGGTATTTCCGTCAGCCCAGATATAATTTAGTATCATTTCTTATCCCCATACCTTCGCTAATCTACCCTAGTAATGTCCCCCCTTTATATCTCGCTGTTGAATAATTTATACTTATATATTTAATATTTTCTTTTCTGTTTTCCCCTCCCCCCTTTTCCATTTAATAGTGGTCTGTCTGGGTTATTTATCTTCTCCCTACTTTCTTTTCTAGCTTCCTTTCTCTAGCAATCATAAAATGTTCCCCGTGTCTTGAAGTACTCCGATTCCTCTTTATCCTTTATTTTCATTTTCAACCTATTCATCTCTACACAATCTAATATCTTTTTTATTATCTCTTCATCTGTTGGTAGCTTATATCATTTCCAATTTTTAGCAAATACAATTTTTGCTGCTGTAGTTACATGTATAATCAAATAAGTATCTTCTTTCTTGAATTTCTCTGGGATAATACCTAGTAAAAATATCTCTGGTCTAAATTCTATTTCTTCTTGTAATATTTTCTTTAACCATACTCTTATTTTAGTGCAGTATTTCCTTGCTTCTGCACATGTCCACCACATGTGGTAGTATGAACCTATTGCTTGTTGACATTTCCAACATTTTGCTGACTTGTCTTTAAACATCTTAACTAGTTTTCCCAGTGACATGTGCCATCTGTAAAACATTTTGTATAAGTTGTATAAGTTTTTGTATAAGTAAGCTGTTGACATGGTTAGTTTATCATTCCTTTCCCATAGTTGTTGCCACTTTTCTAGTTCAATCGTATGGTCAAAATTCTTTGCCCAAGTTAACATTGTATCTTTTACCACTTCTTCTAGCATAGTTCTTAATAGGTAGCTATATAATTCCTGTTCTCTATATAATTTGTCCCGTTTCCATAAGTATCTTATCCAACTCCAAACTTCCTAAGTTAAAACCATACTCCCTTTTATCTTTTTCATATCTTGATTGTATTTGCAATTGTGAAAAGCAACCTATATCAATCCCTTGTTTTTCTAATTCTTGGGGTTTTTTAGTTCCCCCCTTTCTGTTAAGATATCTTAACAGAAAGGGGGGAACTAATAATAATATTTTTCATACCACTAATATTTGGATGTGTCAATGCTTACATTGTTGAAAGCCGCATTGGTATTTCTGAATAAAGTTTCCCTTTTACTCTTTTATATATTGTTAATAATCCATTTCTTACATATTGTCTTTGAAAATAGCCATGTGCCCTACTTTTATCATACCACAAAAAAGCATGCCAACCCAGTTGCAAATCATGCCCCTCCACTGTCAATAATCTTGTATTTCTCAGTAAAATCCATTCTTTCATCCAAGCTAGACTCGCTGCTTGATAGTACAATTCCCAGTTTGGTAATCCAAATCCACCTCAAATCCTTGCATCTTGTAACATTTTTATATTAATTCTTGCTTTTTTCCTTGCCATATATATTTCCCCACTATTTTGTTCATACTTTCAAAGAATTTTTTATCTAGTTTTATCCATATTGTTTGGAATAGATATAACAATCTTGGTAATATATTCATCTTTACTACTGCTATTCTTCCCATCAGTGATAATTGTAGGTTTTTCCCTCTTTCCAAGTCTATTTCTATTTGTTTTCTCACCTTATAATACTTTATCTTCCGTCAGTGTTCCACATTTTGATGTCAATTGAATACCCAAATATTTCACTTTGTTCACCACGTATGTCCAGTTGATCTAATCATTTTTAACTTCCTCTGCCCCTTTGTCTCTTTGGCCCTTACTCCTTCTCTTAGAGCTTTCTCTTCCTGTTTTTCTCCATCTCTCTTTGATCTTTCTCCTTAGCTTCCTGGCATTTAGCTCCTTTCTCTTCTCTTACCAGCATTCCCTTCTGTGATACTATATTTTATTCATAAAATAATTCTGCTTTCTCTAGAGTATCTAGTCTGTACCTTTGTTCGTGCCAGTTTACCAAAATCTCTTCTGGAACAAGCCATCTAAAACTCATCCCTTCTTTAATCAGACTCTTAGTCAAAAATTGGTATTCCTTTCTTATTTCTCTGACGTTCCTTGGAACTTGCTTCAATACTACTATCTCTCTAGATTTGTATTTTATTGTGGTACTTCTTGCTGCTTATAATATTTCATTTTTAGGTTTTTTTTAATAGAAATCTTACATGTACCTCTCTGGGCAAGTTGTTCCTCATTGCATATCTTGTATATTCTCTAAAAGTCTCATCCACCTAGAATATATTCCTTACTCATTTCTGTAGCCACTGAGAGAATTTCTCTTATCTTGTCTGCTAAATTCTCTCCTTTCTCCTCTTCTATGTTCTGGAGTCTTAGATACAATTCAGATCTTTCCATCTCCACAATACGTTGGCTCCTTCCTGTTTTTTTTATCAAATGTTGTCAGCCTATAATCCATTCCTCCACTTTTTTCTCTATTATCTCTTCCTTTTCTTTTTCATCTTCTGCTGTCTTTGTTCATTTTCCCCATCATTTCCTTGACTTCTTTCAATTCGTCTTCCACTTTGCCGACTTTCTCTTCTACTCTGTTTATGTGCTCCTTGATATCCGCATGTATGTCTTGCAACATATTTTTAACTCCAAAATAGCTTTGTCTTGTTGTGTTCCTGTGCCTGCTGGTTTCTGTGTCACTGAACCAGACAGGGTGGTTGTTGCAGATGCATATGATGTTATTTTCTTCATCTTGGTATTTAGATCAGACATTGTATTTAATTTGTAATCAGTTTTGTAATCCAAAAAATAGTTTAGTAAATTAATTGTAGTCCTTGAATCGTCCACACTGACCCAAGCTCCAGCCTCCAATAAACCGACCCCTGTTCTTGGCCCTCATCTTCAGGTTCTTGCTATTTTGATCCAATTGCTTTATAATGGCCACATGAAGTAACAAAAGGAAAAAAATTAGGAGATAAGGGGGGGATAGACACATAAAAATTATTGGTCAAAAGGCACTCACCTCCCCCCCCCAAGAAAAATGGCATACTTATTATCTCACCCAGATGCTGCCCACATTGATTCCCATTCTTTGTCTGGCCTTCCAGCTTCAATAGCTCACGTTGGCTACCTTTCTTGCTTTGGGTCCGAGAGCAAAAGCAAGCATTTTAGGGGAGTTGCGAGTTCCCAACCACACCCACTTGTGCCCCCCCTATTCACTTTCTCTACATGACAGGCATGGTGGGGTTATAGGTCACACACACACGCACACCGATACAGCAGGAATCTGATGGTTCTTCGGAGAGTCCTCCAGAGAACCCATCCTGTTACTGGGATTCAGGCCACACCCCCATATGCATCTACATCTCTCAGTAAATATTAACAAGCTTTGCTGAAAATGAATAGTATATATTTTATAAGAATGTTTAAAAAACATATCCAGTACTCCATATGCATATACTTTCTAATTGTTATATGTTCCATTTCAAGATTAATGAGAAAAATCAGAGATATGGAAAGAAATTTGTTCCCACTATTAGTCTCTTCCTTCCTTCCAAAACAATTTCATCTTAACACTTGAGCAAGGATCAAGAATCACCAGTTGTTGTTTTTTTTTTTGAATTACCAGACATGCAGAAGTTCCATCAACTATTTTAAAAGGATGTATCCTTTGGACACAACCTTTATATCATCTTCGGCCAACAATGGTGGCTGCCTAAATTCATCCCTAATTCTTCTGGTTTATAGTAGTGGTTTTCTGACACAAACCATGGTTATGAATAATATAAAATGTCATATCTGCAATCTTTTTTTAACATATATCTTCTGCCATGAATCAATTTAGCATCCATGAGAATCTTCTCTTATTTTGTCCACATTATAGTTTGGGCTGATGATTGTTCCAAGGCTACTGATTGAGCAACATGGAAAAAGGGTATCTGAATCCGAATATTTCCTCTTTTAATCTATTTGTTTAAGCACTATACCATAGTGGCTGTTATTTGTATTGAAAATAGAAAGAAAATAGGTAAAACAATGAAATAACATAAACAAGCCTTTCACAGTGATTTGTTACCCTGGCACATGCTTTCCGAATCATAGATAGATTGATCATCTGGAGAATGCTCTTCAGAAAAGTTGGCATTACTAGCAGTTAAGGACTCATTTGGCAGAGTTGGCCTTAAATCTGGTAAAAGAAAGCAAGGCTAATTTAGATACACTGGTAGTTAACAACAGTTAGTAGATAATTAGTGAATCATTGTGAATTGTTCATTACAATAACAGTGTACTTTTACAAAAAGAAGTAGAGCTGTTTGGCAGCTGATAAACAAGTGGCACTTGTTTAAGGCACAGCTGAAGTGCCTTAAAAATAAAGCAATCATTTCAAACGTAACACTATATTTTGCCAAGTGAATAGGAAAAGTTCTGCTTGTAAAAACAATGTTACAGATAAATTGTTGTGTGAATTAGAATTGTTAGAATTGTTTCTTTAGATCCTTTATATCTTTATACTCATATTAATGCTTTGAAGAAACTGATAATATAATATTATCATTACATTATACTGTTAAAGGTGAAAAGATGAGAAACTAACAATCTGTGGCTAAAAAATAATACATTTCATTAGTCCTTGAAGTTTTTGGAGTAAATGGATTTCAAAAGGGCAATCAACATGAGTACAGAATGTGAGAAGACAAATACATTGGAATAAATAACATATATGGAGTCCTTGCTGCTTTCTGAAGTTAATTGTTTGCTCACATATGTTTTGTTACCTGGATAGCATCAACTATGATCATTCATGATTACCCAATAAATCAGGGGGTCCCCAAACTTTTTAAACAAGGGCCAATTCATGGTCCCTCAAACTGTTGGGGGGCTGCATTGGCTGGGCCCATGTGGCTAGGTGGTCATGTGACTGGGTGGGCACAGCTAGGGCACCATGTAACTGGGTGGGTATAGCTAGGTGGTCATGTGACTGAGTGGTTGTGGCCAATTTAGCAGTTCATTAAACAATACACACAAATTAAACTTAATTTGTTATGCTCCTGGGAATGGAAAGCGGATTAGTGAAGGAATGTGGCTGCCTTGGGGGTCTCTCTCGCTCTCTCGCTCTCTCCCTCCCTCTGGCCTCCAGAACTACTCTACAGGCCTGTTTTTGGCCTCCTCGGCCTTCATATGGGTAGGGGCTGGTGGGGAGGTGGAGTGATATGGATAGGGCAGCCTTGTGGTCTCTCATGGGCTGGATTAATGGCCTTGGCGGGCCGTATCTGGCCTCTGGGCCATAGTTTGAGGACCCTTGCAACAGATAATGAAAAATCTGCAAACAAACAATCACTCAGATAGTAACAAGGACTCCACAGTTCAACTCAGAACTATATATATATTCTCTTGTTTTGATAAAAATGAGGTAGTCAATTTGTAATTTGACTTATTTTCCTTAATCACCAGTAGTTTAAATCTTGGGTTTATTCTGATGCTTCTTACATCTTCTATACTTCTTTATCATGAATTTCTTTCTTTCTTTTTTTGTTAAGTAGAATTGTGGCTTGATTTTTCCACTGGTGAGGAAGAAAGAAACTATTAGGGACTGTTTCCCTTAAACCATATTCCTTTAATACCTGGCCTCTTCCTTATTTTCTCCTGTCAGAAATACCTAGGATAATAAATTGTTATAGTTCAACACCAAGACATATATAAAGTATATATTGGGTTGGATATGATCACATGATTTTGTTTAGATCTGAATGACAGCTCTGCTTTTGTACTGCTGATAAAATGTGACCAAATTTTAAAAAAATTCTTTTTATAGCATACTCAAGTATCATAAAGAAATCAACATATAAAATTATATAGATTGCTAATACATTATTACATAAATATAATTCATCTATAAATATAGCTATTTTTCTTGTTTTGGCACTGATTACCATAAGCACATTTTGCTTTATATTTAAAACTTTCTAGTCATACCCGTGTCAGTGATCTATACACAATTGGGTATACAACTTTGGAACATATGTGTGATGTTGCAGTAGATATCAAAAAGGGATGGAATATGGGGGAGAGGGTCCCTGACGTCGCTACGACATGAATGCAATCTTGGGGCTCCAGGATTGCTGTCAATATCTCTGTTGCTGGATGATCCTTTTGGATCTAAACCATTCTGAAGGAACAGTGATAGAGAAGGGCAGGTCCTGCTGATCTCAGGGACATCACAAAGCCTCTGATCGATCCAGGAAAAAGCTCTTTTTGCTGGCTACAAGAGAAGCAGCCAAAATGGCTGCAGAATGTTGGGACAGACCCCTGAAATGGAAGCAGAATAGGAAAGACAGTGTGTTGAAATGGTGTGGAAAATCCTTATTATTAGAGAAGAGAAAACCCAAAAGACTTAGAGTTAAAATAAAATTGAAGACAGAAGGAAGCAAGCAGTGAATTAACCCTGGTTTAAAACTATAGTGTTATCTTTTTCACTTTAATTTTGTTTGTTTTCTATGGATGGACTTTTTACAAATGCCTCTTACTTTAAAACTGGACTGTTCTTTTTTTCCCCTTCTTCCTCTATACTTTTTGCATTTTTTTGTATTTGTGGATTAAAAATTGCTTTCCTCACAAGGCTTGTCTGGATCGTAATCTTTAAACATTTTTTTATTTTTTTCCGGAGTTCAGAGCTTAGAAAGAGAGGCAAAAACAGAGGGAAAGGATGTAACACTGCCATCTAGAGGCTAGAGGCTTGGCAATATATGTTAACGGACTTGACCCAGGTAGTTCAGGGTCCAACTCATAGAGCAGGACACACACTTGACCTTGTATTTCTCTCGGGGCAGAGGAGACTTGATCTTGAGTTAAGGGGAATAGAGACCTTGCCCTTGTCATGGTCAGATCACTCCTTGCTGAGGCTTGACTTCAGGACACTACTCCCCCATTGCAGGGAGGTGGAGCTGATTAAGTGGTTCCGCCCCAGGCGCCTGATGGACCCGGAGGGATTTCAGAGGGAGCTTGGAGAGATACCTGACTCCCTTGTCCACAATCCGGCCGAGTCTTTGGTCGCTGCCTGGAACATTGCGGCGGCTGGAGCATTGGATCGGATTGTGCCTTTGAGGCCTCTCCATGGCAGTGGATCCAGGAAGGCACCTTGGTTTACCGAGGAACTCCAGGAGATGAAGCTCCAAAAGAGACACCTAGAGCGACGTTGGAGGGCTAGTAACTCTGAGTCTGATCGATCACTATTAAGAGCCTTTATTAGGACTTATCTAGTGGCGATAAGGGCGGCAAAATGTACGCATTTTTCCGCTCTTATTGCGTCTGCAGAATCTCACCCAGCCGCCATGTTTAGGGTGACCCGCTCCCTCCTGAAATGTGAGGAGGTGGAGGAACCCTTGCAGGGAAGAGCTGAGGAGTTCGTTCAGTTTCTGTCGGATAAAATCACTCAGATTTGGACAGACCTGGACTCTGCTTGGGCACTACCAGCCGAGATGCCGAGGGCTAGTCTTAATCAGATTTTTTGGGATGAGTTTGAATTTGTCACCCCTGAGGAAGTGGGCAAGGCCATGGGAGTGATGAGTGCCTCCACCTGTTTACTGGACCTGTGCCCCTCCTGGCTGGTTTCGACCAGCAGAGAAGTGACACGAGGCTGGCTCCAGATGATTACCAAGGCATCTTTGCAGGAGGGGTTTTTCCCTTAACCATTAAAGGAAGCAGTGGTAAAACCCTTCCTCAAGAAGCCTTCCCTGGACCCAGCTATTTTGAAAAACTATCGTCCTGTCTCCAACCTTCCATTTTTAGGGAAGGTTGTTGAGAAGGTGGTGGTGCTTCAACTCCGATGGACCTTGAATGAAACGGATTATCTAGACTCCTTTTAGTCTGGTTTCAGGCCTGGGTACAGCACAGAAACTGCTTTGGTCACCCTGACCGATGATCTCTGGAGGGCCAGGGATAGACGATATTCATCTATCCTGGTGCTTCTTGACCTCTCAGCGGCCTTCGATACCATTGACCATGGTATCCTTTTCCGGTGCCTAGGGGAGGTGGGAGTGAGAGGCACCGTTTTATGGTGGTTCTCCTCTTACCTCTCCGACAGGTCGCAGTCAGTGTTGGTGGGGGAGGAGAGGTCGACCCCTAGGCCCCTCAAATGTGGTGTGCCACAGGGTTTGGTCTTGTCTCCCCTCCTATTTAACATCTACATGAAGCCGCTGGGTGAGATCATGCGACAGCATGGGGTAAAGTACCACCAATATGCGGACGATACTCAGTTGTATCTTTCTGCCCTGTGCCAGTTCAGTGTAGCGGTGGACGTGATGTGCCAATGCCTGGAGGCTGTTAGGATCTGGATGGGGGTGAACAAACTTGTGCTCAATCCCGATAAGACTGAGTGGCTTTGGATGTTGCTTGGACAGTCCATCCTTAACCCTGGGGGTGAAAATTTACGCCCCTCAGAGAGGGCTCGCAATTTGGAAGTCCTCCTGAAACTGGAACATCATATGTCGGCTATGACCAGGGGGGACTTTGCCCAAGTTCATCTGTTGCACCAATTGTGGCCCTATTTGGATCGGGAGGCACTTCAAATGGTCATTCATGCCCTTGTCACCTTGAGGCTGGATTATTGCAACACACTCTACATGGGGCTAGCCTTGAAAAGCGTTCAGAGACTAGTTAGTTCAGAATGCGGCCGCGCGAGCGATATTGGGTTTGTCGAGGTACACCCACATTACACTTGTCCTCCGTGAGCTGCACTGGCTACCAATTGGTCTCCGGACTCAATTCAAAGTGTTGGTTATCACCTTTAAAGCCCTACATGGCTTAGGGCCAGAGTACCTTCGAGACCGCCTGCTGCCACATACCTCCCAGTGGCCAGTAAAATCCCACATATTGGGCCTTCTTCAGATGCCGTCAGCCAGACAGTGTCAGCTGGCGGGCCCTCGGAGGAGAGCCTTCTCTGTGGCTGCTCCGACTCTCTGGAACCAGCTACCCCCGGAGATCCGGACCATACCCACTCTCATGGCCTTCAGGAAAGCTGTAAAAACTTGGCTGTTCCAGCAGGCCTGGGGCTGCTGACCTCACTGTTGAGGTCCAGCCATGATTAGAATGAATGTATGAGGGTATTGCTGTTTTTAAACTGTTTTTTCTCATTATGTGTTTTTTTTTCTTATTTTTTGTAAGCCGCCCGGAGTCCTTCGGGATTGGGCAGCATATAATATATTTAATAAAATAAATAAATAATAAATAAATAAATAATACAAAGCTGGAAAACATCTTGTTTATACAGGTGTTTCTTTGAAGGAAAGAGAAAGCTTTGACCTGAAAAACTTTACTGAATTTGTTTGAAACCTAGCAAAAGCCTTGGATGTTTTAGTGGCAGTGTTTATAACCTGGAAAAATGGTCCAATATGAAGAAGAAAAGGGACTAACAAAAGATTTATGCTAGAAACTTAAAATTCAAAAAATTCAAAAATTCAAAAAGTCTTAATAATCACAGAGAGAAAAGAGATTTAAATTATAGCTCAAAATACAGAAAGTAGGGAGGGAAGAATTGAGAATACTTATAAAACAACGATGAAATTGAGGACAGAGTTAAAAAAAACCAAAGAGACATATGAAAGTGATAAGAAAATTGTTGACACTGACAACAAATCGAGAGTGGAGGGAAATGATAAGTGTGAAATATGGAAAGGAGAGATTGATGAACTGGAACTCTATCTCAGATGTCAAAATATAGATAAAGAAAGGGGAGAAAATTTGGCAGAAACAATGAGAGAAATTTCAGCAGAAGCACCAGCGATAACAAAAGTCAAGCTGATAAAAGGAACAGATAGAGGGTTTCGAATCTTTATAAGATATGCAATGAATAACAAGTTGTCAAGAGAAGTCCATAACACTTATCAAGAAAACACTTAGAATACAGATTATACAAATGACAAGAGATGTTGGACTGCACTATTTCTGGAAGGATACAATACAATACAATACAACACAATACAACACAACACAACACAATAGCACAGTTGAAAGGGACTTTGGAGGTCTTCTAGTACAACCCCCTGCCTACATGGGATTCCAAAGGGTCGGAGCAGCCACAGAGAAGGCTCTCCTCCGGGGGCCCGCCAGCCGGCTGACGGCATCCGAAGGAGGCCCAATCTGTGGGATCTTATCAGCCGTTGGGAGGTATGTGGCAGTAGGTGGTCTCGCAGGTACGCTGGTCCTAAGTCATGTAGGGCTTTAAAGGTAATAACCAACACCTTGAATTGCGTCCAGAGACCAATTGGTAACCAGTGCAGCTCGCGGAGGACAGGTGTAACATGGGTATACCTTGGTACACCCAATATCGCTCACGCGGCTGCATTCTGGACCAGCTGTAGTCTCCGAACGCTTTTCAAGGATAGCCCCATGTAGAGCGCATTGCAATAATCCAGCCTTGAGGTGACAAGGGCATGAGTGACTATTTGAAGTGCCCCCCAGTACAAAAAGGGCCGCAATTGGTGCACAGGCAAACCTGGGCAAAGGCCCCCCTGTCACAGCCGACAGATGGTGTTCCAGTGTCAGCTGCGAATCCAGGAGGACCCCCAAGTTGTGGGCCCTCTCTAAGGGGTGTAAGTTTTTGCCCCCCAGGATCAAGGACGGACTGTCTGGGCTGTCCTTCGGGGGCAACATTTGTTTATCCCCATCCAGATCCTGACAGCTTCCAGGCACCGGCACATCACATCCGCCGCTACACTGATTTGGCATGGGGCAGATAGATACAGTTGTGTATCATCTGCATATTGATGGTACTTTATCCCGTGCTGTCGTATTATCTCACCCAGTGGTTTCATGTAGATGTTAAATAGGAGGGGGATAAGACCAAACCCTGTGGCACCCCACATTTGAGGGGCCTAGGGGTCGACCTCTGCTCCCCGACCAACACTGACTGCGACCTATCGGAGAGGTAAAAGGAGAACCACTGTAAAATGATGCCCATCACTCCCACCTCCTCCAGACATCGCAGAAGGATACCATGGTCGATGGTATCGAAAGCCGCTGAGAGGTCACAAAGCACCAGGATAGAGGAATGCCCTCCATCCCTAGCCCGCCAGAGATCATCGATCAGTGCGACCAAAGCGGTTTCCCTGGTGTACCCAGGCCTGAAACCAGACTGAAAGGAATCCAGATAATCTGCTTCATTCAAGGTCCGTCGGAGTTGAAGCGCCACCACCTTCGCAACAACCTTCCCCAGAAAAGGAAGGTTGGAGACAGGACGGTAGTTTTTTTCAGGATAGCTGGATCCAGGGAAGGCTTCTTGAGGAGGGGTCTCACCACCGCTTCCTTCAATGGTTGCAGGAAAGACCCCTCCTGCAAAGATGCGTTGGTAATAGCCTGGAGCAAGCCCCGTGTCACCGCTCTGCTGGTCGAAACCAGCCAGGAGGGGCATGGGTCCAGTAAACAGGTGGAGGCGCTCATCGCTCCCATGGCCTTGTCCACTTCCTCAGGGGTGACAAATTCAAACTCATCCCAGGAAATCCGAGTAAGGCTTACCTTCGGCATCTCGGCTGGTATTGCCCAAGCAAGGGCAAGGTCTGTCCGAAACTGAGTGATTTTATCCAACAGAAACAGAACAAATTCCTCAGCTCTTCCCTGCAGGGGTTCCCCCACCTCCTCATCTTTCAGGAGGGAGGGGGTCACCCTAAACAGGGCAGCTGGGCGAGATTTCGTGGACGCAATAAGAGCGGAAAAATGCATGCATTTTGCCGCCCGTATCGCCACTAGGTAAGTCCTAATAAAGGCTCTTAATAGTATTCGATCAGATTCAGAGTTACTAGTCCTCCAACGTCGTTCTAGGCGTCTCTTTGGTGCTTCATCTCCCGGAGTTCCTCGATAAACCAAGGTGCGCGCCGGGATCCACTGCCACGGAGAGGCCTCAAAGCCGCAATCCGATCCAGTGCCTCAGTCGCTGCAACATTCCAGGCAGCGACTAAGGATTTGGTCGGATTGCGGGCAAGGGAGTCAGGTATCTCTCCCTCTGAAATCCCATCGGGTCCATCAGGCGCCTGGGGCAGAACCACTTAATCGGTTCCACCTCCCTGCAATGGGGGAGTAGTGTCCTGAAGTCAAGCCTCAGCAAGGAATGATCTGACCATGACAAGGGTGAGGTCTCTATTCCCCTTAATTCCAGATCACGTCTCCACTGCCCCAAGAGAAATACAAGGTCGATGAGTTGGGCCCTAAACTACTTGGGTCAAGTCCATGGTTGTCATGGAGGCCATGAACTCCTGTGCCCCATCCGAGTGTTCGTCAAGAGACAGTAGGTTAAAGTCCTCCAGCACCTATTAGCCTGGGGAACTCCACCGCCAACCCGGCTACTGCCTCTAGCAGCACAGGCAAGGCTGTCGTGATGCAGCTGGGAGGTAGGTACATCAAGAACAAGCCCACTTGAACCCCTAGGTCCAACTTCAAGAGGAGAGACTCACACTCCACAATCTCTGGGGCAGGGATCCTGCGAGGAACTAACGACTTTCGGATGACAACTGCTACTCCCCCACCCCTTCTTTGGTGTCATGGTTGGTGGAGCATCTGGAACCCATCTGGGCACATTTCTGAGAGGGAGACTCCTCCCTCTTGGCCCAGCCAGGTTTCAGTTATACATGCCAGGTCTGCCCCCCGTCTAATATTATGTCCCGAACGAGGGGGGCCTTGTTCACAACAGACCTGGCATTTAGCAGCAGCAACCTGAGACCAGGGCCCTGATCTCCTCTGCCACCAGGTCCTTGAGGTGAGCTTGAGGGGCCGGAAGAAGGAATCGCTGTAATGTAGTGAGTCCTTCTTCCCCGGTAATGGCTAGCCCTACAGCTCCCGTCATATCTGTCCCTCCCATTCGTAACCGAAATGCTCCAGCCCTCTCCCCTCTCCGTCGACCCTCACCCCTGACCCATTCTTCCTGGCAGACCACATACACCATTCACTCTAGGATGGGGGGCGGATCCGGGCCCCCATCCACTTCTACTTCTGCACTCAGTGGAAAGGGCTCCAGGTCGCACCCCCAGTCCTATCATATTCACTAAGCAAACATTCCATTCAGACACACCCCACAATAATCGTTAAAAATACAATACAATGATATAAAATTAATTAAATTAATTAAATTAAAAAGTGGGTGCATTCTCTCTCACAATTGTATCATCATACAGTCAACACACTAGTTAAAAACGCAGTTCTTAATCCATGAAAACAAGGTGGTCAGTGCAAGTCTGAGGCGGCTGGGGTCGGTAATAGTTTGGGAGGGAGGGGTTCCTCGTTCTTTTCTCTGACATAGTCTGGAAGTGGTTTACCTTCCAGCTGGACAAGTCTGGATGATGTTCCACAACACCTTGCAGCATCTCAGGGTGGTGGACACAAACATTGTTCTTGGAATAGATAATCTCTCCATCCAAGATGGAAGATGAACCACCACAGCTGCTGCTGACATTTAAGGTCAGGAGATCAGATGCTTTGGAAGAGGCACGATGGACGAGTCTTCCCAGAGACATTGCCAAGGAAATGTTTCCATTCTCTATCAGCTTCAGTCAAGCACTTAATTCAGAGAGTAAGATCCAGAGGCTGCCGCTGCCGCCACTGCTACCTCCTCCTCCTCCTTAGATCAGTGCCGCACAAGAGGATTTGCAGGGAAAGTAGGCATGGCCAAACGTGGTTACACCAGATAATTCCATATAATCTGTGAATTTAATGCCAGGTAACTCAGTCCCTTTCTTGGATGGGTGCAAACCATCTCTTTTGTACAGTTTTTCATTGGACCAGCTGCAGACATCATGACTAATAAAACCAAAACCTTCCCTTTTACACCACTCCTTTAGCCACACATTAAACTCTGCTATATGCTGGTCCTTCCCTTTTTGTTCCTTATATACTGGTAAGACCGCTGAAAAGTAGTATACAACCTATACTACTAAGTTCATGCCCCAAGCTCTGGAAATCATTCTTCACAGAAAGTACATCTTTTGGGGACAGATCATGTGTGCCAAGATGTATAACTTCAACATCACAGTCCTTACTTGCATTCTTGACTGTCTTAAGAATATGCTTCTTGTCTCTGCTGGCAGTAGCACCTGGCAGACACCTGACCTCTTTTAAAACTTCTGTATCCTTTCCTAAATTTACATCCCTTATGATTGAATCATCAACCAGAAGGTGACTTCTCCTTTTGCATACCTTGCTCTTCTTGTGCGACTGATGTGTGATACCTGGTTCCCCATTTTGCCTTTCTGAAGTAAGTTCTTCTTTTTGGACCACAATCCCCTGCTTATTTGTGTCATCATTATCGCAACTACCTTGACCTGTCTCTTTAGTTAAATATAGTTAAATTTTGAGTACTATGTATAAGACAAAGTAATAATAGCTATAGTCAAATAAATGATCAATAATGATAATAAAGCATTTATATATACTAGATTGATAATATGAAATTTTATACAAACTGTGAGGATGATGGAGATGATGTTGAAAAACTGTTTGATAAAAGATAAATAATTCTATATAGAATAGAATGTAAAGATGTAATATCATTGGAGGATTTCAGGATGATGTAATGAAATGCCATAATATAAATTTACTTCAAATTTAATGAGTTTCATATAAAAAGGATGTAATAGTACCTATGCTTAATGGATGTTTAACAATTAAAACAATTTGTATACATGTATATTAGATTGATGATACTAATAATGGAAAAAACATGAAATTGAAAATTATTAGAGAATGTTATCAATGCTAAAATAATAGAATGACAGAATAGGATATAAAAAAATCTTTATTATTGGATATATTGAGGATGATATAATGAATCATAATATAAATGGATTCATATTTAGAATACCTTGTTTAAAATGGAGAAACAATACTATAATCAAACAAATGAAGTATAATAATAATGTATACAAAGATATTTGAGTGACAATATGTGATTTTTGATAAAGCTCAAGTGATGACAATGGAAAGGACTCAGAAAGACTTTGTAACCAATCAACATACTGTATGCAGTTGAGTAGGTTTTTATGTTATATGTTTTGTATTTTTGTGTTTGAAAATAAAAATTTTATTTTTTTAAAAAGGGATAGAATATGCATCATTATATTATGTTTCTGATCTCAGTCTAACTGTCCTTGTTCTCCTAACTATGCTGCTACATGCTTCCATTCAAACAGTAATCATTGCATTGTTTTAATTTTTATCAAAGAAAGTTTCCAAACAAAAATAGCCAATTCAGTCCAATTTATAAGGGGTATGTGTGTGTGGAGATCTTATAAGCAGATTTCCAAAGCTTGGACTCATAAATCTTCCTAATTTGTCCTGAATATTTTTTTTAAATCCAGATCTCATGCCCTGAAAATAACTTTTCATTATTCATCTATATATTAATAAAACTCTCATTGTCATAACTTTTAACTTGGTGAAGCAGCACACAACAACGTTTGAACTAAGGTACTTCAAAGGAGCTAACTTAGAGAATGCATCCAAAATCTGAGACCCATGTTTATCAAAGGAATGAAATTTGAGAAAATTGTGACTGCTTTAGTACTACTGGCTGAAGCTGTGCTGCTATGCTATTGTTGTATCACGTGATCTTTGATTTCAACATTCCCTTGCTCCCCACCCACCCAGTCACTTAACTGAAAAACGCAGGGAAGGGCAGGAAGGGAAAGGAACCACTGGCCCATGCCACCCCTTTGCACAATCCTGATTTGTGTCATTCCCCACAACATTCTCTGGCCTTGGTCATTCCCTCATATGCCCTCCCCAAGTCATGCAGGACCTCTTGTGCAGTCTTGTGCACTCTCCTTGCTTGTAAAGTCCTCAACCTGCGACCAGCCAAAAGTCCTCAACACACAACCAGCTGAAAGTCCTCAACCTACGACCTGTCAGCCCCGTAACAAAAGGACAGCTCTCATTGGCTGAGACTTTTACTGCATACCCATTGGTTGTTCTGCTTGACCGCTCCAGTATAAATAGCGGTCAAGCAGAGTGTGGTGCTGAAGTTGTTCTATAGTTATTCTGTTGCTATTAAATCAATAAAGAATTGTTTTTGAGGTTACCTCAGAGTGTCTAGTCCATTAGTCAACCAGAATTCAATACTGCTAGAGATGCAACATTCAGTTAAAAATCATGATATGAGTTTAGTTGTATCTAGTTCTCCTGTGTCACATAAATATGCATATTTATCTGTATCCCATCTTTGTTCATGAACAATATTTCTGCTGATGTTGGCGCCAGGGCCAAAGTCTGCCCTCACAATTGTGCATTCCTATTTTTTATATGAAATGCCAATTTCTGCTACATCAAAGAAAAATCAGGGTTGCCAATTTGCAACTTCTAATGTTTATATAGCAATGATAAATCTACTGCAAAAGAGTTCTGGAAGAACATCAGATAATGCAAATGCCTCTTCCAAATGATACCCTTTGATTTAAAGGAGTCCTTCCAATGAAGAAGAATTAGAATTCTTCTGTGATTATTCAAGGGAAAATTCATTAGACATTTAATATCTGAACCCAAACTGCAATTAAAATTTATTCAAATTTACTTCATGGACTCATGTCAGTGTAGAATTGAGATTAGATATATTTCACAATGATGTAATTTAAAGTGAAACTGTTAAATTGGAGATAGTACTATCACCACAACCTGTACATTGTTTCTTTTGATTTGCAAAAGAACAAATTTGAGCTGCATCAACACTTTCCATTGACTACCATTTAAACATGAGAGAAGAGTTAATGCACAAATTGCCAATGAGGTCAATATCATTATATCAAAAACACTGAAACTGAATCAATATTACAGGATATTATATATATTTACGGTCACAGACCAAAATACGAGTGCTACAAAAGAGACACAAGAGAATTGATCATAGCATCATAGCAATCAGTCACCAAAAGCTTAACTAAGGGAAGTTACAGCATTCTCCTCTAATGGTTACAGCGCTTAAGAAAAATTTGGAAACCTGGGAGATATGAGGAGCCATCTCCAAGGCAATATACAAACAAATTACAGCCATTAGGTCTAGAAGGGATGATTTCAAGAAGAGATAGTAATTTAGATCTGTCTGCATTATACATGGGGCAAAATAGAAAGACGTGCTCCACAGTTTCAACCTCAGCTCTGTCACAAAAGCATAGCTGCTCATTAATCGGGAGCCTCTTAAAACAAACATCCAAAAGTGCTGGGGGCAAGACATTAAAGCGAGCTACAGAAAAAGCTCTTCTATACTTGGGAATGGTTAAAGTATAAAAGTAGGAAGCCATCCTCAATCCATAGTTATTAAGTTGGTTGAGAGTCAGGGGGGAGCAGGTTTTGTTGGCTCTGGCTCGTAGATATTGTAAATCAATGTCCACAAACCATTGGACTACCCTAAATTGGGCATCCTTAAGGCCATAGTTTCCTAAGGCATCCTCCGTAAAACCTAGCAGATGTAGTTTCTTCAGCAGTTCTTTCTCCCAGCAAGA
Organism: Thamnophis sirtalis; assembly: GCF_051295495.1. Lineage (NCBI taxonomy): Eukaryota > Metazoa > Chordata > Lepidosauria > Squamata > Natricidae > Thamnophis > Thamnophis sirtalis. Next base: position 76,001,098 of record NW_028261384.1, on the reverse strand, counting down.
AATATGGGAGTCCGCAAACGCCAGGGAGAGGTAGCTGCCAGGAACTGCCAGAAAAAGCACCTGAAACTGCTATTTAAAGGTGTTAATCCAGGCCATACACTCCAGCGATCGAATGCCCAGTTCCAGGTACATCAGGGCAAAACCAACACAAGGAGGAAGACCCAGAAGTTTTCTAAGAAAAGCAGCCTGGGTTCTTTCAATGTAATCCTTGAAGTCCTGTATCCATATGGGAATACCGTGAAGGGTTTGGGCCAACATTTTGGCTTTGTAAATACGTAGGGCAGAAGGAATGAACTGGCCACCCTGGGTATAAAAGAATCTTAAAATCTGCTGGTGACTACAGGAGGCCAAGTTCAGCACCTGGGTTCAGTGTCTAGTCCAGGCACAGGTGTTCTGAAATTGAATACCTAAATACTTAAAATGGAAAACCTGCTTAACACATTGTCACTGATATCCCAGTTATACAATTTCCGGGCTCTAGTAAACACTAATACTCTTGATTTATCATAATTAATAGCCAAATGGTTTTCAACATAGTAAGACCCAAATGCAGAAAGTAATCTTTTCAGTCCTGGCCTTGACAATGAAAGGAGAACCGCATCATCAGTGTAAAGAAGAAGCCGGATCTTTGTAGTTGTCAGTTGTGGGCATAGGATTCAATATGTCCAATGTAACTGGCCAGGTCAGATAAAAATATATTAAACAGAAGAGGAGCCAGAACACATCCCTGCTTACTCCATTCTTAATCAGGATAGGATTAGAGATTTCTCCCTGCAGACCACACCTGACCTGGGTGGAGGTCTGATTGTACGAAGACCTAATTAAGAACAACAAACCTCTGTCGATAGAACTTTTAAGCAGTTTTGACCACATTAAACACCTAGGGACTGAGTCAAACTCTGACTTTAGGTCCACCTAGTATAGTAGTATATTTGTCGACCAGGTGCGCTAGGACAAAGCAGTGATCCAGTGTGGCGCAACCCACTTTAAACCCAATTTGTTCAGCACCAATAATATTGGATTCCTCAACCCAAGTGAGGAGTCTGCAATGGAGATATTTAGCATACAATTTCCCAATAATGGAGAGCAGGCTTATGGGGTGATAGTCAGCTGAGTTGTTTCTATTTCCTCATTTAAAAACTGGCACAATAATTGCTAAGCTCCAGGAGATAGGTACCTTGCCAGAGGAATTAATATGCCAAAAGAAGAATCCACAATTGGATTTTAGCAGATCAGGGGAAATAGCATCAGGGCCAGGAGCTTTGCCTGGCTTGAGTTTGGAGATAATCACAGTGATCTCAGCATGGGTCAAAGGTTGCCAGTCAGGGGCTACAGGAGACAGCTGTGGGTCAGGCATGGTCAAACTTGCTGACACCTGGTAAATTGCCAAGAAATGGTTTTCCCAGTCTCTGTTAGAGATACAGCAGAGAGGGAGTTCCTGATGGCCCAGCAAAGAGCTGGCAGTAATTTGCCAAAATAATCGGGTGTCCTTATGCTGGACGGAGAGGAGAAGTAGATCTCACTTCTCTCTCTGTTTAGCTTTCTTTTTCTTAGCAATTAATCCTTTGTACTCCCACTTCAGGTGGTAGTAATCCTCTGGTGGATGTTTGTTCCCTCGGTTGCAGTAGAGCAGGTAAACCCATTTAATCTGGTTCCTAAGCATCAGGCAATCTTTGTCAAACCAAGAATTACTTTGTGATTGATATAGACCACTCGGCCCACTGATGGCTCCAAGCTCCCTTTGGACACTGTTAATTAGTGATTCAAAGGCCAAGACTATCTCCGAGCCACTACTTGCTAGTACCTGATTATGCAAGTTGAGATACTCCAGAGATTATAAAAAGGAGTGAAACTTTCTTTCAGAATTGGGAGACTATTTGATCCACCTTGTTTATGAGGCCACATAGGGATCTAACATTCTGAGGGCCCATAGGAAGATGTATATTTGAAAAAAGCTCAATAATTGTAACCAGGAGGTAGTGGTTGCTCTCCGTAAGACAGTCCACATAAAAAGCATGGACTGCCTCTCTTAAAGGTTGAGATACCAGCACAAAATCAATAACACTACTCCCACATAAGGAACTAAAAGTAAATTCACCAGCCAGATCCCCTAGGGTACACCCATTAAGAATTATCTTGTTGTGTTGGGCTGCTAGAAGGGCTAACTGAATGCTAGCAAAATTTGTTAATTCGTCCTTAGAATGTCTGGCTGAAGTCAGATGACATCCCCTATAAGGATGTACAACCCTGGGAATTTAATTTCCATACAAATAATATAGTTCTCCAGCATGCCCCATTGAGCCTTGATATCGGCTTGCCTCCTCCTCGGGGGAAGATAAACATTGAACACTAACAGTTTGTTGCATCCTTTCTTAATTAAAAGTGCCATAGTTAAAGAGCCACAGGGGTTTAGTTTCACTGTCTCCACTTTCAAAGATGTAGAGACCAAACAAACTGGACCACCCTTAGGCCTCCCTGCCGTAGATTGTCTAATAGCAGCCAACGAAATGGTCATAAACCCTGAAGAGGATATCTTATCATAAGTCCCGGTCTCCTGAGCAGGATCGCATCACATGAATGGATATAGTTAGCAAATTATGTAGTACCACTCCTTCGCCCCCAACCTGAAATGTTCCACGAAAGGCACTTGAGTATGCAGGGGGGGGGGGTTAACCAGGATTACTAGTCATTCTGTATGGTTAATTTTTTCCAGAGCACCCTTCGGATAAAAAAATACATCCATTATTAGACGGCAGAGTCTTGGGAGGCAAATGCAGGGGAAAAGAGAGGAGAGGTGAGCCTTGATCATGGGGCTGTAAGACTCTAAACGCACTCCAGTTCGTACTTGTGGCATTGACTGGTTGCTTAGCTGGAAGGTATTCGACAGTATCATCAAGCAGAGTTTGGGTTAGCCCTGCGTCTCAGATTTACAAATTAAACATTTTGGAGAAAACGCCAATGGAGCTTCTGCTGGTAAATCAGTATAAACTCCCTGGGGTCCAAAGGAATCCTTGTCAGAAAGTGATAGATTCCAAAGCTTGAACTTAACTGCATCCAGACGCTTTATGATTTGGGTTCTTTCCAATTGAGGAAGCGCACTAAAAGAGCCAAAGAGCCGAGTCTCCTCCTGGTTCCAAAAGCTGTCCTGACACAGATCAGTCCCAAAAATAGGTGGAATCCCAGAGACATTGACCTGGAACCCATCTACCAAGAGACCTTGGGTGCCCTGAGCTGATGTCGCTTCTTTTGGGGCCACCTCTTCCCAACTGATCAAATCAAGGGAAGCTTCCTGGTAAGTTGTTACATGCTGCAAGGGGTTGATTTGGCCAGTTATAGGAGGAGCAGTTAGCCTACTGTCTGATAAAACACCAGCTGAGGGTTTTGCAGAAGTAGGTATATAGCTAATACATGGTGCAATATTCGGAATAGCATTTGAAGTTGGCTCCTTAATATATGCCACCGAGGATCTTTTGGGGGTACTAAATCGCCTGCCACTCACAAGCTGTTAATTACTCAAAAGTGGCTTAATCGATATATCTTTGAAGACTCTTCTTGGCAAAATGCCAAAGGATCTTAACCAGGATCCTCTTCTGAACAGTAGTTTTGGAATGTTAGAGTTATTGAAACTAAGTAGCACTCTGGTGCAGTATTCAGGGGAGGGTAAAGGTTCGATCATCAGCTTTTAGCCCCAATAACTTTAATAGATGACCCCTCACCAGCTGTATTGAACTCCAGTAAGGTAAATTGCCATTAATGGGATTAATGATGAGGGCCACCTGTTTTGGCTGTAAGACTAGGTGGCTATTTATGTCATAGGATGCAAAATTCAGTCTGTTGGTAGAATTTCGTTGTCCAAGATTTCGTTGGCCAGTGCTTTTATTAAAGCTTTCCCTGGAGTTTGGCAGGGAACACCATGTCACCGCCACCAACTGCTGAGCGATCATCCCAGAACACCCACTGGTAGTCCAGGAGACTAAGTAGTTTAAAGTACTTACTATTCTATCAAACTGGAGCTGAATGCTCACTGTAGTTTCTGCAACCAGAAAACATTGCTGAGCCAAAAGTTCTACAAGGGTAGGCTCATGCAAGGGGTGGTTAGGGGCCGCAGTTTTAGGTAAGTCTTCATTCTCAGCTTGAGGGGTGACACCCTCAGAAGCTCCCCGACCAGAAGACCAAGCCAAAACAAAGTCCTCAATCTTAGATTGCTTCAAGAAAGGTTGAAAATCCAAGTCAATGGGAGATCTGCTTCTTTTCCATGTCTGCTGCCCAGCTTCTTCTCCAATCCTTTTCAGGGCCTCCATTGGAAGGAGGGGTGCAGCTGATAAGGAAGGAGGCAATTATGACACTGAGTGGGGGTGTCTATTACAGGAAATTATGTTGAAAGACGAGATGGTTGGAAATAATTTCAGAATCTCATCACTCTTATGACAGCTTTCAATACATACTTTTCTTTCCTCTCATAGAAGATGGCTGGCATCATCTACTCAAAATAATGAACAATAAGAAACAAGCAGCAATGCATTATAATTCAGATTAGGTGAAATTTGCCTCAATTCAAGTAACTGAGAGAGGGATCTTGCAGTCCTAATGGACAATCATTTAAATATGAGACAGCAGTGTGCGGCAACAGCCAATAAAGCGAATGCAATCCTAGGTTGCATTAATAGAGGGATAGAATCAAGATCACATGAAACAATAGTATCGCTTTAGCTAAAGACTCTTAGTAAGATCACACTTACTATTGCATTGAATTTTGGTAAATATATTATGAAAAAAATGTTGAGATTCTAGAAAGAGTGCAGAAAAGAACAACAAAGGTCATTAAGGGCTGGATCATGGGTGGGTTTCAACTGGTATGGACTGGTAACCACCGTACTGAATGGTGAAATTTAGTGTGCTTTCCCATACTCATTGGTCAGGAGGCCCCGTAGCAGAACGCTCCCTCTCTTGTTCGCTCTTTCACTTGCCCTGCCCATCCTTACCATGCTACCAAAAAGTTCTCAGAAGAAGAACCAGAAGAAGAAAGAAATGGTGAGTGGCTGGAGGGATAGGATATTGAGGGAGAGGGAAGAGGCAGAGGGGCTGCTAGAAGAGTGTGTGCATGTGCACAGGCTGTGGGTTTTAAAAAATGTCTGAGTGAAGAGGCAGAGGGGCTGGAAGATACTATAGGAACACACACTTCCAGCCCCTCTGCCTCTTCCCCCTTCCTGGATTCACTCAGACATTTTTAAAAGAATGGTATTTTTAAAAGAAAAGTATTTTTAAAAGAATGGAAGAGTGTGTGCGTGTGCACAGGCTGTTAGTTTTAAAAACGTCTTGTGTGTGCACAGGCTATGAGTTATAAAAATGTCTGAGTGAATCCAGGAAGAGGGAAGAGGCAGAGGGGCTGGAGGTTTGTGTGTAAGGTGGTCAATAATGTTGAAGACTGGCAAGAACAGCCATATTTCCTCCGTAAGTAGCTGTTTTATTATTTTATGTACTTATTTTATTCTTATTTCAGTAGTAAGTGCACAAAATAATAAATTTCCTTTTTTTATATCTTCTTTTTGTAGGCCATTGTTTGGGTCAAAGAATTCAGTGACATTGACTTGGGCACTCCCACCTAGTCACATGACTGCCAAGCTACTCCCACCCAGTCATATAACTGCCAAGCCACTCCCACTCAGTCACATGGGTGCCAAGCTTCTCCCACCCAATCACAATATTTTTTGAAACCCACCACTGGGCTGGATGCTTAAATATATGAAAAATGATAACATGAATTGGGCATATCTAGTGATAAGAAGGGCTGGGGTGACATGATAGCAGTATTCCAATATTTGAGGGGCTGCCACAAAGAAGAAGTCAACTTATTTTCTAAAGCATCAGAAGGCAAAACAAGAAACAATGGGTTGAAACTAATCAAGGAGATAAGCAATCTAGAGAAATTTTCTAACAGTATGTAGGAAGTTAGCACCCATCCCTCTCCTAGGAAAATGAAATATTCCAGAAAAGATTAAAAAGGCAGAATATTATATTTTCCCTAAAGGAGAAACATGTTTCTAAAAACAAAGGCAGAGCCTAAGCTCCCTGCCCCCCTCAGCAAATATTTTGTTGCCAACCTATCTACAAGACAAAGGTTGGGCCAGCTTATATATAAAACAAAAGACATGGCCTTCAGGACATGATAGGATTAGCCCTCACTCAAGATCCAAATCAGGACAAAGCCATTAAGCCATAATAAGAATTGCCCAAAGCATCTTCATTATATCACCACCCAGAAAGATTCAACCAGGCCTGGACTCAAGAAAACCTACAAAGTTACCCTGCATGACCCCATGAGAATCTGACAACCAGATTCTCATTTCTTACACAGGAACAAGAAGCAAGTTCAAAGCCCAAGAGAGGATATAAATTTATCTCCCTCTCTCTCCCATGTGCTAATTTTTAGCCCAGGACCTCAAACCATGTTGTCCTGTCCATAATCAAACCATCTTTCCAAGCAGTCTCCATGTTTCCAGTGTCTTTTTTCCCACTTGAAACTGAACCCAGATGGACATTTCTTCCAACAAGTGTAACAATGGAACAAATAACCACTGGAATGGCTTGCCTTGAAGTTGTGGGGGGCTTTTAAGAAGAGACTGAATAGTCACTTATCAGGAATGGTATAGGAGTGAACTAGATGACCTCCAAGGTTCCTTCCAACACTGTTATTCTGTTAAACTATTATTCTGTTAAAGATAAATGGTACATTTTCTTCTTCCTGCTTTCTAAACATTCATAGGAAACAAACATTATTTTCGTGTACATATGAAAGTTTTTTTTAAAGTTTTAAAGGTAACACACAAAAGTCTCCTGTAACTATTAAACTAGCAACATCTATTCTCCTCTGAACAGCTACAAAGGTTCAGAGATGAGAGTTTTAATTTTGATGGTAAGCTACAAAAAGTAGTTCATCACTTAAATCTCAAAAACTAACTTCCTTCTTGCCACTGTGAACTACCTTATTAAAAGCTAATTTAAAGCCATGAGTGGTAATGAAATAATTACCCCAAAGTTAGAATCTCCTTGATGATAAGTATTACACATATGCATAATAAAAAGAAAAATTTACAGTCATCTAACTGTTTGCTAATTGCTAATTAGCAACTGAAAACTACATACACTTTTTAAAAAATCTGTTTTCGTCAGATGAATAAACTGTAAAGATAGGAGGGAGTACAATCTGAGGCAATGTTATCAAATTGGCAACACAGAAAATATTAATCCTAACAGCAGTTAGAACTAGACCAAATTCTGAATCCTTACATCTAATTTACTCTGGGAAGTTCTTTTTTTTTTTTACTAATTTCAAGATCCATGAAAATTTGTATTGAATGTGTGAAGTTTGTTGAGCTGAACTGAAAAGCTAATGATGCCTAAAACTATTTTGTATTAGATATAGCTCATTATTGGCTGAGCATGATTGGTTGTGCCTATGTTAGACTAATATCTGGATGTAATAGAGATAAGATAAGAGCCAATGGTCCAAGGCTGAATCTAGATATTTGTTTATAAGCTCAGGAAAAAAACCAAAAGTCATCTATCCTAGGTTGTGATGTCCCTATAGAATGGAAAGGTGGGAAAGGGCCTTGGGGATCAGCTACTCAAAATAGAAATTCATCATTACAACATTCACCATAGATGATAACCAGTGGTGGGTTACAAGTGGTATGCCCCGGTACGAGAATACCAGTGCCTGCTGGGAGCACCAGTACCATTCAGGTACGGTGCTCTGGAGGACCCACCCACTCACCCGCTGTCCTTACCTGTATTTGAGCACACATGCATGGAGCATACAGCGCCTGTGCGATGCTCCGCTGAGGAACTGGAGTGTCACAGAGGCATTGTGGTGTGTCACACACGGTAAGAATGTATGCGCGTGTGCACTGTGCGCGTTCATGTGGTGGACACTGGGCCTTGTTGCACTGTACCAGTTGCAACAAAATCCGGAACCCATCACTGATGATAACTCTACTCAGGTATGGTTGTTAAGGCATCAGGCAAGGAGACAGAGCCTTAGGCAGAAAGTCAGCAGTCCCTCTGTCTCAGGCCTAGAAAAAAGACAATCTCTTCCTAAAGCATTTCCAACAGGTGGCAGACTGGGAGTAAAAAAAGGCACTTTTTTCCTTTGATTAATAAAATCTTCCAGCAAAGATGAGTTTGTTTTCTTAAGAGACAGCCTGTTCTATTATTGAACAGTTCTTACTATTTCCAAATAATTTTTTACCTTATGTAGTTTTGTCTTTAAACATGATTCATAAATTAGACCTAAAACACAGTGCAGTCACATGGTGGTCATGCTCTTTTTCTAGCCTTTATTATATTACACTATTGTTGAAATAAGTGCACTGGCTGATTATTTTTCTTCTGAGCTAGGTTTTGGTATTAACAACATGACGTCCAAGAATCTGAGAAGCATCTTTCTCTTAATGATCACCAGTATTCCTTAAAAGATCTTCCTGATTATGAAACAATCCATAGTAATAACTTAACATGAACCAAGAAGATCATCTTTCCTGTTATGACTCATTTTCTTTTACTTGAACACATTCTTATTCATTTGGTGTAATCAATTAATAAATTAAATAAGGAGAGCTGTTTATAAATGTTTTAAAATGCCTTATACTGAGAAGAATGAATTGAACTTCTTGCTTCTAAGAAACAAATGAAGAATTTTATTTCTTAAGCCAAATATCAGAGAATGATGTAGATAATTGGGTTTTGGAAGATTGTGGAATCATAAAAGTCCTTAAAGAGGATTCTGACTTTAGAAGGAAGAACAGAAGAAAATTTGTCATGCAACTTGGCAGTGAATAGAATACAAAATAATTAAGCTAATAATTAAATCAAACTGTCTATCTAATTTTACCATTCCATTTCTTAGATTGGCTAGGCTAAATATATTTGAACACTAGATTTAAATTTTATTTTGTATATTAGATACTTTTTCAATGAATGTATGAGGTATTGCTATTTTAAACTGTTTTCTTTTGTTATGTGTTCGTTATGTGTCTTTTTTTCCTCTTTATTTTTGTAAGCCGCCTGGAGTCCTTCGGGATTGGGCGGCATATAAATGTGGTTAATTAAATTAAATTAAATTAATTCAAAGTATTGTCTGCCTGGACAGTTTGTCTGCCTGGACAGATTTAACCTGAGACCTTCAATATGAAAAGCTTCTCATTTAGGATGACAAATGAAACAAATGAGCCTATTATTCTAAGATATGTCAAAACATATGCTGATCTTGCTCAAAATCTCAAGGCTTAGTTTAAATTTCCAAAATATAGTCTGCCTAACTGCCTGTTTATGACTGTCTGTCTGTGTTTATGTTTGTCTGTAATTCATCTTTGTCACTAAGTCAAAAATAAAATAAAATATTATGATTCCCAAGTTCATTGTAGCTATTCAAAAGTAGCTTGAAAAAGTTTCAGGTTCAGTTGCCTCTTTTCTCTCTCCTCTCTCCTCTTATCAAATTTATGAAAGCTTTATTATTTTATGAGAACAGGTTCCAAAACTGTAGGGCTTTTAATAAGTCATTGACATTTTCAAAAGTACTGATAAATGTAAGCCACATTTACTTTTATTGCATGATCAGTATCATGAAAACATACTACTCTAAAGACATGGAAGACTGTACCCTACATAATTCAAGACAAACAAATAATTCAGCAACATAATTTATTTAAACACGTAATTATTTCCCTTCCCTTGTCCCATTCTTCTTTGTTCTTCTTTAACCTTCAGATTTCATCATATATGTGCTCATGTTCTCTCTCTTATAGCCACCAAAGCAAAGTTGTTTGCTTTGGTGGCTATACTTGACAAGTCATTCTTTTATGGTTACTGTTATGTGAATGAAATGTTTCTTCTATAATTAGAGTACAATTAAGTGATACTAGTGCTCTGTTTTACAAGACAATAATCCAAATTGGTTAATAATTAATCTGAACATAGGTAATACCAATAAAAGAGTTTGTTGTTTTTAGAACTCAAAATAAAACTTTAAATAAATTGTTATGAGTGTCTTTTATTTGAGATTAGCATATGTTAATGATTTGCATCTTTTTGAAACAAGATTCACATATTTACAAAAATAAATTCTATTCTATTCATTTGTATGGATAGCCAGGCTTAGAATATGGAAAATATTGAACTTTTTTCAAAGTTCATTTATTTATGAGTTTTCACATCATGCCTCCGTGCTCTAAAAAGTTCAGGAAAGAAATATTAGATAGATTGATTGAGTGAGTGAGTGAGTGATTTCCTTTATTTTAAAAATGGGCATGCTTCACACTCTAGTTCTAAGTAACTTACCAAAAGAGTAAAAAAAAACTTTAATTAAAACAGCATTAAAATATAACAGAAGTGTTATATTCTTCATCATATTTTGGCTTGCGGCGTCCTGGTGGCCTTTGTACTTGTTTTCTGCAATTGGGAGAGCCCTGGAGTTTTCAGAGTTGCATCAGCCTGCCGTCTGTTTCCTCGGAGTGGGTTGGTTGCTTTGGGTGGCGCTGGACGGAGGGGACAGCTGTTTCTATGCATCATCGTTACGATCCCTCCGGGTGCCCCCCCAACTCCATTCGAACGGACTTGTTTCCATTCTGTGGCCTCTCCTTCGCCCTTTTTGTGGCTGCAGAGCTTTTCCACCTTATTACTTTTACCATCTGGCTCTCCCTACGTTTGCTTATGCTTATGGACTTTGGACTGCTTATGGACTTTGGACCCTGGACTTGGACTCCTGGATTCCCAGATTTTTCGATCTTGTCTCCCTGTCCCGACTATTACCGCCTACCACTACTCTAGGGACACCATCTCGGCCACCCAGACCTCTGCCTCCCTCTACCACACTGTCTGGGAGAGAAGACAAACTGTTTCCTCTGCATCCCCCTGCCATTGACCTGACTGTGTGTCCCCGCCCTATGGACTAACAATCTACTTGCACAATTTCAACACTAATTTAACATCTGCGCAATCCCTCTTTTTTCTCTTTGGTATGTGGAGTGTGTGTGTATGCCTGTGAGCGAATGATCCCACTTTTTTTAAATTAGCGTAATTATTTTTATTGTATTGTTGTATCTTTTAAACTATTGTGGGATATGTATGTGGAGAATGCTTGGTTGGCATGTATAAGGGGATTGAGAGCATGGCCTGGAGCCCCCTCCACTGAGTGCGGAAGCAGAAGTGGATGGGGGCCCAGATCTGCCTCTCATCCTGGAATGTCTGATTTGAATGGCCTGCCGAGTAGAGCGGGGGCCTTGAGAGATAGAGGGGGGTCTATGGGCATGGGTGCAGGCCAGAGCATTATGGTCACGACTGGGAGGAGCAGGTATGACGGGAGCTTCAGGGCTAGCCATTACCGGAGAAGGAGGGTTCGCTACGTCACAGCGATCCCTTGTCCCGGCCCTGATAGCTCAATTCGGGAACCAGATGACATGGGAAATCAGTGCCCTGGTCTCAGGCTGCTGCTGCTAAATGCCAGGTCTGTGGTCCATAAAGCTCCCCTTGTCCGGGACTTACTATTAGACGAGGGGGCAGACCTGGCATGTATTACTGAAACCTGGCTGGGCCATGAGGGAGGAGTCCCCCTCTCAGAAATGTGCCCAGAAGGGTTTCAGATGCTCCACCAGCCACGACACCAGGATAGGGATGGAGGAGTTGCAGTTATAATCCGGGAATCATTAGTTCCTCGCAGGATCAGGTGTGACTCCCTCCTTGTGAGGTTGGACCTAGGGGGTCAAGTGGGCTTGTTGCTGATGTACCTACCTCCCAGATGTGTCACAACAGCTATGCCTGCACTCCTAGAGTCAGTAGCTGGACTGGCGGTTGAGTTCCTCAGACGTATAGTACTGGGGGATTTCAACCTGCCATCTCTTGGCGAACGCTCAGATGGGGCCCAGGAGATCATGGCTTCCATGGCAACCATGGACTTGACCCAAGTAATTCAGGGTCCGACTCATGTGGCGGGACACATGCTCGACGTTGTGTTTCTCTTGGAGCAGTGGAGACGTGATCTGGAATTAAAGGGGATTGAGATCTCGCCCTTGTCATGGACAGATCACTTCCTGCTGAGGCTTGATTTTCGGAAGCTACTCCAGGGAGGTGGAGCCGATTAAATGGTTCCATCCCAGGCACCTGATGAACCCATTGGGATTTCAGACGGAGCTTGGGGAGATACCTGACTCCCTTGCCCACAATTTGGCTGCCTGGAATACTGCAGTGACTAGGGCATTAGATCGGATTGCGCCTTTGCGGCCTCTCCGCGACAGTGAATCCAGGAGGGCGCCTTGGTTTACCAAGGAACTCTGGGAGATGAAGCACAAAAAGAGACACCTAGAGCAATGCTGGAGGGCTAGTAACTCCGAATCCGACCGAACACTACTAATAACCTTTATTAGGTCTCATCTAGTGGCGATACGGGTGGCAAAATGTGCACATTTTTCCACCCTTATTGCGTCTGCAGAATCTCACCCAGCCACCCTGTTCAGGATAACCCGCTCCCTCCTGAAAGGGAGGGATGCGAGTGAACCCTTACAGGGAAGACCTGAGGAATTTGTTCAGTTTCTGTCGGATAAAGTCACTCAGATTCGGACGGACCTGGACTTCACTTGGACAATACCAGCAGAGATGCTGAGGGAGAGCCTTGATCAAACTTTGTGGGGTGAGTTCCAGCTTGCCACTCCTGAGGAAGTGGACAAGGCCATGGGAGCAATGAGTGCTTCCACCTGTCTACTGGACCCTTGTTTGGTTTCGACTGGCAGAGAGGTGACACGAGGCTGGATCCAGAGGATTGTAAACACCTCGCTTCGGGAGGGGTCTTTCCCACATCCTTTGAAGGAAGCGGTGGTGAGACCCCTCCTCAAGAAGCCTGCACTGGATCCAGCTGTCCTTAAAAACTACCATCCAGTCTCCAACCTCCCATTTTTAGGGAAGGTTGTTGAGAAGGTGGTGGCCGCTCAACTCCAGCAGACCTTGGATGAAGTGGATTATCTAGATCCCTTTCAGTCTGGTTTCAGGCCTGGTTACTGCACCAAAACAGCTTTGGTCGCACTGACCGATGATCTCTGGCAAGCCAGGGATAGAGGGCATTCCTCTATCCTGGTGCTTCTTGACCTCTCAGCGGCCTTCGATACCATCGACCATGGTATCCTTCTGCGGTGGCTAGAAGAGGTGGGAGTGGGAGGCACTGTTTTACAGTGATTCTCCTCTTACCTCTCTGGCAGGTCACAGTCGGTGTTGGTCGGAGGACAGAGGTCGACCCCTATGCCCCTTGAATACGGGGTGCTGCAGGGCTCGGTCCTGTCCCCCCTCCTATTTTATATCTACATGAAGCCGCTAGGTGAGATCATTCGTAGGCATGGGATTAAATACCACCAGTATGCGGATGATACCCAGCTGTATTGGTCCGCCGGTGCCAACTCAGTAAAGTGGTGGAAGTAATGTGCCAGTGCCTGGAAGTTGTCAGGGTCTGGATGGGAATGAACAAGTTTACGCTCAACCCTGACAAGACTGAGTGGCTTTGGATGCTGCCCCCCCAAAATAGTCCAGATATTCCACCTTTAAACCTGGGAGGTGAAATCCTACACCCCTCAGAGAGGGCCCGCAACTTGGGTGTTCTCCTGGACCCACAGCTGACATTAGAACATCATTTGTCAGCTGTGACCAGAGGAGCTTTTGCCCAGATTCACCTGGTGCACCAGTTGCGGCCCTATCTGGACCGGGAGGAACTCCAAATGATCACTCATGCCCTCGTCACCTCAAGGCTCGACTACTGTAACACACTCTACATGGGGCTGCCCCTGAAGAGTGTTCAAAGATTACAATTGGTCCAGAATGCAGCCGCACGAATGATACTGGGTGTACCTAGGTACACCCATGTTACACCTATCCTCTGTGAGCTGCACTGGCTTCCTATCGGTCTCCGGACACGCTTCAAGGTACTGGTTATCACCTTTAAAGCCCTACATGGCCTAGGACCTGGATATCTCTGTGACCGCCTCCTGCAATATACCTCCCAGCGCCCAATAAGATCGCACAGGGCGGGCCTTCTCTGGGTACCATTGGCTACACAGTGCAGTCTGGTGGCTCCCCGGGGGAGAGCCTTCTCTTTTGCTGCCCCGGCCCTTTGGAACGATCTACCCCCTGAGATTCGGACCCTCCCCACTCTCTTGGCCTTCCGTAAGTCTGTTAAGACCTGGCTGTTCCGGCAGGCCTGGGGCTTTTGATCTTGATTGAACTTCAGTCCCATTAAAACTGAGTGCATGTTGTGTTTTGTTTTTAAATTGTCCTGTCCTGTGTTTTTAAATCTTTTTCTAATATTTTTAAACTGCTTTTATGTAAGCCGCCTGGATTCCTTCGGGATTGGGTGGCATACAAATCTATTAAAATTGACAAAAAATTGACAAATTGATTCTTAAAGGTAAAACAATATCATAAAACATCCTGGGACATAAAGATGCTTGAGTCTTCTCCTAAATTATATTAATGAGATCACTTTCAAATAATAATGTATTTGGTAAAATAAAGAAAGACAAAAGTAGTATTAGGTGTGCTTGCCACCTTGAAATATTTATAAAAATAATAAAAGCTGGATATAAATAAATTATGGTAGAAACAATAAAAAGTGTCCCACTGATCACCCAAGAATGTGAGATAAACCATATTGCAGAATATTCTAAAATTAGCTGGGGCTAAACTGTGAATGTCAGTAAATCATTGTGACTACAGTAACTGGTAAAATATCTCAACATAGGGGAAAAAATGAAGCCCATTCAGCACAAGAATTTGTCTATTGTAAATCAACTGTAATTTCCTTCTTGGGCTGCTCACAAAAAGTGTATTGCAAAATCCAGGGTTGTGATTATCAATACACTAGATATGGAAACCACATCTGCCTCCTACAAGTGGAGATGCACCTATTTATCAGGTTAAACTTTGTAAAATACATGTATCAAACTAGATCTAGGTCCCAAAGTGCTTTTCAAAAGGCAACTGGACTTTCTTGGTTTTTCTCTCTCTTGAACATCCAAACTATCCTGAATTGTGCAGTACACTTTAAGGAAAACAGAAGCCTCAATATTTAAATATACAGAAAATTCACACATAAAAATCAATATTTACTTTTTGATTCTCACCATCCATTGGAGTACAAAATGGGAGTGATCAGAACCACTAGGCTGAAAGTTTGCCTATCAGTAAAGAGGAAAAAGAAAAAAAACTTAAAATATATTTAAGGAAGCCCTCAGAACCTCTAGCTTGGCCTTCATCAAATCTAGAAAAAGATCCAGCAGGAGCTCCTCCATAACAGACAAAGAAGAGAACAAAAACAAAACAATATTGTCATTACATATGTTGAAGGAATATCTGAAAATCTCAGGATTTTTGACCACCACAATATACTTGATCACTTTAAATCCAAGAATACATTAATGCAGAAGTTTATCTACCCCAATGATAATATAGAAAGACATAAACTGAGCAATGGGGTAAATACAATAGAGTGCAGCAAAACATGTGCATATCTGTGGGGGGGGGGGGAATGGTTTCAAGGGGAAAAAATCAAAGTCTAGTTGCCTTTTGAAAAACACCTTTGGGACCTGAATCTACTTTGACAAATGTATTTGTAGAAAGTTAGCACCCACCCCACTCCTAGAAGAATGAAATATTCTAGAAAATATTAAAAGTGCAGCATATTATATTTCCCTGGATGAGAAATGGAAAAACTTATTTTTGGAGTCAGGAAGCAGACTCACTCTTAAAAGTCCCCACCTGCCTCAATAGACCGCAGTAGATGTCAGCACTTAAGAAATAAGAAATTGCTAAGTCTATTCATAAGCAAGTGCTGTTCTATATTGAGAACTGTGAGTGGTTGCCAGAATAATTGAGGTGCAGACAGGAATAAAGGCTAATAAGTTTATTCCTTTAGCAGTAACAAGCTAACAGAATGAACCAGCTCAGACAGGCAACAGCTGAGGCTGACAGCTCCCTTTTATACTGAACTGTCAGATGGCTAGCCAATCAGCTGCTGGCTGTTTCCTGCAGAATACAGAATGTGGTGAGCATGCTCAGAACATGACACTCCTTCCCACCACTTTCGTGCAAGTGTAGTCTTGTAAGTAAGCTGCTTGACCCTGCTTGAACGATGCAGGTTCGGCTGCTGGTATGGATGGATGACTCTCTAAGGATTTGAGGACCTAATGGCTACTTGCAATGTGTGATCCAGGTGTGCCTTCCATGTCCCTAGCGAATGGAAAACCACACCAAGGTATCTAAATGTTCTAACCTGTTCCAAACTATATCCTTCTATTTGCCAGGAGTATTGGCTTGGTCTTTTAGCAAAAACTAAAATTTTTGATTTATCGAAATTAAGGACCAGCTTGTTTTACCTGCAATAGCCGAGTGTTGCCCTAACTGCTCTCTTCAGTCCTATGGGGGTTTGTGAAATGATAGCGGCATCATCAGTATATAAGAGAATTGGCACTTTGCATTGTGCTAGGTTAGGAGGATGGAAATCAGGGTTCTGTAAGAGATCAATCAGGGGATTAATATAGAAGTTGAAGAGGGAGGGGGACAGGATGCAACCCTGCCGTACCCCTTTTTGTACCCTTTCTGAGCCAGTTAAACTCCCTTGGGGATTGCACCTCATTTTCAGGGTGGAATTGACATACAATTTTTGTATGAGGAAGAGGAGGTGTTTATCGATAGTGGTGCATTTTAATTTCTCCCTGAGGGTGATCCTGGATTTTGAATCAAAGGCCTGTTTAAAATCCACGAAGGCCACAAAAAGAGATGATTTTTTAATAAGTGTATTTTTGTACTAAATGGTGGAATATCAAGATATGATCAACTGTAGATTTTCCTTCTCTAAAACTGGCTTGTTCGTCTTTGATTATCCGCCCTGAAATTAGCCAATCTTGAAGTTTATAATTTAGGTATTTGGCATACAGTTTACTAATAACACTTAGAAGACTAATGGGCCTATAATTGCCTGGGTCATTTCTATTCCCTTTTTTATAAATTTGTATGATAATTGCTACTCCCCAATCTCTAGGCATATGGCCTATTTTGTCTATAAATGTAAACAATGATGCTAAAAGTGGAGTCCACCAAGGGGGGTTCTTTTTAATTATTTCTGGCAGGACATTATCAGCTCCAGGTACCTTATTAGCCTTTAGGGCTCCAATCAACCAGGATATCGCTTCTGGTGTAACAGGGGGCCAGTAAGGAGTTTGGTCCAAACTAGCTTGGCTTTCCTTGGTTACATAGTCAGGATGTGTATAAAGCTCCCTAAAATATTCTTCCCAATCATGAATCGGAACTTGATTTGTTGGGAGTAGGGGCGGTTTTCCAATCCCCTAGTGATGTACCAAAAAAGGGATGTATTTTTTGTCCTGACTGCCGTAATTAGTCTATGCCAAGACTCCTTCAGAGCCACACTTTTCTTTTCTTTTAGAAGGTTCTTATATTGTGCTTTCAGCTGCTTTAAGTAGTAAGTGTGCTCCTCGGAGGGGGCACTTTTACTTTTCTTGTATTCCTCACTATATATCTTTTTTAGTTGAACGCAATCTCTATTGAACCATTTTTTGTTTTTGAAACCAGCATTTTGGGGTGAGCTAGTGATCTGTTACTGAGAACCGAATTCAAATTTAAAATTAAGGTTTCAAACCCCTCTAGATAAGCTCCCTCACAGTTATTTCTTAGTGGAGATGTACGTAACTCTATGGTTTCAGGGGCTAACATCCAGTTGGTAACTTCCTTAGCGTTTTTCTTCTTCCATTTAATTTTAACCTGGGTATTTTGAGTCTCTAACCTGGGTAGGTAGGCTGTGCCTGCCCTTAGAGAATTCTGGTGCAATGTGAGCGTAAGGAATATTGTATTATGATCACTTCCAGTAGCAAGTCTACCTCCATCTTCTGTAAGAACTTCAGGAGGTCATATAATATTATCCAGTAAGGAACTGTGGATTTTCTTCCTGTTCCCCAATAAGTATATTCTGCTGGAAAGTCGCCCCATGGCGTTAAGGATACAAAGATCCAAATGTTCAGTCATTTGTCTTACACATAAGACTGCCCGATTAGCTTTAGGGTCTTTAAATTGTCTGGCATGCAAAGATTCACCTGTTACATTTTCATCATAGTGGATCTTAAACTGCTTTCAGGTGCTACATCAGCCGCGATCCCAGGGAAGGGGTGGAGGTGTGGCTATTGTTATCCGAGAGTCTCTAGTACCTCGTAGGATCCCTGCTCCGGAGCTTGTTGGGTGTGAGTCCTTGCTGGTGAAGTTGGACCTCAAGGGTCAAGTGGGCCTGCTGTTAACGTACCTGCCTCCCAACAGCGTTGCAGCAGCCCTCCCCTTGCTCCTTGAGTCAGTAGCTGAGCCGGCAATTGAGTTTCCCAGGCTTATGGTTCTGGGGGATTTCAATTTGCCTTCGCTCGGTGAACACTCTGATGGAACGCAGGAGTTCATGGCTTCCATGACAGCCATGGGCTTGACCCAAGTAATTCGGGGCCCAACTCACTCGGCGGGTCACATGCTCGACCTCGTATTCCTCTTGGAGCAGTGGAGTTGTGATCTTGGTTTGAGGGGTAGTGAGACCTTACCCCTGTCATGGTCAGACCACTACCTACTGAGGCTTGACTTTCGGAGACCAAACCCCCACTGTAGGGAGGAGGAACCGATTAGGTGGTTCCACCCCAGGCGACTTATGGACCCTTTGGGCTTTCAGACGGAGCTTGGGGTTGTTCCTGATACGCTCGCCCGCAGTCCGGCGGAGACTCTAGTTGCTGCTTGGAATTCAGCAGCGGCAGGGGCTCTTAACCAGATTGCGCCTTTACAGCCGATCCGAGGCAGTGGATCCAGGAGGGCCCCTTGGTTTACTGAGGAACTCCGGGAGATGAAGCGCCGAAAGAGACGCCTAGAGCAATGATGGAGATCCAGTAAGTCCAAGTCAGACCGAGCGCTTTTAACATCCAGCATCAGAGCCTATCTTCGGGCAATTAGGATGACTAAAAGAAGACACATTGCCTCTCTCATTGCTTCCGCTGAGTCGCGCCCAGCCGCCCTGTTCAGGATAACCCGTTCCCTCCTAAATAGGAGGGATACGAGCAATCCTTTGCAGGGCAGAGCTGAGGATTACGTCCAATTCCTCGCGGATAAAGTAGCTCAGCTTCGGATGGACCTGGACTCCAATTGCGCAGAACCAGCCGAGGCACCAGGGGAGAATCTAGAAGGACATCACTGGATTGATTTCCAAACTGTTACCCCTGAGGATGTGGACAAGGCCATGGGAGCTGTAAGTGCCTCCACATGTGTACTGGACCCGTGCCCCTCCTGGCTGGTTGCTAACAGCAGGGAGGTGACATGGGGCTGGATCCAGGCGGTTATTACCGCCTCCCTTCGGGAGGGGTTCTTCCCCCCCGCTTTAAAGGCGGTGGTGGTGAGACCCCTTCTGAAGAAGCCATCTTTGGATCCAGCCGTCTTAAACAACTATCGTCCAGTCTCCAACCTCCCCTTTGTGGGGAAGGTTGTTGAGAAAGTGGTAGCCCTTCAACTCCGGCGGTCCTTGGAGGAAACCGATTATCTAGATCCCTTCCAGTCGGATTTAGGCCTGGCTACAGCACGGAAACCGCTTTGGTCGCATTGATCGATGATCTCTGGAGAGCCAGGGATGGAGGTCATGCCTCCATCCTAGTGCTCCTTGACCTCTCAGCGGCCTTCGATACCATCGACCATGGTATCCTTCTGCGACGACTGTGGGAGGTGGGGGTGGGAGGCACTGTCCTACGGTGGTTCTCCTCTTACCTCTTGGACAGGTCGCAGTCGGTGTTAGTCGGAGGGCAGAGATCGACCCCTAGGCCCCTGAATTATGGGGTGCCGCAGGGTTCGGTCCTGTCCCCCCTCCTGTTTAATATCTACATGAAGCCGCTGGGTGAGATCATTCGACGGCATGGGATAAAATACCATCAGTATGCGGATGATACGCAGCTGTATCTGTCTGCCCCGTGCCAACTCAATGAAGCAGTTGACGTGATGTGCCAGTGTCTCGAGGCTGTTAGGGACTGGATGGGGCTTAACAAGCTTGTACTCAATCCGGATAAGACCGAGTGGCTGGTGTGTTTCCCTCCTACTAATTGGCCAAGTGTTCCATCTCTCAGGCTGGGGGGTCAAACAGTACGCCCCTCAGACAGGGTTCGCAATTTGGGAGTCCTCCTGGACCCACAGCTGACTCTTGAACACCACTTGTCGGCTGTGACCAGGGGGGCATTTGCCCAGGTTCGCCTGGTGCACCAGTTGCGTCCCTACCTGAACCGGGAGGCCCTCACAACAGTCACTCGTGCCCTTGTGACCTCTAGACTGGACTACTGCAACGTGCTCTACATGGAGCAGCCCTTGAAGAGTATTCGGAGACTTCAGCTTGTCCAGAATGCAGCCGCACGAGCGATCGTGGGTGTACCTCGGTTCACCCACGTAACACCTATCCTCCGCGAGCTGCACTGGCTGCCTATTGGTCTCCGGATACGCTTCAAGGTGCTAGTCGTTACTTATAAAGCCCTTCATGGTATTGGACCTGGGTACTTGAGAGACCGCCTGCTGCCAATTACCTCCACTAGACCGATTAGATCCCACAGATTAGGCCTCCTCCGAATTCCATCCGCCGGCCAATGCCGACTGGTGACTACCCGGAGGAGAGCCTTCTCTGTGGCTGCTCCGACCCTCTGGAACGAACTCCCCGTGGAGATTCGAACCCTCACCACCCTCCAGGCCTTCCGCAAAGCCCTCAAAACCTGGTTGTTCCGACAGGCCTGGGGCTAAAGAGCTGTTGCCCCCGTCTCGAATGGTATGACTGTTATGAGTTTTAAATTATATATTGTTATGTTGTTGTTTTTAAAGCTTTTGTCTGTATCCCCCTCCCCGGTTCGAGTTGTGAGCCGCCCTGAGTCCCCTTCGGGGAAAAAGGGCCGGCATATAAATTTAATAAACTGAACTGAACTGAACTGCTTATATAATGCTTGATCATTTGGACCCATTCTAACATTTAAGTCCCCCCTATAATTATTGCAGTTTTGGGGAATTTGGCTGAACAGCCAAGAATAAAATTTTCTATGCTGTCCCAAATCTTGTTAATCACATTATTCTTATTAAGTGGAGGAATATAGATATTAAAAAGCAAAATCTCCACCTGTTTACATAAGAGTAATCTAGTTACAACCCATGGCTGGAAAGGTGGCAGTGATACACATTTAAAATGCAAGGATGTATTAACTAATGTCACAATCCCCCCCCCCCAACTTGCTTGGGATAGCCAGGATTGAGTTAACCCAATAGCCATCTAACTGAATCTCTGTGGAGGCCCAGGTTTCCTGCAAGAAGAGGATGTCAAATTGTGATATATAGTAAAAAAAGAGTTGGTCTTTTGATGGGACGGACCAACCTGCTATATTCCAGGTTATAAGGGAAAGTGGGTCAACTTTTGGACTCATCAGGAAACTTGATTTATACAAAGGGAAGTTGTCTGGTTGTTACCATGGATTGAGGTGTCCTTGCACACCGAATTGGCCTTCTTTAAAAATAGGGAGAACCCATCTAGGTCATGTATAGACTCTTGAGGAACTTGTTCAGGGTAAGAGGTTTTAGCACCAGCTAACAGAGCTTGCCATTCCGAAACCACTTCTCTGGTTGTAGGACAAGGCGTTATTAGGTCATCTTTCATTCTTTGAGATGGTGGCTCTGATGTGGGTCGACTCTCGGTTTCTTGGTTTGGAGCAGGCGGTGATGAAGGTGTCATGGGATATTCACATAGGGATGAAAACATCTCCATCTCTACTGGGATCTCTAATACCCCCTTTGGGTCTTGGCTTCTATTTTCTATGATCTTGTATTCATGTAATCCCTTGTACTCTGGGGGAAAAGTGACAGGCTCAATTATTGGGGAAAGCAGATCTATAAGCGGCTCCATTGTGACCAATAAGGATTTCTTTAAATTTTCTAACTTGTATAATATATTGTCTTGTTCTTTCCTTGGGAGAGTGCCAAAAGCGTTAATGAGACCAGCTTCTGTGCTGTTAAGTATCTCTTCTCTGGGCAGGGCTGGTTGACTTCCACTGTCTTTCTCTTTCTTTTCCATGGTTGAAAATGAGGTGGTGTCAGTCACCTTGGAGGCTCGCATGTTAGCTATTAACAGAATAACCCTTTCTTTACCAAAAACTCTGATGGGAAAGATTTGGAAGGAGGCTAAATATGCCTTCATCTTGAATAACATCTGTGGTATGGTGGGCTGTTTGAAAGACAGAAGAATCTGCTTCCAATTTGGGGCCTCAGGTAACCACTCCACAGCACAGAGATCAATCATGCCCCCGTGACAGCGAAGAAGCTGTCTTAGGAATTTAATATTGCACTTCTGGAATTCCAGTGTCCATAATTAAGCCCGTTCAAATGGATTCTAAAAGCTATCCTTTGTGATTGTAGTGAGCGATGTGATTGTTGTAATTGAGGGAGGGATGCTTTCCTGATTTCTTCTTTATTGATACCTTTTCATCTCATTGTCTTGTCTGGGGGGGACTGTTTTCTGAGAGGACTGCCACCTTTTATCCATCTATTTAACTGTTTCTCTGGCTCTTTGCTCTATTTCCTTTTCCTTATCCTGCGAATGGGAGTTAATCAAGTCTTCTGCAAGAACTTTAGTAGGAGTACTTGGGGCCCGAAATTGTACTTGAAGAAAAACAGCTAAATCTTTTTTCAATGTGTCTACATCATGTTGGATGGCAATTAATTGTTCAAATATTGAAACCACCGTTTGCGCTGTGAGAAGGCATTGCTTTGCCATAAACTCAGTTGAATTTTCCCTGGGTAAACTCTCCATACTCTGAATTATCTGGTTGTTGGTCGCCTTTTTTGCCTTTAGCTCAGCCTTCATAAAGGAAGTTATTGGGCTAGTTCTTTGTGAGAAGAGCTGGCTTTTATTTTGTCCCCCGCCCCCTAGATTGGAAAAGTCTAGTAAATGCTGTTTTGCCATATCTTTTTGCCGGTCCCGTTCTATTCTCTTCAGATTGTTGGAGATGGGGAGGGGTGTTAGTTTTACTTACAGATCTCTTGCCAACAAAGAGCTCCTCAATTCTTGGTTGTTTTGCTGTCTTCACTGGAGGGAGAGATCCTGGGCTGGTGCCTTTCTTTTTCCCATGCTTTTTAAATTCTTTGGCAGCAACAAAAGTTTTTGTTTGTATTATGTTCTACGCTGTTATCTTCACCAAAAAATGTTAATTAAATAAAAAAGAATCCAGTAGGAATACTAAAAATTGATAAAATAAAATAAAACTGGGAGGCACTACTGCAAACACGCTCCAGCTGCACTGGCTGCAGCTCCGCCCCCCGTGGTTGGGGTGAAATCTATCCAGGCATGTCCTCAGCTGCCTTCCTATTAATAGTTCAGTGGGGCTCTTGTTAATTAAGGGGCAAGGCGTGTTATGGTGGGCTAACAAGATGTGGGTCACTAGAAACCCTTCAAACTTTGCAGAAGTGATCTGGGGCCTATTACTGGACACCAGCAAATCAGGAAGCCCATGAGTAGAAAATAGCTTCCGGAGAGCCACTATGATTGCCTCCAAGGTGGTGGGTGGCATTCTAACTATGTCCAGCCACTTGGAGAAGGCATCCACCACCACTAAGAAAACCTGTCCTTGGACTGGCCCCCCAAATCGATATGTGGGACCTTGGCGCACTGAAACGTTCCCAGTCATGTGGCGGGGCTTTGGGCAGAAAATGTCAGGACTCCTGGCACTGGGGACAGAAGGAGACCCAGGTAGAGGTCTCCTGATCTAGCTTGGGCCACCATTGGTAAAGGCACCTTAACACCTTCATATGGATGATGCCTGGGTGGCTGCAGTGGAGTTTCCTTAAAACTGAGGCTCTGAGGGGAGGAACAATCACCCTGTGACCCCATAATAGGCAGACACTTTGTACAGATAGCTCCTGTTGGCAGGTCTTGTATGGCAGGAATTCTACCCCTAAGGCATCTTGTGGCCACCCTCGCTGAACCCAGTCTAAGACCCTGGATATTACCTTGTCCCTGGTGGACTGCCAGGCAATGTCAGCGGTGGTGACTGGAAGATCAAGGTCCTCAATTAAGAGGACTGATGATGTTGGCGCCAGATCTTCGACTGTGGCAGGGAGGGGGCAATGGCTTAAAGCGTCAGCATGGGTGACTTTCTTGTCTGGGCGGTGTTGCAAGGTGTAATTGTAAGCAGCCAGGGAAACTGTCCAGCAGGTCATTCGAGGGGACATCACTTGTGGAGTCTGTCTATCACTGATTATCAATCCCAAAAGTGGCTTATGGTCAGTGACAATGACAAACTGGCAGCTGTAGAAGTAATGGTGGAAACGTTTTACCCCAGCCATAATGGCCAGAGCTTCTTTGTCTACTTGCCCATAATTCCTTTGGGTGGTAGACAGGGTCCTTGAAAAAATGCCACTGGTACTTCTGTGCCGTTTGGCAGTTGGTGGCATAGGACAGCACTCACTCCATATTGGGAAGCATCGCAAGCCAGGAGCAATGGCAAATTTTCATTGTCTTGTGAGAGAACTGTGTTAGATGTCAGCAAGTGTTTCACTGCTTTGAATGCTGCAGCTTCTTTCTTTCCCCAAGATCACATGGTTTTCTAATCCAATAGGTGATGAAGTGGTTCAGCCACATATGTCTTGTGTGGAAGGAATAAAGGGTAGAAGTTAAGCAAGCCAAGGAAGGCTTGGAGTTCTGCTTTTGTTGTTAGGGCTGGAGCCTCTAAGATTGCTTTGGTCTTGGCTGATATGGGTGGACACTGGTGGCATCAATGAGATACCCCAGGAACTTTACCTGGGGGCACGGCAATCTGGCACTTCTCTCATACTCTCACTTCTCACCTTCAATCTGGCTTGCTGGAAATGGTGCAGGACTTCCCAAAGTCTGGCCATACGTTTGGAGCGGCTGGTTGCAGATATGAGGACATTATCAAAGTAGGGGAAGATGCCCTTGAGTCCATGGAGCAGCCATTCCATTAAGCTCTGGAATAAGCCTGGGGTAATGGTCTTTCCTCTCTCGCCAGCTGTCGTGTCGATTCTCTTCCCAGGACCTTTCCAGGATTTAAGACTTCTCTCCACACCTTGCAGCTTAAACGATCTCTCATGTAGTTTGGTTGCCCTTGAGTTGTTATTAATGTAAGCTTAACTTTGGTTGCCAGGTTTATTTCTGAATAGATTTGTCTTATTAACTCCATCTTTTTCGCTCTTTCTTTTTCTCCTGCATCTTGGAGTTTGGGGTGAAGCACCAAATTATCAAAATCACTTTTCCAGCTTCCCTTCTTTCCACCTTGACTCACGTTTACTCCATTAATAAGTTCATCTAACTTCTTATCTTTATTTTCTGTATTTTCATTCACTTCTTTAATTTCTGGGGTTGCAACCCCTTCATCTTTTTTTGTGATGCCCCATAGTCTGTCCCATTCCTTCTCAAATCTCTCAAGTCCTTCTGAGAAGTTTTGAAGTCCAGCCAAAATGTTTTGAATTATAAAGTTTTCTTCATCTGAGTATTGCTCTATTTTTAGAGTAAAAAAAATATATATAAAGAAAAAGCAAAGAAAGGAATTTAGTACTTTCTGCCACTCTAGCCTGTCACAAATGTTTCGCTCTTTCTTTTTCTCCTGCATCTTGGAGTTTGGGGTGAAGCACCAAATTATCAAAATCACTTTTCCAGCTTCCCTTCTTTCCACCTTGACTCACGTTTACTCCATTAATAAGTTCATCTAACTTCTTATCTTTATTTTCTGTATTTTCATTCACTTCTTTAATTTCTGGGGTTGCAACCCCTTCATCTTTTTTTGTGATGCCCCATAGTCTGTCCCATTCCTTCTCAAATCTCTCAAGTCCTTCTGAGAAGTTTTGAAGTCCAGCCAAAATGTTTTGAATTATAAAGTTTTCTTCATCTGAGTATTGCTCTATTTTTAGAGTAAAAAAAATATATATAAAGAAAAAGCAAAGAAAGGAATTTAGTACTTTCTGCCACTCTAGCCTGTCACAAATGTTGAAGAATATATCTATTTTTATTTTAAATCTTAAGCAGATGTTCTTTTATGGTTTTCAAAGAAGAAGGGTTCTAATCTTTTTCTTTCCTTTTGCAATTCTTGCCAGGATATTTTCCACATGTGCTAGCAGTACACTATTTGTGACCTTGCATCTTTATCAAGTTTTAAAAACAAGTTGCAAATCCTTCTGTTGCAAAGTCAGTGTAGTCAGATGGGAGTGAACAAAGGATACATTGTTACAACAACAAAAGAAAAAAGAAACTTCAGACTTGAGCTTCCAAGTGGCAGATTTGACTATTTTAAAGACTTTTTCTTTGAATATCTTTAATATGATATTGTAACAAGTAGCAGAAGAAATTTATTAAAATAAAAAAAAGTTTAATTTAAGCCAAAAAAAGTTAGGGTAGTAAAAATAAATAGAGAAAAAAAGATCTCTTCACCTCAAGCGGAGAGACAGGGAATGTTGCAATCGCTTCAATCCACAAAACATCGTTTTTGCAAGAGCAAAAAACTTTCTAAGGCAGTCCAATAGGGATTAAATATGCCACTTTGTTCTTGCTTAATGGACTAATTTAGCTTAAGAAAAGAGTTTCTTAGGGCAATCTTCTAAAAGAAAAAAAAGAAAACATCACCAGATGGAAACACTTTCACTTCTCTTTCTGGAGCAGTCACCAACTATGTCAGCCGGGGGGGCTGCCTGTTTGCCGCCAGTTGGAAGTGCTTCCCTTGGGTTGATCAGGGATTTTGCGATATCCCTGCAACCAGCAAGGTTGTCAGCTTCTGCCTTGCTGTTGCTTCAGCTGCCATGAAACGGGAAGGGGGGGGCGTGTATTTGGGAGGGGTTAATTGATGTGCTGGAGGAATGTTCTAGGATGTACCAGTCGTTGGGATTGCGCATGCGTATGTGTTTCCCGCCTGCATCAACGGCCTACACATTCCATCTTTGGCCTGTCTTTTTGAAGTTATCTCACACCTGACATTTGAAGGACTTATGATTGGACTGGAGCTTTGATCCTAAGGGGGGGGGAACGGGCTATCCTATATATCAATTGCTTTCGCGCCATATTATTCAGACTTTGCTTCGCTACTGCTCGCTTACCATTTATAATTAGTAAAAGTACTTTTGATTTCCAACCCATGGAGTCTCTTAGTCTTCTTTCCTAATTATGGAGTGGAGTGGGGCTTGACAAGAAGCAAAGTCTGATTAATAACCCTTTCCAGGAGATTTACGTCTACCGAGAAGGGAAATAATGTCTTCTCCGATCAGAGAGGAGGAGGGCGCCGTTGGAGGGGCGGATTCCAGTGAACTAGGACCTCCCGACCTTTCTTTACACGAGCCCAGCCCGCCTGACCGACCCTTGCACGAAGATTTATTTCAACTGCAAATTTCCAGCCAACCTGAACCTTCCCCCCCACCCCGATGGTCAACTTCGGTGGGACAAAAAGAGATAGAGACAAGCTGGAATGCTGGGCTCACCCAAAGACCACCCCGACAAACTTCGCTGGAGCCAGGTGCTGTGAGGAAACCCCAGGCGAGTGAATTCCCTGACTATTGGAGCCAAAGGTACTTTGGGGAAAGAAGAGGGGGCAATGAAGGAGAATGGAGAAGTTATCAGCACCAGGGGCCCATGAGAAAACCCCAGCGGAGTGAATTACCTGATTATTGGGGTCACACATATTTGGAGGAGAGAAGGGGGGAGGAGGAAAGAGACTGGAGAAATTGGCAACGTTACCCACGCCAGGCATCTCCCCCCCCCTCGGCCCGTGTCACCCCCTGCGGCTAGAGGTTTTGCTGATCAAGGAGGACCTCCCCCCCAGCCTCCCCCCCGAAGACATCGGATGGCTAAAATCCCTCCCTTGCCTGTGCGTTTTAATGGTGGTTCTGCTAGCCTGCCCTCCTTTCTTATGCAAGTGTTTAACTACATGGAGATTTATGGCCGGGACTTTGAAACTGACACCATGAGGGTCAGGATGATTCTTTTGTCATTAGATGGTGAGGCGGCTACATGCTCAACTGCGTTGCATATGTCGGGCTCTCCCCTCTTGGGGAATTTCAACCGTTTTATGGAGGCTTTCCGCCAACGTTTCGATGACCCGTTAACTGAGAAGCGGAACAAATTGAAGTTTTTAACCTTTGCACAAGACGATAGACCTGTCGCCCAATACATCCAGGAATTTCAGTGTCTTTCCCAATATATGAGAGGCTGGGGGGAGGACGCTCTTCTGGACAGATTTGCTGAAGGGTTGAATGAAGACATTTATCAGCAATGTGTCAATCGTAACCTGCCGAGACGTTTCATCACTTGGTTTGAGCATGCTGCCGACGCTGAACTCGACTTAACCCGTCTCCGTTATGCCAAAGAAGAAAGAAGGAAGCGGAAAGAGAGGGCTGCCAAGTCCCTCCCCCC
This sequence comes from Thamnophis sirtalis, assembly GCF_051295495.1. NCBI lineage: Eukaryota > Metazoa > Chordata > Lepidosauria > Squamata > Natricidae > Thamnophis > Thamnophis sirtalis. Next base: position 75,972,624 of record NW_028261384.1, on the reverse strand, counting down.
TCCTGCCACTCAATCGCTTTCCAAACGACGAGGTGAAGCGCGAGGGCCCCCTTCTGGCTTCTCCAGGCCTTTAACATGCTTTCGCTGTGGCAAGCTTGGGCACACCGCCCCCGAATGTCGGGCTAAATTGCCCCTCTCTGCCCAACCCCCTCCCAGACGTGAGGAAAAGTCTGCCAGAGGCCCTGAAAAGAAGAAGAAGGAAACGGCTTTCGCTGGGGAATCCAACCCCCCTCCTTTTGCCCAGCCATTAGAGGGTGACGCAGATGCTAACTCCTCTTCTTCGGAGGACTCCGATGACGACACATCGCCTCACTGGGTGAGTTCAAACAAGGGGCCCCTGCTAATCCCTGTTGAATTAAAAGTTCCTCCTGAAGGGACACCTGCCACCCTCCTGGCTTTACTTGATTCAGGCTGTTCCCGATCCATGATCAATCCAGCCATGGTAGAGAAATTAGGCCTCAAATTGCGCACTTTGAAAACCCCAATTGTGTTTTGCCAAATAGATGGATCCATTGCGGGGGGGGGGACCCGCCCATTTTTTTACTGAGCCTTTGGAAATGAGAATGGGTACCCATACTGAATTAATCTCTTTTGTGGTCGCACCTGGCATGGACAGGCCACTCATTTTGGGCATCCCATGGCTTCGGAAGTGGAACCCTCACATAAATTGGCGGACAGGCCGCTTACGTGTTCGCTCGAAGGTGCCTCCAGTGGGGGAGGGCTCTCCAGACCTGCCTGCCGTCACTGACGTTCCTGAAGTTGCCGCTAGAGGGCAGGAGAGGATTGCTGGGGAGGAGAAAATTCCGAAAGAATATCTGGACCTTAAGGAAGTTTTCAGCGAACAATCTTCGGACATTCTGCCCCCCCACAGACCTACTGATTGCTCCATAGACATTTTACCCGGGGTTAAGCTCCCTAAACCCCGCATTTACTCCATGTCACCCAGGGAAATGGAGGAGATGCGTTCTTTCATTGACAAAAATTTGAAACGTGGTTTCATTGAACCAGCCCGACCCAAAGTGGCTGCCCCTGTACTGTTTCGTGAAAAGAAAGATGGTTCTCTTCGCTTGTGCTGTGACTTTAGAAACCTTAACGCTATCTCTACTCAAAACCTCTACCCACTCCCGTTGATGAAGGACTTGTTGGCACAACTGGGGAAGGGCCGCATCTTCACAAAATTGGACCTGCGAGAAGCTTACTATAGGGTACGCATTAAGGAGGGGGACGAATGGAAGACCGCGTTCAACTGCCCTCTTGGTTGTTTCCAGTTCCGGGTTATGCCTTTTGGCCTACAGGGGGCTCCTGCTGTGTTCATGCAATTTATTAATGAGATCCTGCACGATCATCTGTACAAGGGCGTTATCGTATACCTGGACGATATCCTCATTTATACCTGCACTTACGACCACCACGTCAATCTGGTGCGCACTGTTTTGAAAAAGCTCCGTGCCGCTAACCTTTATGCCAAATTGTCTAAGTGTGAGTTTCACCAAACTACAATTGACTATCTGGGCTACCGCATCTCCCCTGATGGCATTGAAATGGACCCTGAGAAGGTGAAGGCGGTCACTGAATGGGACGCGCCCAAAACTCGTAAACAATTGCAAAAAATTTTGGGCTTCGCTAATTTCTACCGTCAATTTATTCCCTCTTTTGCCAACATTGCTCTCCCTATTACTAATTTGCTCAAAACGAAAGGCGACCCGAAGCCTAAACCCAATAAACCTTTGGACTGGAACATGGAATGCCAGGCGGCGTTTGAAAAGCTTAAACGCCTTTTTGCCGCTGAACCAGTTCTTAAACATCCTGATCTCAACCAGCCTTTCGTTGTCCAGGCTGATGCCAGTGATGTCGCCGTAGGGGCCGTTCTGCTGCAAGCCAACGACCAAGGTAACTTACAGCCTTGCGCATACACCTCCCGTAAACTCACTGACACGGAGCGGCGCTGGGCGGTTTGGGAGAAGGAGGCTTTTGCGGTCCGTTGGGCCCTCGCTACTTGGCGCCATTTCCTAGAAGGCTCTAAACACCCATTTGAAGTTTGGACTGACCACAAGAACTTGGAAGCGTTGCGAACGCCTCGTCGTCTCTCTCCCAAACAGATGCGATGGGCCCAATATTTCAACCGTTTCAATTTCACTCTAAAGTATATCCCGGGCGGAAAGAACTTCATGGCAGATGCTTTGTCCCGATTACCTCAATACAATTGTTCTAAACTGAGTATCGTCCAACCGCTCCTGGCGGCTCCGGTACTCACACGTCAACAAACCCACGCTCAGAAGGAAGTGCCTCAAGATCTACTTTCTGACCTCAAAACGGCTCTTCCTCAAGACGACTGGTTTCTGAACCATCGGGACGAGTGCACCATGAGGGACGACCTACCGTGGATTGGTGCTAAATTATACGTCCCCGCTTCCCTACGACTTGTCGTCCTTCGTCGCGCTCATGACTCCAGAATGGCGGGTCATTTTGGTTTCGTAAAAACTTTGCACCTCGTGAAGAGACAATTCTGGTGGCCCTCTTTAAAAAAGGACATTGAACTTTATGTGGCCAGTTGCCCAGTTTGCGCTACCGCCAAAAAACCGCCGGGGAAACCGCAGGGACTTCTACAGTCCGTCGCCCGCCCGGTTGCCCCTTGGAAGGAGATTTCTATGGACTTTATTGTTGAGCTTCCCGAGAGCCAGGGGCATACCGTCATCTGGGTGGTCACTGATTTGTTTTCCAAGCAAGTTCATTTCGTGCCTTGTCACAAAATTCCTTCTGCCAAGGCGTTGGCTAAACTGTTCCTTTCCCACATCTACCGTTTGCATGGGGTTCCCGACCGTATTATCTCCGATCGTGGGGTCCAATTCACATCTACTTTTTGGAAAGAGTTTCTCAAACGCATTGGGTCCGCCCAGGGCCTTAGCTCCGCCTACCATCCTCAGACTAATGGCGGATGTGAACGTACTAATTCCGTCCTTGAACAATATTTACGTTGTTTCATCAATTATCAACAGGACGATTGGGTTGATTTGTTACCACATGCTGAGGTGGCCTATAACAACTCGGTTCACTCCAGCACGGGGTTCACCCCTTTCCGGGTCGTTTACGGCCAGGATTTTGTTCCTATTCCCGAACTGCCTACGGCCCAACCTCAGGTTCCTTCAGTTGCGGACTGGAGTGAACATCTCAGTCGCATTTGGCCTCTGACTCTTTCCACCTTGGACGCTGCCCATAAGGCCCATAAGAAGCAAGCCGATAGGAAGCGCTCTCAGCCCCATGAATACCACGTTGGGGATTTAGTGTATTTGTCCACAAAATTTTTGCACACTACACAGAAATCAAAGAAATTAGGGCCCAAGTATGTTGGCCCTTTCCCGATTGTGAAAGTTATCAATCCTGTTTCTGTTCGTTTGCAATTGCCCAAACATCTCAACCGTATCCACCCGGTGTTCCACATCAACCTCATCAAACCGGTTCGGGTGTCCCACCTACGGCCCCCGGATGACCCTCCACCTGCTCCATTGCTGATTGATGGGGAACATCATTTTGAAGTTCGTGAAATTCTTGATTCCCGCTGGCACTGTAATCGCATCCAATACCTTGTGGCTTGGAAACACTTTCCCCCATCCCACACGGAATGGGTTGATAAGTCCCACGTTCGTGCTCCCCGCCTGCTCCAGAAATTTTATGCTTCTTATCCCGACAAGCCTTGACTTTTCTCCCCTCCCTCTTCTGTTTGTGTTTGTTATTTGTCTGTTTTGTTTGTTTTTCTTCCAGGCCTGACAGCCTTTTCTCCGGGGGACGGCCGGATGTCAGCTTCTGCCTTGCTGTTGCTTCAGCTGCCATGAAACGGGAAGGGGGGGGCGTGTATTTGGGAGGGGTTAATTGATGTGCTGGAGGAATGTTCTAGGATGTACCAGTCGTTGGGATTGCGCATGCGTATGTGTTTCCCGCCTGCATCAACGGCCTACACATTCCATCTTTGGCCTGTCTTTTTGAAGTTATCTCACACCTGACATTTGAAGGACTTATGATTGGACTGGAGCTTTGATCCTAAGGGGGGGGGAACGGGCTATCCTATATATCAATTGCTTTCGCGCCATATTATTCAGACTTTGCTTCGCTACTGCTCGCTTACCATTTATAATTAGTAAAAGTACTTTTGATTTCCAACCCATGGAGTCTCTTAGTCTTCTTTCCTAATTATGGAGTGGAGTGGGGCTTGACAAAGGTCTTGTCTTCCCAGTCACTGTCTCTTTGGGATGGTTTAGGTCCTGCCGGACCATCCAGGGGCAAAAGTGTCATTGGCAGATTCGGACTGTCGAATCCGCACAATGTAATGTTGCGACATTGGCTCCTCCTCTCAGAGGGATTTTCTTCCTGATGATATTACAAGATTGGCGGTTGATTGCCTCAGAGCTGGTAGATTGGCAGAAAATTGCAAGGCAATCATCTCCCAGTTTGGGCACCTTAGAAAATGGCCATCTGAGGCCCTGGAGTTTGGCAGCAGTAGCTGTCATCAGTTGAGTACTCTGGCAATGTACCCTTTTTGGCTACAACACTGGAAAAGAGCCTGTTTAAATTTTCTGTGAGCTCTTATATGGTTGCCTCTGCAACCCAAACAGCCAGATTTAAATGTGCTTTTGCGACTGGGCCAGCTCTTTTTTTTTCCGACTCGTTAAGGTAATTGACATTTTTGCCCTCCTCAGATTCTGACTCTTCACTCACGTCCCCTTGATGGACAGTGGCCATAGCTGATGCTGTCAGCTTGGTGTCAGCCAGCAAAGGCTGGGTCTGCTGGATAGCCGCCAGTGATTGATTAGATAATTCCGCTGCACAGGCTTCAGCTAACATGGTTTGAAAGGAGACATCAGGTTTGGCCAGCAGCCTCCACTGTAACCTCAAATCCCTAACGCCACATACCAGCCGGTAGAGCAAGGCATCGTCTTGATTTTTAAACTCACAATAGAGTATCGCTGTTCTTAGGGCTGCCACGTATGGTTTATTGACTTGCCTTCGGCTTGGTTCCTGCAGTGGAAAGCATGTTGGTGAGCTATTTTTGAAGGTGATGGTGCCTAATGGTTCTTAAGCTTGATCAGTAGCACTCCCATGGCACGGATTGGATTGTAAGTGATGCTGTGAGGGCTCTTGCCATGTCGAACATCTCAGAGCCACAGACTGACAGGAAATAGGCACATTTTCTTTCATCTACCAGCTCGGTAAAATTGTGTGCAACCAAGAAGCATTCAAATCATGCTATGTACGATTCCCAAGTCTCAGTGCCTTGGCTAAAGGGCATGAATGTCAGGGTGGCCATTCCTATCAGGAGTCAATCATGACATCTTGTAGTGACTTACAGAGCTCAGTTAGTGATGTTTAGCTTAGGTACTGACCAGCTAATTCTGACATCTCAGTCTGCCAATCCCATCCTCATCACCAATGTTCTATATTGAAAACTGTGGGTAGCTGCCAGAATTACAGAGGTGCAGACAGAAATAAAGACTAACAAGTTTATTCCTTTAACAGTAACAAGCTAACAGAACAAATCGGCTCAGAGACAGGCAACAGCTGAGGCTCCCATCTGACAGATCCCTTTTATACCAAGCTGTCAGATGGCTAGCCAATCAGCTGCTGGCTGTTTCCTGCCAAATACAGAACTTGGTGAGCATGCTCAGAATGTGACAAATATCATCACCCAAGATCCAACAAAGGTAGGATTAGTCCACCACTGTAATATCAATTGCCCAAAGCCCCTTCATTGCATCACCCAGGAAGATTCAATGAAGCCTGGTACATAGGCAGTCTACAAAGTTAGCTACCCACCCCCGGTGCTCCCCCAAGAGTCTGACAACCAATAGGATACATTTCTTGCACATGAACAGGAAGGTCAAAGGCAAGGCCCAAGAGAGCCTTCCAAGCAGCCTCCATGTTTCCAATGTATTTCTCCCCACTTGGAATTGAACTCAGATGGAAATTTCTTCCAACATATTGAACAAAGTCTTACCTGATAAATAGGTGCATTTCCAGAAATTCTGGCTAGTAGGGTACAAAAGAAGACTCTTGTGTAAAAGCTTATACTTTCCATAAGATCATGCCCCTTGAAATGCACATAATAAAAGTAAAGTAATGATGAAGCTGCATACATTAAAAACTCACTTTTTTAATGATTGTGAAAAAATATTCCTAATAGTCAGCAGCAATCACAGGGCGATGAAACAGGGAAGATGGTGGGTATTCATTGTGATACAAGCCCCATACCATCTGAATATCTGTCTGATGGCACACAAATACAAAATAGATGGGGCATGCAATCCAACTGAATTTACAACTTTACAAAACAAAACTTTGTTTGACAAACACAGATCCCAAGAATATTGTTAGTGGTGGCCACATACAACTCTGGCAGTGGTGGGATTCAAATTATTTTACTACCAGTTCTGTGGGTGTGGCTTGGTGGACATAGTATGGCTTGGTGGGTATGGATTGATGGGCATGGCAGGGGAAGGGTACTGTAAAATCTCCATTCCCTCCCCACTCCAGGGGAAGGTTATTGCAAAATTCCCATTTCCTTCAGATTAGCGGAGACTCAGGAGGCAGAGAATAGATGGGGGTGGGGGCCAGTCAGAGGTGGTATTTACCAGTTCTCCAAACTACTCAAAATTTCTGCTACTAGTGGGGAAGAAGGCAGGGCTTAGCAGTGTGAAGACGGACTTTCAGACTGTTCCTGACTCTCCATCTATACTGAAGCATCTGGACGGTTCCTTTTTGGACCCAAGCTGTCCCAAAGAGACAGTGAAAGGTAGGGGAAACATTTTATTGTTTAGAGAGAAACGGACTGCCTAAAAATTCAAACTAATTTAAATTAAAGAACAGAAGAATCTAGTGGCGATTTTGATCCTTTTAATGGTTTTGGACGGTGGTTATCCTACCTTTTAAATGTTATTCACATGGATAATGGATAGATTACTCCAACATCTCCTCTGATCTTCTGCAAGCGGGATGTAAACCAATTCACTATAATTTGGCTGTTTACATCTTGACACTTTTATTGCTTGGCTGTATTGGCTTAAGATCTGATAAGATTGTACAGCTTTCAGTCTGCGTTTACTTGCAAATACTTCAGAGCTCTCAAGAAAAAATACTAACTGCGTATAAACATGGCGTCTATTCAAGCGTCTCTTCAAGTGATTTTTTCAGCACTACAGACACTGTCTGACACAGAAGATAGAATTCAGAGAAAATTGGATTATTTGATGTTTGGGGCAACAAAGTATGAGGAAAAAACTGAGGATGTTTTTCGAATATAAAATAAGAATGTCGGAGATAAAGAATCTGAACTTGTTGATATTCGTGACAATTGGTTTACTTCTGAGGGAGGAAAGAATGGAATGTTTGAAGAGGAGTTAAATGGACAGAAAATTTAGTTCAAAAGACAGGACGCAGGAGGAGTAGAAAACATCAAAGAATTCATAGTTTATGAAATACCATCTGCAAAACATTTGATACCATTACTGAGAATTAAAGACAAACTGATAAAGAAAATAAAAAGAGGGCGGCAACATTATATGAGAGGCACTACAGACAAGAAGGTGCAAAGATTTCTTCATATGGACTTGCTCATAAAGATGTTTGGAGAATTGGACCCACAAATGACAGCAGATATAAGACTGTTCTGTTATTGGAGAGATACAGGTTGATAGATGGAAGAGTATAATTCAAAATTAGCTAAACTTAGTTAAATCCATTTGCAATAGGTATAGTTGAATAAAAATTGATAATGATAGTAATGTATATAATGTTGAGTTGATATGATAATTAATAATTGGATATGAGAAGGGAAGGTTAGAAATATCTTTGGACTATATATAAAGATTATTAATAACAATACTAATTATTATAAAAAATAAAATAAAACTATATACAGTTAAATCTTAACTAATAGGGGAAAATGCTATGATATAGAATATAATTAAATAAAGAAAGGAGAATGATAATAAATTATATACATGGAGGACTAGAAATCTTTGGTATTAAATATTATGGATGTCTAGCTAAAACAGGATATGAGGACTTAATGTTAATGGAGGATTTTATAAATAAGTAAATGAAATGCCAGCATGTGGTTATGGATTGAATCTTTGGTATAGTTAAGAATGAAGGATGTTTAAATAACTGTAGTCAACTGAAAGTGGAGGTATGATGATGTTAATATAGTAAATATTTGAGTTAAGACATTCGAATTAATATGAATTAATGGAAGAGATGCACAAAAACTTTTTGTAACCAGCTGATATACTTTTTTATAACATATGTTTGTTGTGTTTTTTTGTGTTTTTTTATTGTTGCGTGTATCAAATATATAAGTATATATACAATAGAAAGATACAAAGTGTGTCTGTGGGGGGAAATATAGTTAGGATAGATTAGCAAAGGTAAGGGAATAAGAAATGATACTAAATTATATCTGGGTTGGCGGAAGTACCATCCCAAGGAAACATAAACTAAGATTTAAAATAGACACACCAACAATAGTAGAAAAAGAAAGGGAGAAAGGAGGAGAGAATGAAAGGAAGATGGGGAAAGAAAAAAGAGGTAAGGAGAGGAGGATGGAAAGGAGAGAAAGAGGAGGAGAGAGGGTAGAAAGGAGAAGAGGAAGAGCAGGAGTAGGAGTAGGAGAAAGGTACGGGAAGAAGGAAGGGGAAGGAGAGGAGGAAGGAGGATTGTGTTCTCTCAAGATTTTATTTAATTTGTAAAGTAATATGAAACACAATGGGTTAGCCATTGTCTTTATTGAATCCATGAGAGAATCCATTTTCATAAAAATGATAATCATGGTTTTCAAACCTACCCATTCTGATGGTAACATCATATCAATGGTCATCCACAGAATGGCAGTGTTTGAATCTGCAGGCAATGTCAATTAATAAATAAGCAATTTTGCATAGAGTGGCAAAAATTATTGACAAGGGAAGATCATTATCTGCCCTATGAAAGAGGTCACATATTAGCTTTGCTCAAAGAGGAAAAAAAAACCATGTACATAAAAATGAGATGGCTGCATTTTTCCAATCTGAAATATATTTTCCAAACTAAAATTAATGTTTTATAAATTGTTCAAGTTTCCTTAAGGGCTACTTAGTGATTTTTGCTTTCCTTCTACATTGGCATATGGTATTGATTGGGAGTAAAAATGCATTTTCATCTCTGGAAAAAAAAACTTCAGTGTCCTCAGTTATCAATAAAAGTTTTGCCATCTCTTTATAGCAAGATCCTTACTGATAATTACTAATTTTAAATCAATAGACATTATCCTGAGATAAGAAATAATATTCAATAAAAGAGATGAATGTTGCTATCACTTCCTATTTGTCAGTTTTACTAAATCCCTCAGTAACGTTTATCCATTTTTACATTGATCATTGTCATTTCAAATGCCACAGGGATATTTCATGTTAAACATTATATATACACAGAAAAGTTCCAAGCACTTGCAGAGAAATAATAAATATTTTTAATAGAAACTGTAGGGCTAAAGCATATGATTTTCTTTGTAGGATGACTATTCTTTATCCCATAATCAAGTTTAAAGATATTGGCCAAGTTGGCTAGTCACATTGTGCCATACACATTCTGCAGCTGCATGACTTTATAAAGAGGTAGTGAAAGAAAAGATTAGTGTACATACCACCATTTGTGAAAGTTATGAGGTTACAAATTGAAGATTATGCAGAACCTGAGGACCTATCATCACATGTCCTGCAGAGATATCCCAGAGCTGTGATTTGGCATATAAAAACATAGGGTGATTCTTAAATGTATAAGAGCCAAGGTGGCGCAGTGGTTAAATGCAGCACTGCAGGCTACTGCTAGATCAGCAGGTCAGCGGTTCAAATCTCACCGGCTCAGGGTTGACTCAGCCTTCCATCCTTCCGAGGTGGGTAAAATGAGGACCCAGATTGTTGGGGGCAATATGCTGACTCTCTGTAAACCGCTTAGAGAGGCCTGAAAGGCCTATGAAGCGGTATATAAGTCTACTGCTATTGCTATTGCTATTGCTAATTCAAAAATTTTCATATGATCCATACAATTCTTCTGTAGAAATCAAATCAGGTTTAGAATAGGTTGGATTTTTTTCCCCTAGCCTTGCTCACTGCATTTAAGTCTAAGGTCCCTGAAAAGGGAAATACAGCTTTCAACCTAGAAAAGGTTGTGTGCTTCTGGTACACAGGGTAAGCCATACTTAACATTCTTGTTTCCATTCATTAAGAATGTACTTGAAAGGACACCCTCCATATAAAGGTTAAGGTTTCCCTTGTCCAGTCATATCTAACTCTAGGGGAGGTGCCTTAGTCAAGGGAGCCAGCATTGCCCAGAAGTCATTTCTGTGGTCATGTGGCCAGCATGACAATATGCCGAGGTGCATGGAATGCTGCCAAAGTGGTACTCACATTTGCATGCTTTCGAACTGCTAAATAAGTAGGAACTGGACAGGGGTGGGTTCTTCCCGGTTTGCCCTGGTTCACGCGTACCGGTTGGTCGGTGAACCCGGAAGTAATTAACTTCTGGGAATGCCAGTACCAGTCCTGGCCCCTATTGCTGCAAAGTGCCCTTTTCCAAGCATGTCACAAGCTCACTTGCTTGCTTCCCCGCCTGTCCCACTTAGTCCGCACTAAGCCCAGCCTGCTGCTCACTGATTGGCTGGAGTCCAGCCAATCAGTGAGTGGACTGGAGGCGAAGCAAAGCTTTTTTCGCGCTTGACCTCCATTTGAAAATTCCCTTTGGCCTTCGACTTCCAGGAGCTTGCTGCTTCCCCCTCAGGTAAGCAACTAAGCCCCGGCGGCAGGACTCGGGAGGCTTTGGGTGGGTGGCGGCGGCCCAGCTTTTGCAAGGGAAGGCCTTCCCTCACAAAAGCCGCGGGCTGGTGCACGCCACGTGGCCGAAGCTGGGTAGGGGCGGTAGTGGCAGTAGTGGCAGTAGCGGCTGAAGGTGGCGGCGGCCTAGCTTTCTTAAGGGAAGGCCTCCAGGCCTTCCCTCGAAAAAGCCGCGGGCTTGTGTATGCTACGTGGCCGAAGGCAAGGGGGGGGCAGCCTAGCTTTCGCAAGGGAAGGCTTCCAGACCTTCCCTCATGAAAGCTGTGAGCTCGCGTAAGCTACGTGGGTGAAGGCAGGTGGGGGGGGGGCTTCCTTTGCGAAAGCCATGGCCTGGCGGTGAAAACGGCCTACCTTTCACAAGGGAATCCCCCCGCCCCCCCATCTCCAGCCTCGCCTGGCTGGCTAAGCCTGCCAGGCGACCTGCTTAGTGACCCTAGCGTTGTCTGAGGGTCCAGTGTCTTGCCTGTTCCTGCTGCCTGCCTGCTCCCTGTTGCTTCCATCCATTGCAATGAGGATCCATCCATTGCATCGGAGTGCTGCTGATTCTGCCTGCTGGTAAGTGACCCGGTTTTTTTTTTCTTTTATTTTTTTTAATGTATTTTAAAATAATATTTTATTTAATGCACAGAATTTTTTTAAATAGTTTTACTTAAAAGTATTAAGTGTAGAATATTTTTAAATGGTTTACTTCAATTTATTGTGTGTGGATTCTTTTTTTAAATTGTCTTAGACTATTTAAAAAAAGATTCTATCCAAAATAAATTAAAATAAACCATTTTAAAATATTCTACACTCAATACTTTGAAATGTATTGTGCATAGATTTTTTATAATAGTTTTATTGTAATTTATTGTGTATGGAATATTATTAATGGTAAGTTTAAGTTATTGTGTGTGGAATAGTTTGAAATGGTTACATTATTACTGATGGATTGAACTAATGATTACAGTATATTATGGCTGGTACAATAACTTAAAATTGTTACAGTATAAATTATTGCTGGTGTAATACTTAACAATGGTTTTAAAGATTTCTTTTATTTATAGAATATCTTATTTTTAATTATTTTGGGGGGGAAATTATTTTTTAATTGTTTATAAAATATATTTACTACAAGAAATGTTATTCCTTTTTGCAAATGTTTTCTTTGTGATGCAATCTGTTGCTTTTAAGTGTTCAGACCAGGTTTATGTGTCTCAAAGTGGCTGCTTTTCTATGGGCAGGCCAGATTTCTTGCAAGGCAGCTTTACCAGATTTACTGTGTTCCACCCTTGTTGTTTAGGTAATTCTGAGGTGATTGATGGTTCTGTGAGCACCTGTCCTTTATAATTTTCCACATTGCCTTAATGGTTTTTATTCCCGTGACTTTGTCTTTCCTGTCCTTAGGCTTGGGAAAAAAAACTGGTTTTATTGGCAGTCTTTTGGGGGGGGGGTATTTTTTGGTGTTTTCCTGGCACTGTCATAGTTTTTGTGTGTGTGTGGATGGATGTGTAATGTCCTGCAGTTATCTATGCATTAATAATGATCTAGTAATATTAATAATATCTAGTAATTAGTAATATCTAGTAATAACATCATCTTGGCCACTCCCACCAGGTCACATGGGTGGCAGCCTGGCAGGCCACTCCCATCTGGTCACATGGGTGGCAAGACACTCCCATCCGGTCACATGGGCAGCAAGACACTCCACAAAGGAGGCCATGACCACAGAGTAGGTTCGAACAATTTTTGAAACCCATCCCTGGAACTGGGGCAAGTAATGGGAATACACCCAATTACACAGCACTCTTAATAACCTTGTTTGTTAGCTTTCCAGCTGACAAGCTTAGTATCTTCAACTGCTGAATGATAGCGCCCCCTACCCTGCATATAATGAACAATTTCCAATTATTTCTGACTCCTTTTCTGAAAAGTTCTTCAAAAATGTAATGTGAATAATAATTTCAAACAAACCAGGATATATGATGCTATCACAGATTCCTGCCACATTTGCCATCCTGCTGTTTCTAAATCATAATAATCATAAATCCCATCCTCTACAAGTGAAATAAGAGTTCTTGCATTATTTTTTCTTACTGAAAACAAAAAAAAGTTCTAAAGGAAAAAAAGTATAGAAATGAACCACAGTCATTTTTCCACCACTGTGATAAAAAGTGACAGAAGCCATTTAGATGCAACAGCAATAGAGAGCTGTCTTCTATCCACAACTAGAAATAATTTATCCATCTGCATTTTTGCATGTCAGATGGTAATTTTATAGATCCACCAATAATTATTCAGAAAACATCTATGTGTTTATATGTGTGGGGTTTGTAATTAGTATAGCTTGTCTGTTCATTTCATAGATAGAGAAAATTCATTTTTGCATTCTTTGGCATATTCAGACTACTTCTTCTTCTTCTTCTTCTTCTTCTTCTTCTTCTTCTTCTTCTTCTTCTTCTTCTTCTTCTTCTTCTTCTTCTTCTTCTTCAATTAAGAGTTAGGATTTGCTGTTATTCAGTACCAATACAAAAACACAAAAATTCAGATAAAGGTACATTCTTCCAAATGATTTATGTTTATTTCACAGATAACAGGACCAAAATTGCATTGTAAGGTCCTTTTTTTCTAAAACAAGCCACACATAGAAATACCCATTATATTACTGCCTTTCAGGGTGAAGAATTTTATGCTGAGTGCAAAAAAGGAATAATAAACGGTAACCTAAATAAAGGCAAGGCACAAAATAAGAAAAATAAAAGACTAAAACTAGTTTATTCCAATCAATATACCTTTGCCAAGCTTACTATCTTCACAAATCATCCTTGCCTACATCACATGCCTTTTCTTCTACAAACATCTTACCCCTTTCTCAGAATCTCATGAAATCCATCCAATTGTACTCTTACTTTTTAAAATGACATTTTTGTTTACTCTTCTTGCCCTTTGGGACACTTCTCTTCCCCACATTGCTGCTGCTACCAGTTTGCCTGAATCAGAGAGAACAGGCTGAATACCACCTCTGATTTTATAGTATTACTTTTAATAGATTTAACTTTTTTCTTTCTTTTTGTGTACATGCCCTGATACTCATTATCTTCTTACCATTTTCTTCCATTAATGACCAATCATTTCCTTAACTTTTTTCCTTGTTTTTTTACATATTGAAAGAAGCTTTTTAAAATTGTTTTTTTTACTTTTGTCGCAAGCCTCAATTCATTTTGAGCCTTTGTTTTCCTGAGTTTGTCTTTGTAAGTTGAGGCTATTTATTGATAATCTTAGGTAGGTGTCCTTCTTTTCACATTTTTTACTTGTCTTTTTTGTCTTTCAGTTTATCACAGGATTATTTGTACAACCATGTTGGTTTCTTCTGGAAGCTCTTGTTTTTCTTCTTCAGTAGTATTGTGCAAGATTGGATTTTTATAATTTTACTTTTCAAAGTTTCCCAAGCTTCTTGGGTTATTTTCTCTTTGATAATTTCCACCCTCGAAATTCTTCTCCAGAACTCTCTAAGTTTGTTAAAATCAGCTCTCTTAAAGCCCAGAACACTATTTGACTTTGCCTTTTGCTTGTGCTTGCATTATGTTGGGTTCCAACAATGCATGGCCACTCTCCCTCAAGATTCCTGTAACTTCAACCCCTTCTATCATTTCAACTTTGTTAGTGAGTTCAATATTGTTGACCCTTCAGTTTCCTTCTCTACCTTTTGGGAGGCAAAGTTATCTGGTAGATTTAATATGAATTTATTTGATCTTACAGGTAAAGGTGCAGAGTTTGTCTCCCAGTTGATGTCAGGTTGATTGATTAAATATTAGATTTTTATTTTGAACACTGCCAGGCACTATAGTTGAGTTGAGTTGAGTTTATTGAGCTTATTATATTTCTATGCCGCCCTATTCCCTGGAGGGGACTCAGGGCGGCTCACAACCAAGTCCGGGGGGGGGGGATACAAATAAGAAAAATACCACAATTTAAAAACACTCAACAACCATACCATTCGAGAGGGGACAAAAAAATTAGCCCCAGGCCTGTCAGAACAGCCAGGTTTTAAGGGCTTTGCGGAAGGCCTGGAGGGTAGTGAGGGTTCGAAACTCCACGGGGAGCTCGTTCCAAAGGGCCGGAACAGCCACAGAGAAGGCCCTCCTCCGGGTGGTCGCCAGTCGGCATTGGCCAGTAGATGGAATTCGGAGGAGGCCTAATCTGTGGGATCTAA
The DNA here is from genome assembly GCF_051295495.1 of Thamnophis sirtalis. NCBI lineage: Eukaryota > Metazoa > Chordata > Lepidosauria > Squamata > Natricidae > Thamnophis > Thamnophis sirtalis. Next base: position 75,957,579 of record NW_028261384.1, on the reverse strand, counting down.
TCGGTCTATTGGAGGTAATTGGCAGTAGGCAGACCCTCAAGTACCTGCTTCCAATTTTATTCTATGATGTAGGTTGAGTTAATAATTGAGAGCTAAGACTGCCCAAAGCCCCCTAGTTGATTTTCATGTTTAATGGAACCCCCAGTCTTTTATTTCCTAGTTCAATGATCTAATCAATGCACTAAACTGCATTTTTTGCATTTTCTTTTTTCAATGCCTTATATTTACATATTCAAAGCAACAAATTCAAAAGAACTATCAAAGTCTTTATTGTTTGGCATCCCTTGTAAAATGTTATTCTATAATTCAGATGGTTTGGCTTATATATAATATAATAACCTATCTATCAGGGACGTGCAGTCAGGGGAGGCAGGGGAGGGTAGAGCCTCACCACTGTCATCATGAAAAGAAAAAAAAATAAAAGGAAAAAGGCTGAGGTAGTTGCTGCCAGAGTCACAGTGGCTGCTTAGTGCTTAACTGTTTAAAAAAGCCTCTTAAAAAGTGCCTCATTTAGTCTATCTTTATGATCACTTGAGCAGAGTTAAGCAAGGGTTAAAAGCCAAAAAATTCCTTATGTGGCACATGAGGCACATGGTTCTATCGCCTCCTCCTGTAGAGGGCACTTTTTTAAGACGCTTTTTTTTAAACAGTTAAGCAGAGTCATCCATTGGAGACTCTGGCAGCAGCTAACCCAGCCTGACTTCAGCAGCTCTTGCCTTTTTCTTTTTATATTTTTACATTTTCATCATGGCAGACAAGAGCAGAGTTGGAATCCTCTGTGACACAGCTGGAAAAGGTATGTGGGTCGGAGGGAGGAATTCAAAGTTAATGTAATTTGTAAGTAATTTTTCATTGTAAGTAATTTGTGTGTGTGTGTGTGTGTGTGTGTTTGTTTCTTCACTTCACTCAAACAAACTCTCTCTCTCAATTTGAGAGAGAGTTTGTTTGAGAAGAGAGGGGCAGCCCGCCAGCAGAGGCGGGTATTTTACCCACCTCTGTTGGCGGGCTGGCGCTTTCTTTCTTTTGCCTGCTGTGCCCCCTTCCCTTTCTCCTCTCCCCCCACCGGGAGCCCCATCCTGCTCCCCTCCCCCTTTCCTCCTCCTCTTCCCTTTCTTCACCGGCTGCAACTGAGTGAGGAGGCACCGCGAGGCCAGGCCCCTCGCACCCACGTCCAGCCTGTTGGAGCTCGCCATGCCGGGGGAGGAATGGGACCCTGTTGTCCTGTGGAGCCCACTGCCACTTGAGCAAGGAGGAGGAGGAGGAGGAGAAGAGCAGTGAGAAAGGGAAGGGGGCTGGCCGGTAAGGCGGGGAATAGGTCAGGTGGGGTGTGGGTGGGCTGGCTGGCTGGGGAGAGGGGATCATGGCTGCTCAGGTGGTCCCCGTTGCCGTCGCCATCAGCTTGGCTGTCCCGGCTCCATCCGAGCTAAAGAGGCAGGCGGCGAGACGGCAGAGCACAGCGGTGGCGAGAAGCAGCGTCCCCACTGCTGCGTCAGACACAGTGGCGGGGACCCTGCTTCTCGCCACCACCTTGCCCCCTGCCTCCTCCGAAGAACAGTCCTCCGCTTTCTTCAGCTTGGATGGAGCCGGGACACCCAAATTGCTGGCAGCTGGGGCCACCTGAGCGGCCATGATTCCCCCTCCCCAGCCAGCCAGCCCACCTGAATGCCCTGCTGCTGTGTCCAACATAAGGCGGCTTTTGCCCACTTGCCTCACCAACCATAAACCTCACCGCACTTCACTGCTATCTATAGATCTACATGCTTGCTATCAACTTCACTGGCATGCATTAGCAAATAAGAATTCTAATTGCTATGCTGGTGAAATGCCCACTTCAGACATTGCTTGCTAAAACATGTCCCCTGTCTATCCCACTGTTATGGAGGGCATTAAAAATCACATATTTTACTCAACTAGAAGTTTTAAAAGTATCTAATCATCTTGGACTTAATAAATATTAATTGTCATCTCCATCTTTAAAAAAAATTAACTCCAACAAGATTCAGATAAGTCCCAAAGTCAAATAATTTGTTATTTAAGTATTCCCTATTGTATGGGAAACTTTAACTATCATTGCTGTGGGGTCAAGGAGTATACATACTGCAATCTTTTGACCAAATTGTTGAATCATTTTTATAGAAGTCTTATCTGATTGTAGTTAATTGTTGACATTAAACTAAGACCCTAACTGCTTATTACTGAAAAATTCTCATTATTTGCATACATTATTTGCATACATTAGGTTTAATTTGCTGATAAGCAAAGTTCAGTTGCATTCAGTCTTACTTCAAGAAGGAATTAATTGGCAGCAAGTTGAAAATGCAAAACACTGGCTGCATTTGAGAATATGAACATCCCATCAGTAGAGTTTAGATTATTTGCTTTACTTTCTAGGTAAGACCAGAAGGCATTTATTGAGTATCACCCTAAATCTGAATTTAGAAACAATAATAATACAACTAAATTAACTAAAGCCATGAATATGTTATATTCCTCCATGGAGAGCTGCATTGGAAGACCATCTAATGAATAAGAACTACATATACCTTAAACATATAGATTTTCAAGTCCATCCTGTTTACACTAATTCCAAGCCATTTCCAATTATTTAAAAATGACTTGTTTTTAAATGGTTGAAAAATTGTAGACAACTGTGATTTTCTCTGGATGTTCATTTTTCTTCTAATTTTTGTGTAGTTACAGTTTCTTAAGAAGCAGATTTTATGCTATACAATATTTTCAAAACTTCTGTCTGCATAAATCTATTTTATTGTACTATTCCCTTTAATAAACAATGTAATTATAAATTGCACATGTTTTGTTATGAAATTATGTTCCACATAACATATGAGTTATGAGTGCACAGAAAAGGACCCTTCAGGTAAGCCATGGTCATTTTCCTGTGCATTGCTTGAAGAGTCCAAGCATGGGACATACCCAAGTTAATTGTCACTGGAGTGGGAAGAAGATCTGTCCTGGGATTCGGGCATGGAAACAACCCCCTGCAGGACCCGCCTGCAGAACAATGCCTCGGCTGAAGGAAACATGTCCAATTTATAGTTTCTGACAAAGAGCGAGGGGAATGACCACATAGCAGCTCTGCAGATTTTGTGTATTGTAGCCTGGGTTGCCTAGGCAGTGGTGGCAGTGGCACTCCTTGTAGAGTGAGCAGTGATATGTCGAGATACTGCCTTGGACTGGTGTTCATACACAGCCACAATGCACGCTCTTAGCCACCTGCCTATAGTGGAAGATGTTACCTTTCATCCCATGGACGCTGGCTGGAATGACATGAAAAGAGCCTCGGACCTGTGAAATTCAGCTGTCCATTTAATGTATCTCCACAGGACCCATCTGACATCCAGAGTGTGCCAGACACATTCCCTTGGGTGTCTGGGGCATGGGCAAAAGTTCAGTAAAATTACAACTTGTGCCCTATGGAACCATGTGTTAATTTTTGGGATGAAGGCTGGGTCCAGCCAAAGTACAACTCTGTCCGGATGAATGATGCATAAGTCCTCTCAGACAGAAAGGGCCACCAGTTCTGATATTCTCCTTGCAGATGTTATCACAATAAGAAAGACTGTCTTAAATGTGAAGTGCTGGAGAGAAGTTGTACAAAGGGGCTTGAATGGAGCTGAAGTCAGAACCTGTAAGACAACAGGTAACTGTTGTCGGGTAGCGGTGGACCATCGGATGGCACAGCTTGGAGGCACCCTTGAGAAAACATCGGACCTCCGGTAGTTTGCTGAGGAGTTGAGCCGAGTCTCCTGACCAAATGGTGGATAATGCTGTGACTTGCCAGCAGAGGTTGTTGGGGACAAGCCCCCTATCGAGGCCCGCCTGTAGAAAGTCCAATACGCAGGGGACTGATGCTGTGATTGGATCAATGTGGAGGTTGTCACACCATCTGGCAAAGGTAGTCCACATGGCATTGTAGATTCTGGTCATCGAGGGTCACCTGGATGCCTGGATGGTATGTATCACCTCTTCCTACAGGCTGTCCCTCCTCAGGAGGTCCTCCTCAAGTGCCAGATGGCCAACTGGAGCCACTGGGGATCCAGATGGATGATGGCCCCCTGGCTGAGGGAGACCTGGCCCTGATGGATTCACCAGGGGCTAGGCACTCAGAGGCTGATGAGGTCGGTGTACCAGGATCTGCAGGGCCAGTGGGGTACTACCAGAAGTGATCTGCAAGTGATCTGCAAAATCATCTCAGAGAGACTCTGCCCTCTCTGAGATGATTTTGCAGATCACTTGTGGCAGAAAGAGGAGCAGAGGAAATGCATTTAACAGACCTTGAGGCCACCTGCAGCGGAGAGCATCCGTCCCTTCCGCCCCCTCGGCAAGTGGAAGTGAGAGAAAAATCGCTGGAGCTGCGTGTTCTTACGGGTGGCAAAGAGGTTGATCATGGGGGTGCCGAATATGTGGGACAACTGGCGGAACAGGACCAAGTCTAATCGTCATTCTGCATTGTCTATGGTGGTCCTGCTCAACCAGTCCACCTGGGTGTTGTCCACCCCCAAGATGTGATTGGAACGGATAGATTTGATGTGATGCTCCACCCACCTGCCTAGGGGCTCTGCTTCTGCCATGAGCCTCCTGGACCTCATGCTGCCCTGGAAATTTATATGTGCCTTGGTGGTCACATTGTCCATCATTATGCTGGTGCAGAAGGTCCTGCTGGAAATGACGTAGGGCGAGTCTCGCTGCCCACAGCTCTAGCCAGTTGATATTGCTGGCCACTTCGATTGGAGACTACTTGCCCTGAGTCACATGATGTCCTATGTGAGCACCCCAGCCTAGAAGGCTGGCATCCGTTGTGATGAGATGCCCCTTTAACAAGGCTACTGAATGCCACCACCTGTGAGATCTCGTCATGGTTGGTGGAAGTCAGACCTTCATGGAGGAGTTGCTTCTGTTGGATCTCTGATGGAACAGAGGAACTGCAATTCTCGGGAGTGGAGACGTGCCCAGAGAACTACTGAGATGTATGAAATCATCTTCCCCAACAGTTGCAAGAGGAGCAACACAGGAACCTGCCTCAAGCCCTGAACTTTGTGGACTAGGGACCTTAGGCTATCGAGCCTGTCCTGGGAGAGAAACACCTTGCAGACTGAGGTGTCTATCACCACACCCAGATGGAGAAGCTTGGTGGTCAGTGAGAGATGACTTTTCTCCAAGTTCACGTGAATCTGGAGGGACCTCATTGTAGTCTTGGCCTACATACAAGAACCATAGGCATCTTTGGTGTGTTGGCCAAATTGGGATTTGTAGGAGGTCCCCTTGGTGAATCCCTGCCAGGATGGTTTGCAGGATTGAGTGGACTTGCGGTCCTGCTTTTTGTTTAGGGTAGAGAGGATTTTTTTGCTTAGATTCGATTAGGAAAGGATCTAAGACCTCTCCAACCAACTTAGTCCCCTAAAAGGGGGCAGAGGCAAGCTTCCACTTGGCCTTCTGGTCTGCCTGACAGTGACGAAGCCAGATGTGGCATCAAGTTGTCATGTTGGAGCCTAGAGCCCTAGAGGCAAATTTTGCCGCATTGAGGGAGGCTTCGGCCAAATACTGTGCTGCCACAGTGATTTGGTTACATCCTGATGGAGACAAGTGTCTCCTGCCAAAAGTTTAGACTGTAGCTCGTGTAACCAGATGATGGAAGCCTATTGAAGAATGATGCAGAGGAAGACGCCTTAATGGCCCATGATGCCGCCAGATGGGTTTTGTGGCAGGCCTTCTCCACCTTCTTGTCCTCCACCTCCAGGCCCTCCATGAGGTCTGTTGGAAGGATGGAGCTAGATGTAAGGGCAGCAATTGGGAGGTCTACTGAAGGCAATATGTTCTCTAGAGTAGGTTCTACCAAATAAAGTTTCTTGTCCCTCCCCCCGACTGAGGGTGAGGCTAGGGAACCAGGTTGGACCCATTGCTGCTGAACAACATCCAGGAAGAGGCTGGGAACTGGAACAAGGTCTTGTGGGGGAGACTGTGTCTTAAACATGCTCTCATTAGAGTGGTCAGAGGTCAAGTCCAAAGAACTCTGACCTGCTTGGGGCTTAGTACCCAGTTGGGTAATGGACTTAGCCTTATGCAAAATGTATTTAAATAAGCTAGGCTTCATCCTCCAAAAGTTCCTGCTCCTCCTGCTCTGGGTCTTCTGAGACGGAGACCTTGCTGAGCATGGAGGATTCCAGCAAAGAATGGTGTGCCCGGCAGCTGGTACCAGGTGCCTCCTTTCTGGACCCAGGTGGTGCCTGCTTATCCGGCATCTGATCCCTCCTCTGAAGCTATGCCCTGGGAAATAGCGTGGGCAATAACTGCTTGCATGTGGGCAGATAATTTGGGCTCCTGAACCTCGGTGGGTCGAAGCTCTCCCCTATCTCCAGAAGAAAGGTGAACCTGGCACACAGAGGATGGGCCTGGAATCTCCCCAGGGAGGGGTGCTAAGCTTCCTGACCCTAATTCTGAGGCAGAAGAGGGAGTGGGAGAGCCCGGATCTGCCAAGGAGATATCTGGGGATAAATCCTGTGACTCCACCTCCTTCTCAATGACCCTCAGGGGATTCCCCATGGAAGATGGTGGAAGGGCAGCTCAGCCCATGCAGAGGGCTGCAGGGCCTCCCTTGTTGCCTGACATTGGGCCTTCTCAAATTGTTTTTCGAGAGCCTGCTGTCTCCATTCAGCATCCCTATCCGTAGCCGCAGATGATAATTTGTAGGAATGAGTACCATGACTGGCCACCTGTCCTTCCTTGACCTCTTGCCCTCGCCTGAGGATTTTCCCTGGCTAGGGACTTGGGCGGGTCCTGGTCTACCATCAAGGGAAGTAGATGGTCTGGGCTGCTCCGTAACTCTAGTGTTAGGATCCTCAGCCATCTGGAACCAGGCATGGATGAATGGCAGGGACGATGGAGACTGAGGTGGCTGGAAGTGGTGTGATGCAGCTGGAATTCACAGGCTATTGAGGCTTAGAATCAAAAGTCAATCAATAGAACAGTCATAGAAATGTCCAAGTTATTGAGGCTCAGAGGCAAGAGTCACTCACTGGGAAACAGTCAGTCAATATAACAGCCATAGAATCAATGGAGGAGGTCTCTTAAAGGAAACGCAGACTGGGTGGTTGCGAAGCCTAGCAGATGATGCAGAGAGGGTAAGAGTAATAAGACCAGCTCTCTCTGTGCCGGTGTATGACTGCCAGGCTGCCAAGACACCTGTGCTTCCCAAATCTGATAGTCCGAGTGGCAGTGACCCTGCCGGAACCCCAAAAAGGATCAGCTGGCTACTCGGCAGTTATCTGCAGGAGCACGGACAAGTGGCAAATTGACTATTGAAATAAGCATGAAAAGAGCTTTCCAAAATGGCCATCACTCTGGTGCGATGGTGGAGATGGAGAAAATGGTGACTGCAGCTCTTAAGCACACCTTCCTGTGGCTGGCAGCATTTCGCTCCTGACGAGCAGGGAATCTCCGCTCGATCTTGGCAGCTGCCAAGAGCCTTGCCACCCCACTGCGAGATTGAAGCCTCCAAAGGAATCTCTGCTGCCATCCTTAGGCAGCGCGGCGAATGGAGCAACCACCCATGTCCGCTCCTACCTTCGAGTCTCTGCTGCAAGGTCGACGAGCAGAACAAATGCAAAGGGGAAAAAAAATACGACGAAAATTGACACAAAATTCGGACAAAAAAAGTCTAAGCTAGATAGGAAAAATTGACAGGAGCAAGGACAAGAGAAAAAAATTACAAAAGAGGAGAGTCCAAACCTGAGTTAAAATCTAGAACCTGGAGCTCACAAATTAGTCTTTAGGGACTTTAGGGCAAGCCATTACCGGGGAAGGAGGGTTCGCTATATTACAGAGATCCCTCCTTCCGGCCCTATGAGTCCCACTCCAAGACCAGATGGCGCAAGTAGTCAGGACCCTGGCCTCAGGCTGTTGTCGCTAAATGCCAGGTCTGTCGTACATAAAGCTCCTCTCGTCCGGGACTTAATTGAAGACGAGAGGGCAGACCTGGCATGTATTACTGAGACCTGGCTGGGCCCAGAGGGAGGAGTCCCCCTTGTAGAGCTGTGCCCAGCAGGATTTCAGGTGCTGCATCAGCCGAGAGCTCAGAGAAGGGGTGGGGGTGTGGCCGCCGTTATCCGGGAGTCGTTAGTTCCTCGTAGGGTCCCTGCTCCGGAGATTGTCGGGTGTGAGTCTTTGCTGTTAAAGTTGGACCTCAAGGGTCAAGTGGGTCTGCTGCTAACGTACCTGCCTCCCAACAGCGTTGCAGCAGCCCTCCCCTCGCTCCTCGAGTCGGTAGCCGAGCTGGCAATTGAGTTCCCTAGGTTGATGGTCCTGGGGGACTTTAATTTGCCGTCGCTCGGTGAAAACTCTGATGGGGCGCAGGAGTTCATGGCTTCCATGACAGCCATGGGCTTGACCCAAGTAATTCGAGGCCCAACCCATTCAGCGGGACACATGCTTGACCTTGTATTTCTCTCGGAGCAGTGGATGTGTGATCTTGGTCTGAGGGGGAGTGACATCATACCCCTGTCGTGGTCAGACCATTGCCTACTGAGGCTCGACTTCCGGAGGCCAAACCCCCACTGTAGGGAGGAGGAACCGACCAGGTGGTTCCGCCCCAGGCGCCTTATGGAGCCAGTAAGGTTCCAGACAGAGCTTGGGGTTATTCCTGACACTTTCGCCCACAGTCCGGCGGAGACTCTGGCTGCTGCGTGGCACTTGGCAGCATCAGAGGCCCTCGACCGGATTGCGCCACTGCGGCTCCTCCGAGGCGGCGGATCCCGGAGACCCCCTTGGTTCACCGAGGAACTCCGGGAGATGAAGCGCCGGAGGAGATGCCTAGAGCACCGTTGGAGGTCCGATAAGTCCGCATCGAACCGAGCAATGGTAACCACCTGCACCAGGGAATATACTAGGGCACTTAGGACAGCTAAAAGATCACACATAGCCTCCCTGGTTGCATCCGCTGAGTCTCGTCCAGCCGCCCTGTTTAGGATAACCCGCTCCCTGTTGAATAAAAGGGAGACGGGGGAACCCCTGCAGGGCAGAGCTGAAGAATATGCCCAATTCTTAGCGGACAAAATTGCTCGGTTTCGGGCGGACTTGGACTCCACACCTGCAGTTCCAGCCGAGGCACAGGGGGACCAAGTAGAACAGCTCTGGGTTGAGTTTCAGGAAGTTACCCCCGGGGATGTGGACAAGGCCATGAGAGCTGTAAGTTCCTCCACCTGTGTCCTGGATCCGTGTCCCTCATGGTTGGTCTCTAACTGCAGTGAGGTGACACGAGGCTGGATCCAGGCGGTTGTAACCGCCTCCCTTCGGGAGGGGAACTTCCCCGCCGCACTGAAAGCGGCGGTGGTGAGACCCCTCCTGAAGAAACCATCCTTGGATCCAGCTGTTCTTAACAACTATCGCCCGGTCTCCAACCTCCCCTTTCTGGGGAAGGTTGTTGAGAAGGTGGTGGCCTTCCAGCTCCAACGGTCCTTGGAGGAAGCAAATTATCTAGACCCCTTCCAGTCCGGCTTCAGACCCGGTTACAGCACAGAAACCGCTTTGGTCGCATTGATGGATGATCTTTGGAGAGCCAGAGATGAAGGACATTCCTCCATCCTGGTCCTCCTCGACCTCTCAGCGGCTTTCGATACCATCGACCATGGTATCCTTCTGCGACGACTGCGGGAGGTGGGAGTGGGAGGCACCGTGTTACGGTGGTTCTCCTCCTACCTCTCGGACAGGTCGCAGTCGGTGTTAGTGGGAGGGCAGAGATCGTCCCCAAGGCCCCTAAAATATGGGGTGCCGCAGGGTTCGGTCTTATCCCCCCTACTATTCAACATCTACATGAAACCGCTGGGAGAGATCATCCGCAGGCACGGGATCAGATACCATCAATATGCGGACGATACTCAATTGTATCTGTCCGCCCCGTGCCAAATCAATGAAGCGGTTGACGTGATGGGCCGGGGGCTTGAAGCCGTCATGGACTGGATGAGGATTAACAAGCTCGTGCTCAACCCAGAAAAGACCGAGTGGCTGTTGTGTTTTCCTCCCAAAAATTTGGCCAATAATCCAACACTCAGGCTGGGGGGTCAAATTTTACACCCCTCAGAGAGGGTTCGCAACTTGGGAGTCCTCCTGGATCCACAGCTGTCATTCGACCACCATATAGCGGCTGTGACCAGGGGGGCATTCGCCCAGGTACGCCTGGTGCGCCAGTTGCGACCCTACCTGAATCGGGAGGCCCTCACAACAGTCACTCGGGCCCTTGTGACCTCTAGGCTGGAATACTGCAACGTGCTCTACATGGGGCTGCCCTTGAGGAGCATCCGGCGACTTCAGCTAGTACAGAACGCAGCCGCGCGAGTGATTGCGGGTGCACCCCGATTCACCCGCATTACACCTATCCTCCGCGAGCTGCGCTGGCTACCTGTCGATCTCCGGATGCGCTTCAAGGTGCTATTGATCACCCATAAAGCCCTACATGGCAGTGGATCTGGATACCTGAGAGACCGCCTTCTGCCAATTACCTCCCTACGACCTATACGATCTCATAGATTAGGCCTCCTCCGCATTCCATCGGCCAGCCAGTGTCGGCTGGCAACTACAAGGAGGAGGGCCTTTTCAGCAGTGGCCCCGACCCTTTGGAACGAGCTCCCCGTAGAGATTCGTACCCTCTCCACCGTCCAGGCCTTCCGCACAGCCTTGAAGAACTGGCTCGCCCGTCAGGCCTGGGGATAAGGATTGCTACCCCGCCCGAATGTTGTATGCATGTTGTTCATTATTTTATTATGTGTTGTTGTCTCAACGTTGTATCCCCCCTTCCCTGGTTTTCTGTGCGCCGCCCTGAGTCCCCTCAGGGAAAAGGGCGGCCTACAAATGCAAATAAACCTCTATAAACCTCTATAGTCCCTAAACTTGCCAGACTGAGGAAAAAATCTGGCGTCGAGGAGAACCAGGAGGCATGGCCAAGGAAAAGATTCCTCAGTCCTAGAGCAACCAGACCAATTTAACCCATGCTTGAACTCTCCAAGCAGTGCACAGGAAAAAGGTTGGTTCTATATGGATGTATTCTTTGCTTTTCTTTAATAGAAATACTGCCTTCCTTGGATCACAGTGTGATTACTATTTATTGCTCCTGTAAAATAAAATAAAAAACAAAGGAATCTGTGCTGAGATTTCAATCATCAAATAGCCCTGGCTACTGATATTTTAAAATTTTGTTATTCATTATATATTTCTTACTGATTGCCATTATACAATACACCATCTGTTTATGGCTCTTTCTAGGCCATTAATACAGGCAGTCTAGCTATCTTATATGGCACTTAACAGCCAGAAAAATAATGATGAATTAATACCTCATCACTCAATATTTTAGGACATGAATAATAATTTATATTATAACCCTCATTTGAGACCTGGAGACACAGGATCTTAAGCAATTATGTATTCCTAAATATGTCACTGCATATTTCTAAATATGATGCTGTTAATATGGCACTGCACTACATCTTACAACATCTTGAATCTACAAGGACCTATGCAAAGGTCTTTTTGTAGACTTCAATTCCGTATTCAGTGCCATCATTTCAGATATTCATTTCACTAAACTGACTCAGCTAGGTATGCTTGACCACACTTGTAAGTGGATCATAAGCTTTCTAACAGATAGGAAGCAGCAGATGAAGATAGGCAAAATCACATCAGATACCTGCACAATTACCACAGGTACCCTCCAGGGCTGTATGCTCTCTCCATTATTCTTTTCTCTCTATACCAATGATTACATCTCAAAGGATCCCTCTATTAAAGTTCTGAAGTTTGCAGATGATACAATAGTGATTAGTCTCATTCAAGATGACAATGAATCTGCAAATAGACAGAAGTTAAATAACTGGCCCTGTGGTGCAGCCGGAACAATCTTGAACAGAACACACTCAAAACCCTCAAAACTGTAGAAATGATAGATTTTAGGAGAAGCCCTCTTACTCTACCACAACACTAGACAATATAATATTAACAGTAGAGACCTTCAAACTTCCAGGTTATAAAACATCTCAGGACTTTAATATCTCAGGACACAAATGGTCATTTAACTTCAAAAATGTCATTAAAAAAGCACAACAAAGAATGTTCTTCCTACACCAACTCAAAAAGCTCAGACTGCCCAAGGAGCTGCTGATACAGTTCTACAGAGGAATTATTGAGTCTGTCATTTCTACCTTAATAACTATCTGGTTTGGCATATCAACTTCAACACATTGTTAGGACTGCAGAAGAAATAATTGCAATCACCCTGCTTTCCATTGAAATTCAAATACTTTGGCCGCCTAATGAGAAGGAAGGACTCACTGGAGAAGAGCCTAATGCTGGGAAAGATTGAGGGCAAAAGAAGAATGGGACGACAGAGAATCAGGTGGCTGGATGGAGTCATCGAAGCAGTAGGCATGAGCTTAAATGGTCTCAGAGGATGGTAGAGGATGGTAGAGGACAGGAAGGTCTGGAGGAACATTGTCCATGGGGTCCATTGTCACATCCTTGGAAGAACCAAGGTTTGGTTTGTAATTTCTTCCCAATCTTTCATTATAAATAATTTTCAGTGTCTATGAAATTTGAAATCCAATACCATTATAATTTGTTTTAAAGAGGAGTTGGAGAAACAATCAATGGACCAGGAGCCTGATGACACATAATATTAGCGCTGCATGACTGAATCTATATGAAAATTCTATTTACACATAAAATCTGGAGTGGGGAGCCTGAAAGGAAGATTTGGAAAACTGAAATAGATCAGATGTTTATCATACGTTCATGGAAAGTTCTGGACACCATCAAATTAACCTAAATAAAGAATTCTGATTTTGAAGAGAAATTGACTATTCTGAATTTTACTTTCTTTTTGAAAAGGTTCTGAAAATGTACCAGCAGAAAATGATTGAACTGTTGGCCAATACAACTCAAATGGCCCTGCAGCAGTTAAGATTTGACAGTCTTAACTAAATTTGGGAGCATCTGATTTTGTAATTTGTTTTTATGCTCTTATAAAATATCACCATTTAAATACTTACATTTCCAAGTTTGTTAGTCAAGAGGAGACAATGACCTTCCCTGCCCCCTTTTTTGTCTTCTTTTTCTGTCAAACTTCTTTTTGCTGACCTTAGTCTTAAAAGAATATGCAACATAAACATAGCCCTAGGATTTTGAGTTAATGATTTTAAAAGGATTTTCAAAGCAAAACGAACAAACCATAATATGGTTAAACACATTGTTATAGTTTAGATGCCATTATGAGAAAAAGGAATGTATTTCAGTATTGTGTGTGTGTGTGTGTGTATGTATGTATGTATATGTATGTATGTATATGTGTGTATATGTGTCTGTGAGTGTACATACATACATACATATACATACGTACATATATATATATATATACATAAATGTATACATACATACATATATACATATATACATACATACATACACACATACATATATACACACACATATATATATACATACATATATATGTATACACACATATATACATACATACATACACACATACATTTATATATATACATACATACACACACACATATATACATACATATATATGTATACATACATATATACATACATACACACATACATACATACATACACACACACACACACACAAACATACACACACCAGAGCGTGAATAACAGTTTGCCAAACATGGCCTGATTAAAACATCTGCTCATTTCTCTATTATTAGGGAATTGGTTAATCATCTCCCTTGCTCACAAAATAGTTTTATCAAAATAACACTGAGATAAATTGAATAAGGTGAATAAATCCAGTATTTGAGATTTCTATAATCTAATGTGAAAAAGGCATCGGATTATAGAAATCTTAAAAACTGGATTTATTTATTTATTCAATTTATATCATTCTTCATTGGAGAGGGACTTTTTGTTATTTTGATAAAATCTATTTTAGAAAGGACATCTGATTATAAAGGACATCGTGAAAATATTATTTTCTATTGCTAATAGTTCAACACTCTTTAGTTTTTATATAGACTCTCTTTCAAGAAGAACAGCTTAAGACTAGAAAAGTAAAACCAAATCCATCCAATCAAATAGTTATGTGAAAGAAGTCTGAGGATATGAAAGAACTTTAAATAGGAAATATCTGTCCTTCAAAACTTAATTCTAAAGTGCAGAATTGAGATGAAGTTTTGAAGCAGAAAATCTTTAATAAACTAAATGTGTGGTATGTTCAGAAAGTCACAAGAAATTACTTCATCATACAATGGATATGATCGTTTTGTTTTAAAAAAATGGTTATTGGATCTTAGTTTTGGAGCCAAAGCTGGCATTGCCCTTTAAAACCTGAAGAAACAACACTTCTGCTTATTATTACACATTGCCTCCTATGGGCATTCTAGGACACAATTAACATTTTAGAAACAAAACTAAAAACAATTTTGTACTTACCTCCATAGGTAAAGCAAACTGAAAAGAAAGCAAAATAATTTTGGCAAGTCTACTGCAGAAGAGAAATGTCTAGATGATTTATAGATTTTTTTAAAGAGTCCTCAATGGAGCTTAAGAGCTTACTTCAATGGAGGAAATTTCTCAAGGATTTTATATATTTCTTTAATGTAACAGTTCTCTGAAGATTGCAGTGAAAGTGTATGGCTGTACTGGAACCTTAACATTCAGTGTATAGCAGGGCTGGGTTTCAACCGGTTCGCACCGGTCCCTGCGATCCGGTTGGTCGCCGAACCCGGAAGTAAGTAACTTCCGGGAACGGCGAAGGCCCCCCCCCCCCGCGCCCGCGCGCGCCCGCACACCCGCGCCCGCTCCTTACCCGGTTTTTTTGAATTTCGCGCTTTCCACGCATGCGCAGAACGCCTGCGCGATCCTCCAGGAGCAGCTGGAGCATCGCGCAGACGCTAATACGCATGCACGCGCCGCGTGCGTGCACGAGGATGCCGCGTGCGTGCGCGAGGACGCCGCGTGCGTGCACGCACGCGCCGCGTGCCTGCGCGAGGACGCCACCGGCCTCGTTCCAACCGATCCGGTTGGAACGGGGCGAGAAACCCACCCCTGGTGTATAGTCACAAAAGTGCTTTCCTAAAAATCATTGCTGGAGCTGATAGTCATTGAATGGGTGCTATAATGACAGGATAAAAGATGAAAATCAAATAGGAATAGGAATAGAAATAGAATTGGAAGGTACCTTGGAGGTCTTCTAGTCCAACCCCCTGCTCAGACAGGAAACCCTACACCACTTCAGATAAATGGATATCCAACATCTTCTTTAAAACTTCCAGTGTTGGAGCATTCTCAACTTCTGGAGGCAAGTTGTTCCATTAATTTACCAAATAATTAAATAAATGAATCTTTAATTAAAAATGGAACTTGGAGCAGAAGAGGCTAAAGGTTTTTTCCTGTCTAAAACTAGGCAGTAAGTATTCCCTAAAACAATACTTTTCAATCTTGGCCACTTAAAGTGGAGTGGACTCCCAGAATTCCCCTCTCCCAATAATTGGATGACTTTTAGCCAATCACCAGGAAAGTATGAGTTCTAGTCCCTCTAGACAACCGTGGTTGCATGACTTTGGACCAGTCACTCTCCCTCAGCTCACTCCACCACACAAGGTTGTTGTCGGGAGAAAATAGGAGGAGGAAGAAGAGATAGATAGATAGATGATAGATAGATGATAGATAGATAGATAGATAGATAGATAGATAGATAGATAGATAGATAGATAGATAGATACATAGATACATAGATACATAGATAGATACATAGATACATAGATACATAGATAGATATGGTATAGGTTCTCCTGCTTGAGCAGTGGACTGAACTAGATGACCTCAAAGGTCCCTTCCAGCTCTATTCTATTCTATTCTAGATATATTCACCACCTTGAATTACTTATGCAAAATAAAAGCAGGATAAAAATCAAATAAATAAATGAGGTTGGACAGCGCTTGGATTTTGCCTGAGGTCTGATCAGCTTTTTAAAAAATGTACTATCCCGCACTAAAGTTGAGAACTCCTGTCATAGCCTGTTATTATGGCAACATACTGAATAAATTTAAATGTAAATTAATTTTAATTTCATTCTGAAGGGATCCTGACCCAGCCTGTGTACTTTGCTGCACTGTCTCCTCCTAATTTTGGGAAGGCTGTTCTTGGCAAACCATTAAAGGTAAAGGATGACTGCAGAATGGTGCACACCCCTAAAAACATCTTATTTATCAAATGGATATGCTGCTCATCTCACTTTCAAGAGTCTCTGGATGCACAAAACAGGCTGAGGGGTCAAAGGGGATTCCTATGTTCCCCTTTAAAACATCCTTAATATCAGCACAATGAGGACTAGAATGTTGGTTTTATTTTTGGGCAAAATGATACGGCAAATGCAACTACCCTCCACTTCAATCTCAGCCATCTCTTGTTGAAAAGTTAAGTAATACAATACAATAGCAGAGTTGGAAGGGACCTTGGAGGTCTTCTAGTACAACCCCCTGCCTAGGCAGGAAACCCTATACCGTTTCAGACAAATGGCTATCCAACATCTTCTTAAAGACTTGCAGTGTTGGGGCATTCACAACTTCTGGAGGCAAGCTGTTCCACTGTTTAATTGTTCTAACTGTCAGGAAATTTCTCCTCAGTTCTAAGTTGCTTCTCTCCTTGATTAGTTTCCATCCATTGTTTCTTGCTGTACCCTCAGGTGCCTTGGAGAATAGTTTGACTCCCTCTTCTTTATGGCATCCTCTAAGATATTGGAACACAGCTATCATGTTTCCCCTAGTCCTTCTTTTCATTAAACTAGACATACCTAGTTCCTGCAACCATCCTTCATATGTTTTAGCCTCCAGTCCCCTAATCATCTTTGTTGCTCTTCTCTGCACTCTTTCTAGAGTCTCCACATCTTTTCTACACTGTGGTGACCAAAACTGAATGCAGTATTCCAAGTGTGGCCTTACCAATGCATTATAAAGTGGTATTAACACTTCACGTGATCTTGATTCTATCCTTCTGTTTATGTAGCCTAGAACCATGTTGGCTTTTTTTGCAGCTGCTGCACACTGCTGGCACATATTTAAATGGTTGTCCACTAGGACTCCAAGATCCCTCTCACAGTTACTACCATTGAGGAAGGTACCACCTATACTGTACCTGTGCATTATGTTTTTCTTGCCTAAATGTAGAACCTTACTCTTTTCACCATTGAATTTCATTTAATTAGTGCCCAATGTTCAAGTTTGTCAAGATCCTTCTATATCTTAAGCCTATCTTCTGGAGTGTTGGCTATTCCTGCCAGCTTGGTGTCATCTGCAAATTTGATGAGTTCCCCATTTATTCCCTCATCCAAATCATTGATGAAGATGTTGAAGAGTACTGGGCCTAAAACAGAGCCTTGGGGTACTTCCCTCCATGTAGATGCAGTTCCATTGCGGACTACACGTTGAGTGTGGTTGGTCAGCCAGTTACGAATCCATCTGGTGGTGATGCTGTCTAACCCACATTCTTCTACTTTATCTAGTAGTAGGTTATGGTCTACCTTATCAAATGCCTTACTGAAGTCCAAGTAAACTATTTTGACAGCATTTCTCTGGTCCACTAATTTTGTCACTTTGTGACAAATATGGCTGATCCCTTTCTTCCCTTCTCTAAGTTTTGGGAAACAAAGTTGTCTGCTAGGTTTGTTAGGAACCTGTTGGATCTTTCACTTGGGCAGAGTTTGTTTCCCAGCTGATGTCAGGGTAGTTAAAATCTTTCATTAGTATGTCTTCCTACATACCTTAGTTAGCTGACTAGCAAAAAGTTCACCTACTTCCTCTGCTTGGTTGGGTGGCCTGTAGTATAGACCTATGGCAATGTCATTTCCCCCACAACCTTTAATATTGACCCAAATGCATTCAAGATAGTTCTCATCATTTTTCCTCTATATATAGTGTAACTCCACCTCCTCTTTTATTTGGTCTATTTCTTTTAAATAATTTAAATCCTTCTAGCTGTATGTTCCATTTGTGGGTTTCACCCCACCAAGTTTCTGTAATGGCAACAATATCGTATCTGCCCTCATTTACTTGAATTTCTAATTCACCCTGTTTATTCCTCATACTCTGTGCATTGGTGTATAGACATTTGAGTCCATTTTGATTGACCCTGTGTTTACTGTCTACATAACCTGTGTTTTGCCTGACTACCTCTATTTTCTTGCCACTTATATGATTCATGCACATGGTATGGCACTCACTATTAAATGCTTGGTTTTGCTTCACAGCAGCAGTTATAAACTTACCCGCACAAACATCTATGTTACATGCACTGATAACCCTATGAGTTTTAGATTGCTGTGGTCAGAAATGTTCTGTATCAATTAATTCTCTGTCCCCGCTGTTCAGTTTAAATGTTTATCCAGAAAATATGTGAATTTAATGCCAAGAAACTCAGTCCCTTTCTTGGATGGGTACAAACCATCTCTTTTGTACAGTTTTTCATTGGACTAGGTGCAGGCATCATGACTAATAAAACCAAAACCTTCCCTTTTACACCACTCCTTTAGCCACACATTAAACTCTGCTACACGCTGGCCCTTCCCTTTTTGTTCCTTATATACTGGTAAGACCTCTGAAAAGATAAGCCTACAACCTACACTACTAAGTTCATACCCCAAGCTCTGGAAATCATTCTTCACAGAAAGTACATCTTTTTGGGACAGATCATTTATGCCAAGATGTATAATAGCATCAACGTAGAACTTGCAAAAGCAAGCTATGCCTTCAAATGAGAAAATAATACTCTCTGAAATCTTTTGTACCTCCTGCCATATTCAATGTGTCACTTTAAATTTCAAGTCTTTCAAAGATAGATATTTAAAAATGAAATCAGAAAATGGGGCCTGCAGATGGTTATAATTGATAATAGGCTATGATATGAATTCATTTAGAAAACTAAGTGGAACAGAAAAAGATTTCAAGCCCTAAAAAAAGAATCAGGAAACAATCTACCTATTTTGAAATTTTGAAGTTACTTTTTGCAAAATAAATTACAATTTCATAATTAACTGCTTCAGCAGAATATTATGGTTGTTTTTTTTAAATACATGTGTGTTATTATTGTTTTGTTTTCTTCTTTTGGTGTATGTGTGCAGACATGTATGTAAATATACTTTCTTCAATGTTAAAACAATTTCAGAGTTTAAACCTCTATGAGGGAAAATTGTAAGAGTAGAAATATGTTTAGTGATTAACAAGCAAAGGGGTGGGGGAATGAATAGTAATTTTCAGATACCTATCTCTGTCTCATGGATCCCAGCAGGAAATTGAATAAAGTGTTGAGAAATGTAGCTCATCAAATGCACCAGAAAAATTTCTGGATGTCTGTTTTTTCAACAACATACATAGAGGAATCTAAACTATCTGACAAGCCATATAGCATTCAGTTTGTATAGTATTCTTTCTTTGAGAAGAGCAATGAGTTTAATTGTTGAAAGTGATAAAATATCTAAGCTGTAAGAATGACTGAGTAATATAGTAAGTTTTCAGGACTGATGTTTTGAGATTTGCTTCACTAGGCATGCATTGTTGATCTGTTGAAAAAAAATAGGGACATTGTTTATTGAAATGTTATCACGCATTCCATTGCTTTTTTAATCTCAATTTTTATTTTATTCAGAAAACTAAAATACAAAATCCAAGCGGAAAAAAAAATTAAACAGAGAGAAATCAAAACTAAACTAAAACATTAAAAATAATGTATTTTTTTAAAAAAAAGACAAAAACATATACACAAAAACCCCTTCCAGTTGAATGCTCACAAATCTATTGCAACAATAATAGTCTTTCTTCAAGGACAAAAGAAGCAGATAGGTTGTAACCCAGCATCCACAAGCATTGGGAATTTTTTAAAAAGGATTGAAAGCAAAATTTGTAATATAAACATGTGTAAATGTAAGTCCAATTGAATGACTTTCACTGCCAAATATATATATGATGTGAGTTCTGTGCATGCCCAAGATGGTGTCCTGTCGCGTTTGAGGAAAGCTTCAGGGAAATGATTGCCCTTCTCAGGGCTTGCAGGGGGTAATTCCATCAATAGTTCCAGATCCAGCTATGAGAACTTCCTGGGACCTTGGAAGTACTCTTGAGCTGCAATTTCCTGCCTCGTAGCCAGAACGTTGTGAGTGAAATGGGGCAATTGGTGGTAAATGGAGAATGGAGAGCATCTGCGGCTGTTGGCGTGGATGTGGTTGTTGGCAGCCGTGGCGGGATGCCCTGCCTGGGGTTCTGCAACTGCCGCTCCTCATGCCATGATGTTATCCCAGTTGCTCCCCCCCCTTGCTTATGGATGTGATAGGCTGGATCAGCGGGGAGTGGCTGAAGCGGCTGGCATGGATATTGATGCCAGTGGAAGATGGCTTCAGTAGTTGGTGTGAATGCAGTTGGAGTTGGGGGGGTCCTTCATTGTAGCCCCCTCTGCTATCACCATCACTGCTATGACACTATGCTGTGTCATTTGGCCAGTTGGCCCCTCCTCTTGTGACACTATGGACTGGGTCAACGGAGTGCGGCCCTGGCGATGGATATGAGTGTGGCTGGTGTGGACTGAGCTTAGTTGTTGGAGTTGTTGGAGCAGCCGCCGCTGCCACCATTGTCCTCACCGCCACCATCACTGGCCACGACCTCACAATTTACCATCTGCTGCGATTTTGACATCTGGATGTTACCCCTACATATTGTCCTTAACACCGACCATTGCTATGATGGACATAAGCTTCCCGCTACCCTCTTCAACACTGTCAGTGTCCTCCCTCGTGGACATGTCATCTCCCCATTCCATCTTCCTGTGATGTCATCCCATTTGGTTGATGCCCCACTCTCCTCTATGTCATACTGCGACAGAACTTTACTCCCTCGGGGAACTCCCCCTTTCCTGAGGATGGCCTTCTTACCTATTAAGACACTTCCTTAATGACGGATCTTGGGATCCCGAGAGGTGGCATGTGAAGAAGAGACTTCTTAGGGATTCTTTACAGGGGTTTTTTAATCAAATGTTAAGGGGTGGATGGGGGGTTGATCCAGATGGCTCATACAGGCTTGGAGGGGAGTCTGCCAGGGCACAGGCCAGAGCTAACTAATGGGCACTGGTCGGGAGTGCTGGGAAGGGTTGGGATTCTGGGGAGACATTAAGCCATTTCATTGGGGGGTTTACCATCTCTCCTGTTTGTGGGAGAGGCAGATGTGGTGGAGACCGAGGGCCAAATTATGTTCGGGGGACGCGGGTTTGCTGTTTAAGAGCAATCGCGCATTCCGACCCTCATTGCCCTTCTCACACCCTCAGGTGGTTGGGATTACGGGACGCTGATCTCCGGCTGGTGTCGCTTAACACCAGGTCCGTGGTACATAAGGCTCCCCTCATTTGCGACCTCATACAAGAGGGTAGAGCGGACCTGACATTCATTACGAAGACCTGTTTGGGCCATGAGTGTGGTGTTCCCTTAGTGAATTATACCCACCATGTTTCTGGGTGTTTCACCAGCTGAGAGCCCAGGGCAGGGGCGGGGGTGTAGCGGTGGTTATTAGGGAAAGTCTCGGACATCAGGAGGTTACTGTGCCTCAGATACCTGGGTGTCAGTCCCTTTTTGTGAAATGGGGCCTTGGAGTTCAGGTGGGCCTTTTTGTTACGTACCTGTCTCCCTGCTACATTTCATTGGCCCTGCCAGAGCTGCTGGATGTGTTAGCTGGATTGGTGGTTGATTTCCCCAGGCTTATGATCCTGGGGGATTTCAATCTGCCTTCCATTGACGAGACATCAGAGTCAGCTTGGGAGTTCATGGTTTCCATGACAATATGGATCTAACTCAGTTAATTCAAGACCCCACCCATAACACGGGACACATGCTCAACCCGATTTTTGTCTCTGGGCAGTAGATGAATTATCTAGATTTAGGGGATATTTCTATCCAACCCTTGTCATGGTCTGATAATTTCCTCATCAGGCTTGACTTCCATACTGCTACCCCTCGCTACAGGGAGGTGGAACCGACTAGATGGTTCCACCCCAGGTGCCTGATGGACCCTGAAAGGTTCCTGATGGAGCTTGGGACTTTTCCTGAATCCCTTGCTCACAGCTTGACCGAAGCTCTAGTGGAAGCCTGGGATAGGGCGGCCACTGGAGCCTTGGATCATGTTGTGCCTTTGCAGGCTCTGACCTGGTATCGATCCCAGGTAGCTCCCTGGTTTACTGAGGAGCTCTGGGAATTGAAACACTGGAAAAGATAGAAACATATTCTGAAACAGAGCTAGTTAAAGACTGTATGATAAAATGGGCATAAAACTTTGAAGAACCAATAATGATGGAAACATGGGAAAAGATTTGGATAAGAAATGTAAAATTTACGCAAGCCCAAAACTTGAGAGAGATGTTTTATAGATGGCATTTAGATCCCAAAAAGTTAGCGTGTACGTACCTGAATTTACAATCTAAATGCTGGAGATGTAATTGTGCTGATGCTATTTATTATCATATATGGTGGACTTGTAAAAAAGTCAAAGCATTTTGGATAAAAATATGGTAGATTATTCAAAATATTCTTAAAAAGAGGATAAAGTTCACTCCTCAGTTATTCTTGTTAGGTATAATTACAGACTGTACAGTTATAGAGACTAATTTGATTTTGAACTTAACAACGGCAGCAAGATTGTTGGTGGCGCAGTACTGGAAGAAGGAAGAATTGCCACTATTCAAGAATGGACATTAAAAGTAATAAACTTAGCAGAGATGGCCAAAATATCAGCATACTTGAAGGACCATTCAGATGAGAAATACAAGTTGGAATGGAGAAGATGGACTGATTATATTCAAAATAAATATTGGACTAAGAAATTTCAATTAGCTTATGAATGAATGAACAAGGAATGTTACAATTTACCTAAAGTTAGCTTAATAAAAGGCAAGTTAAAGTATAAGTGAAGGTACGATGCTAAAGTTAGTTAGTTTATGTTAGTGTATGATTTTTAAATGTTTATACCCTGTAATTTGTTCTGGGAGGGTGAGGGTGAGGGTTGGAGGGGGTGCGTGGTTGGTGTGGAGGGAGGGAAGGGGAAGAGGAAATACTTGTAAAATCTATTTAAAAATTTTAATAAAAAAAAGAAACACTGGAAAAGATGCCTAGAGAGTGATTGGAGGGCCAGCCGGTCCGAATCTGATCGAACACTAGTAAGAATTCATATTAAATCCTACTTAGTGATGATAAAAGCAGCAAAGTGGCAACATTTTTCTGCTCTTATTGCATCTGCAGATAACTGCCCAGCTGCCCTGTTTTGGGTGACCTGCTCCTTTCTTAACCAAGGAACTGGAAAAGACCTCTTGCAGGGTAGGGCTGAAGAATTTGTTCAGTATCTGCAGGATAAAATCACTCAGATTTGGACAAGCTTGGACTCTGACTAGGTAGATTCGGGTGAGTCGATGGGGATGAATCTTGTAGAGACTATCTGGGATGAGTTTGACCCTGTGACCCCTGAGGGCATGGACAGGATTATGGGGAGACTCAGTGCTGCCTCTTGTGTGCTCGACCCGTGTCCCTCTTGGTTAGTTTCGGCTTCCATGGAGGTGACATGAGGCTGGCTCCAGGCGATTACCAATGCT
Source organism: Thamnophis sirtalis (assembly GCF_051295495.1). Lineage (NCBI taxonomy): Eukaryota > Metazoa > Chordata > Lepidosauria > Squamata > Natricidae > Thamnophis > Thamnophis sirtalis. The sequence goes on along the minus strand of NW_028261384.1, from coordinate 75,933,932 downwards.
TCATTGATAGAGGGGTTCTTTCCCACCACCTTGAAGGAGGCGGTGGTGAGGCCCCTCCTTAAGAAGCCTTCCCTGGACCCAGCTTCTTTAGCCAACTATCGCCTGGTCTCCAACCTTCACTTTGTAGCGAAGGTTGTTGAGAGTGTGGTAGCACGTCAGCTTCCCCAGTACCTGGATGAAGCTGCCTACCTGGATCCGTTTCAGTTGGGTTTCAGGCCCAGATACAGCACGGAGACGGCATTGGTTGTGTTGGTTGATGATCTCTGGCGGGCCTGGGACAGGGGCTGCTCCTCTGTCCTAGTCCTGTTAGACCTCTCGGCGGCTTTTGATACCATCGACCATGGTATCCTACTGCAACAACTTGGGGGGTTGGGAGTGGGGGGCACCATTTTGTGGTGGTTCTCCTCCTACCTGTCAGATCGGTCACAGTTCGTGTTGACTGGAGGACAGGGATCGACCCAGAGGTACCTCATTTGTGGGGTCAGTTCTCTCACCCCTCCTGTTCAACATATATATGAAAGCACTGGGTGTGATCCTCTGTGGTTTTGGGGTATGGTATCATCAATATGTTGATGATACCCAACTTTTTATCTCTACCCAAACAATGCCCCCGATGCCTGGAGGCTGTGCGGATCTGGATGGAAAGGAACAGGCTCAAGCTCAATCCCTCCAAGACTGAGTGGCTGTGGTTTCCGTCATCCCGATTTGTGCATCTTGTCCCATCTTTGATGATAGGGGAAGAAACTTTACCCCCCTCAGAGTGGGCCCGCAATCTGGGAGTCCTTCTGGATATGTGGCTTAGTTTAGAAGAACACCTGATGTCCATGACCAGGGGGGAGGGGCTTTTACCAGGTTCACCTGATACATCAGTTGCACCCCTTTTTGGATCAGGATGCTTTGTGCACAATCACTCATGCCTTCGTCCTTTCTCGCCTGGAATACTGCAACACTCTCTACATGGTGCTGCCCTTGAAGAGCACCCATAGGCTTCAGCTGGTCCAGAATGCAATGGACAATGAAAGCAAGATAAACCACCCCAACTCTCTGAATCTAACACCCAGAAAGGTTCCACAGCAAAATAAATACAAGTCAATGGAGTCAAGGCACAACAAAGTGAATAGGCAAGCACATGCATTAAACAATGGGTTGTGAACAATTGCCTCTGACAACACTCAGGTTTCAAATGCCAAATTACATAGGTGCTGACCATTGTGCCTCATTAGGAGGAGCAAGGCTGCCTCCTCATAAGTAGCCTTGCCAGCCTCTATTGTGTCTTTCTTCACTCAGCTCTGTGTGACCTAGGATCCAGGAATCACCAACTCCTCTTCATTACCACTGACTAGCTGAAACTGCAACTCTTCTCTGGCCCACACAACTGGCCATTTGTCTGATCATTTGCTCACGAATTTCCCTGATGTTCCTGACAAACTTTGCCTCAACCTTCCAAACTCGTCACCAAGCCTTTCTCATCTATCTAGTCCCTGTCCAATGTCCCCAGAGACAGCTCTTCCTCATAATCTGAGCCAGCCCCCGAGGATCAGGCCATTACAATTAGGTGACTTTGCATCAGCCTTTATTTGGCCATTCTCTTAGTTCAGAGTTTTCCAACCTTTCTGACTTTGTGGATTTGCTTGGGAGGGAGAACGGATGTTCTGCATGAATGGTGGTCAAGGGCACGGGCACACATGCAACTCCATTTGCACAAGCTGTGAGCATAAACGCCTGCCACTTGCACAAATGAAGCACACATGCCCATGCTTACCCACTACTTGCACAAGTAGGGATGCACATGTGCCCATGCACATTCACCTGCCACGTCCACAGCTCAAGGCTGGTAATAAGCTGCAGCCCGGGGATTTGCTCTGGTCCACATACCATTATGCTTTATGCCTAAGGAGTTTTCTAGCCTGATATTTTAACCACCATATCAAATAGATCCTCTAAAATGTAACATATTATGTAACTAAAAGTACTTCTAGAAATGTTTGATATTGTGGGAAACCAACTGAAAAATATATCAAAATAATATATCAATTAATACAAATTGTGCTGCAGTAAAAATTCTACAAAGTATTACATTCACTATCATTTAATTGTATAGATTGGATCAATAATTCATTATTGCTCAGAAAGAAATCAAATTCTTTTTATTTGTTTTAATTATCTTATGCTTGGTTGGATCTACAGTATGTCCATGATTACATCTTAATTTTGCAGCTAACCCCAAATAACTATATTAGGATATTTGTGTAATAAACTATCATTTATAAAACTAAATCAATGGTGGCATACTACAGTAGGAATAAGGATGAAATAAGTTAAAAATAACCAGGAATATAATTCAGTGTAGAAGCACAGTTCACTGTATATTCATTATAAATCTTTCATTGATTAAATGCTTTTCTTTAAACTAGATAACAAAAATTTAACAAAGTTTAAAAGTCTGAAAGTTTAATTAATGTATTGTCCATCTTGCTACCCAAAGCAACTAATTTAAAGCTACTTATTTACTTACTCACTTACTCACTTACTCACTTACTTACTTACTTACTTACTTACTTAGCCATCCACCAAAAATGACTCTGGGTGACAAACAATAAACATAAAAAACAACAAATAAAAAAATATAAAATACAAAATCCATATTGTGTCATGACAGTGAAAGTTCCAAACCATAGAGAAGAAGAAAAAAACATTTGTGAAAATGATCCATTATGAAATCTGATGGCCCGCTTTGCTGATAATGACTTCTAGCTATCTTTCAGTGTGTTGCACTGAGAACATCTGCAGTCATAATGCCCTTTATATCTTTCAATGGGCTAATTATGAGATTGGTGTCCCCAATTTGATATTTACCATCTGCCAGTGATGCTAAAAGGAAGGTTGCTAGTGGGCTTTGTTTTTTTTGTTGTTGTTGTTTTTTGTTTTGTTCATATAGGTGCTTTCCTGTTGCAATTCTTTCCAATTCATGAACCTGAAATGAACATTATGTAATTTTAAAAAACCTGAAAAGATACTAGTTTTTTACTTAAAGAAAATTGTAACAATTTTTGTGATTTGAGGCAAAGAAAAAATCATTTGGATTTTTAGGAACTGTAGTACTGAAGAAGCAGGGATAGTGCAGGACTACCATATAAAATTGCTGAAGACATTCTCTAAGAATGTCATTCTTTAGATTGCATTTTTAAATATATTGGTAGGTAATCACCAAAAATATTTCTGAGGTTTATTGACCAAGGCTAATAGGCCACTGTGCTATTTCCAGTTCTTAATGCTTGAACTGGAGCCTGGAGGTTCATTTAAAGAGGTTCATTTTTGTGTCTTTTTACCAATAATATTTGAAAAGCTCCAGGTGCATCAGCTGTGTTACCATCATATTTATGTCCACTAAAGAAAGGTAAGAAAAAAAAGAAGGCATTTAAACTGCTATGAAAAAGCCCATATTATTCTGAAAATGAGCACATACTTTTGCCAAGAGGATATACCAAAATGTGCTGGATATTTATGTTTCCAAGGGAGCAGTTGCACTGCCCTCTCACAGAGTTTTATTTCTGCACTCACTTTGATCATGCTATTATCCCACTTAAGAAGCAAACATACACATTCTTTTATAAACAACAGCTAGAAGTCTCCTTTGAAATAATAAAACTCAAAATGTGTATGAATGAAGATGGAACTGGAAGCCAAGTATCACAGTAGATTTACTTGGCATGTACTTTTCTAGGTTAAATAAATGTAGTACATGGAGCACCAGAAGACCAAGTTAACACAGACACATCCAAAGAACATGCTTTTCTGTACCAATGGATTTTCAATAATCTATGGCTACAGAAGAGGTTCAAGCCTTTGTATATTTTAGATTCCAGCCTTTGTATATATGTGTATGTTTGCATTATGACAAACCAAAGGAATCTTCTGAGTGCTTTGAAACCTCTTTCACATACTTCAGGTTTTGGGCAAATTATAAGTATTGCAAATAAGTAAATAAATATTTCAGCAATATTTATTTTGTCTTCAATGTTATCTACACAATCTGCAATTTATTATTAAGGAATACATTGCTGGGTTTCATTATGTGTATGACATTCTCCACATAGAAATAGCTTAATCCTTATTATGAAAAGCCTGTAAGGTCAAACCCAATCATTACCTCAATTATAGATAAGGGTGGCAAATAGCATGTCCTGTTTACTTGTTATTCAGAAAACACCCCTTTTTATGAGAAATAAAAGATCAGATGATGATGATGATGATGATGATGATGATGATGATGATGATGATGATGATAATTATCATTATCATTATTATTATTATTAATTATTAATTATTAATTATTAATTATTAATTATTAATAATTAATATTAATTAATAATAATTAATTAATAATTAATAATATTAATATTATTAATATTAATTAATATTAAATTATTAATTAAATTTAATATTAATATTATTAATTATTAATTAATTAATTAATATTAATTAATTAATATTAATTAATATTAATTATTAATTATTAATTATTATTATTATTAATAATAATAATGATAATTATTATTATCATCATCATCATCATCATCATCATCTGATCTTTTATTTCTCATAAAAAGGGGTGTTTTCTGAATAACAAGTAAACAGGACATGCTATTTGCCACCCTTATCTATAATTGAGGTAATGATTGGGTTTGACCTTACAGGCTTTTCATAATAAGGATTAAGCTATTTCTATGTGGAGAATGTCATACACATAATGAAACCCAGCAATGTATTCCTTAATAATAAATTGCAGATTGTGTAGATAACATTGAAGACAAAATAAATATTGCTGAAATATTTATTTACTTATTTGCAATACTTATAATTTAATTGTAAGTTGTAAAGTTGTAAGTTGTAATACTTATAATTTAATTGTAAGTTATAATTTAATTGTAAATTAATATTAATTAATTAATATTAAAAATAATATTAATTAATATTAATTAATTAATATTAATTAATTAATAATAAAAGTCAGAAATAGAAATCCAATCATTGACAAATACAGTCCGAGTATTCAATGCAGTTTGGCATGGAAAAATGCGCCACTGTATCCATAAAAAGGGGCAAAATCACTGCATGTGAGGGAATTGAAATGCCCAATGGCCAACTAATTAAATGCAAAGAAAATGAAGCCTACAAATATTTAGGCATTCTGCAGTTGGATAACATCAAGCATGGAGAAGTAAAAACTATTGTCAGGCGAGAGTACACCAACAGAGTTAGGAAAATTTTGAAATCTAAATTGAATGGTGGAAATACAATCAAGGCCATAAATACCTGGGCAATACCAGTTATAAGATACACAGCTGGCATAGTTAACTGGACACAAGCTGATTTGGACCTTTTGGACCGAAAAACCAGGAAACTAATGACAATGCACTACAGTTTACATCCACGTGGTGATACTGATAGACTTTATATGCTGACTCTCTGTAAACCGCTTAGAGAGGCCTGAAAGGCCTATGAAGCGGTATATAAGTCTACTGCTATTGCTATTTACCTGCCCTGAAAATCAGGTGGCAGAGGATTATTACAAGTGAAGCAAACAGTTGAAGAAGAAAAACATGCACTGGCTGATTATTTAAAAGAAAGTCAAGAACATCTATTAATCGAAGTAAAGAACAAAAATCTACTGAAGGCCCAACAGACAAAACAAGAATACAGAAAAGATGTGATAAAATCAAGAATGGAGAGTTGGCAGAACAAAGCACTGCATGGTCAATTTCTGGAAAAAATAAAAGATAAAGTGGACAGTGAACAAACTTGGTTATGGTTAAAAACAGGTACATTAAAGAAAGAAACAGAGTCACTAATCCTGGCTGCGCAAGAACAAGCTATCCGCACAAATGCCATTAAGGCCAAAATCGAAAAATCCTCTGATGATGCCAAATGCAGACTTTGCAAAGAAGCTGACGAAACTGTTGATCACATACTCAGCTGCTGTAAAAAAATCGCGCAGACTGATTATAAATTGCGGCACAATTCAGTAGCACAAATGATCCATTGGAATTTGTGCAAAAATTATAATATTAAAACAGCAACAAACTGGTGGGAACATCAGCCTGAAAAAGCCACCGAAAATCAGATGGTCAAGATCTTGTGGGATTTCCGTATACAAACAGACAAAATACTGGCGCATAATACACCAGACATCACACTGGTTGAGAAAAATAAGGTCACAATCATAGACATTGCAATACCAGGTGATAGCAGGGTCGCCGAGAAGGAACATGAAAAAATCGCAAGATATCAGGACTTAAAAATCGAAATTCAACGACTATGGCACAAACCAGCAGTGGTAGTTCCAGTGGTAATTGGCACACTGGGTGCTATTCCAAAAGCACTGGAATTACATTTAAAACAGTTAAAAATTGACAAAATCACCATCAGTCAAATGCAAAAAGCCGCACTGCTTGGATCTGCACGCATATTACGAAAATACGTTACGACGTCCTAGGCCCCTGGGTGGGGCCCGACTAGTAACCAATGCCAAATCCGGCGAAACAACTGGCCGCTGTGATACAATTGTATAATAATAATAATAATACAAAATACTGGCGCATAATACACCAGACATCACATTGGTTGAGAAAAATAAGGTCACAATCATAGACATCGCAATACCAGGTGATAGCAGGGTCGCTGAGAAGGAACATGAAAAAAATCGCAAAATACCAGGACTTAAAAATTGAAATTCAACGACTATGGCACAAACCAGCAGTGGTAATTTCAGTGGTAATTGGCACACTGGGTGCTATTCCAAAAGCACTGGAATTACATTTAAAACAGTTAAAAATTGACAAAATCACCATCAGTCAAATGCAAAAAGCCGCACTGCTTGGATCTGCACGCATATTACGAAAATACGTTACAACGTCCTAGGCCCCTGGGTGGGGCCCGACTAGTAACCAGTGCCAAATCCGGCGAAACAACTGGCCGCTGTTATACAATTGTATAATAATTATAAGCAACTATGTAGAGCAGGGGTGATAAACTTGTGGCCCGCGGGCCACAGATGTCATGCGCTTGCCAAGCCCATCCCCATTTTAGCAAAGGGGGGGAGTTGTGATACATCATATGGTGACAACATATTGTTGCAAGTTTGACACCCCTGATGTAGAGAGTAACAATTCTTGAGCTTGATGTATAAATTAGGAAATTTTTCCCTAAGCCATTGCCTTTCAGGTTCCATCTTGGACTACACTCTACCTCTGTACAATGTATAATTAGTGGTCTGTTTGAGAATTATAGGTTTAATAGTCCAATACCTGAATGGCATTAAGTGAAGAAGATTACTATTTATCTACTGATATGAATATTTCCAAAGTATTGCTTTAAAAAAAAATTAAGTAGGAAAACTATCACACAAGCAATCATCTGAAAAACAATGAGATGTATTATATCTTCCTGTACTGAAAGAAAATGCTGTATAACTCTATAGTTTGTGTAGCCTCATTCAGCTGTTAGTCTACACTTCATTGAAATAATTATGTCAATCCATAGCAGTAATTCAGTTACTATAAATCATTAATTAAACTGATTTAATTCCTCAGGAAATCTTTATGTGTAAGTGTAGACTGGACAAAATCCACAAGATTCAACTTTTTTGTTGATACTGCAAAGAAACTAAATAACAAATGTAAGAGCCATAGTGGTGCAGTGGTTAGAATGCAGTATTGCAGGCTAATTCTAATGATTACTGACTGCCTGCAGTTCAGCAGTTTGGTTCTTAAGTTTATTGTACACTTAACAAGCTAATTCTTTGTGAACAATATTTATCTTTGTGTGTCTACTCCAAAAAATACTGTACTGATATAAAATTATGTTTGGAGTCTTTTGTTTTTTCTTGAACCACTCATTTGGATGATCACAGTTTTTACCCTAACAGATGCCAGAATATGCTGAGCAGAAACAACCTTTAGTATTTGAATGAGAAACCATCATAAAATTCAAGGGCTGATGGTAGGCAAAGAAGTATAAAAAGAACATGTTTATGGCAAACCACTTCTGTAATGTTATGCTTCTCTACTGCTGTGAAGAAAATGTGGCCCAAGGCCTATTCATTTTTACTCAATTATCAGCAAAGTGTGTTCATTTCTGCAGAAATTAAAATGGAAGAAAATGGAACTTTTTAAATTCAAACACATTAATTTTTACTAGTCTTTTGGTGCCTATTCATAGTCATTTTTTTCAGAGCAGAGAAATGATGTATTTTGACAGTTGTCTTCTGAAGACTTCCATTTTAATGTTCCAGAAAAATCTAAATCATTGCATAATTTGAAGACATAAGAACTACCTTTTTAAAGATTCTTTAAAGATTTTAAAAATATTGGACAAAGCAATATGTAATGCAAAAGCAAAAACAAAAACACTCTTTGACACTTATAAATGGCAGTTGAGAACCAGGACAATGTAAATCTTTGTTCAGATGTATTTTTCAGCTCATTTTTCATGTAATGTGAAAATAGTTGAAAACAAAAGGTGGCCTTTAAATTTCACTTTCATGTATGTTACATTTTTTCCCCAACAATGAGCAAATAAATGCAAAGGAATGTAATTATGGGTTCCAATTTTATATACCTGCACTGTAGTTTCCACCCATATGTCACAGTTGGTTAGGAAGAAACCATGCTAGCAGACAATAGTAAAATACATATTCTGTTATGTAGTTACTCAATGACAAGTAGTTATTCAGAATGTCAAGTAAACCTATTCTATCTATACATCTTATTAGGTTAAGTGATAGGGAACACAAAGAGGAATTGGGGCTGACCATTTCTCCTCCAACATCTATCTTCTATTAATGTTTGATAGGGAAGGTCTCCTGTGACTAAGATTGAATGAGAGTACAATATACAATCATGCACTCAGATTTTGCTGCAGTCCAACAGAGAATATAACTATGGTACCAAACAACAATCAGGTTTTTAGTCCTCTTCTGTCAGTTAAAAAAGAAATGGGGCATGGTTGTAAAGCCTCCTTCTGCCCTACCTATTTATTGATATTTAAATATTATATTTTATCTCAGGATTAACAATATCCTAGAGTAAGATGACCAGACGTCCCACTTTTGGTGGGACAGTCACAATTTTTAATAATTTGTCCTGTGTCCCGGGGCGTGTTCAAAAAGTCCCGATTTTCCAAAAGAAAGAAAAAAAAGGACACTGTTAAAAAAAAGTTTTTTATTTCTCTGAAGTGTCGTTCCTGATGTGGCCTTTAGAGGGCAGTGGTTTCCCTATCTCCACTCGGCTTGCTCACAGCGCCCAATGAGGGGCGAGGCTGCCTCCCCTCCTGCGTGTGCGCACGTCGACGTGTGACGTTTTTCTGCAGGGAGAGCGATGGCTTTCCGGCAGCGTAGCAAGGAGGCGGCTCAGTCCCGGGCCAAGCGGCTCAGCTGTCTGAAGGGGTTTTTTTGCCCACTTCTCTCGGGCGCCACTCTCCCTGCAGCCATTTCTCCCTCTTTCTCCTTTTTGTCCTTTCTCCTCCTTCCCTCCAAAAAGAGAACGAGAGGGAGAAAGAGGATGTGGGGGGAATAGTGGGATCCTTGCTGCTTTCTGAACTTGGTGCAGCAAGGATCCCACTATCCCCCCACCTCCTCTTTCTCCTTCTTTTTCCTTTTTGTCCTTTCTCCTCCTTCCCTCCAAAAAGAGAATGAGAGGGAGAAAGAGGATGTGAGAGGGGATAGTGGGATCCTTGCTGCTTTCTGAACTTGGTGCAGCAAGGATCCCACTATCCCCCTACCTCCTCTTTCTCCTTCTTTTTCCTTTTTGTCCTTTCTCCTCCTTCCCTCCAAAAAGAGAATGAGAGGGAGAAAGAGGATGTGGGGGGATAGTGGGATCCTTGCTGCTTTATTTTCTGGATTATTTGGTGGAAATGTGCTCTCATTAATGATCCATTCCTATGACTTCGTGTATGTCCTGGAATAAATGTACAATAGTTATTGTTTCTTTTTCCATCATATTTTTCTTACTAAAAGATGAAAAGGACTGTTGATGGAGCTACCTGACATTTGGAAGGCAGGATTGCTCAGGTAGTCCTCGACTTATGCCTGGTAACTGAGTGACTGTTGAAAGTTATGACAAACCCCTCCCTCCCTCCCTCCCAAAAGGTACTTACGACCTGTTCGAAGTTCTGACGCCTCATGTCTCCCCTGCAGTCACTCCATAACTGACCCACATTTATAGCCATTTGCAGCATCTTGTGGACATATGACTGTGACTTACATTTTTAAAAATTCTATGCACAATACTTTGAAATATATTGTGCATAGAATTTTTAAAAATAGTTTTACTTCAATTTATTCTGTGTGGATTCTTTTTTTAAATTGTCTTAGACTATTTCAAAAAAGATTCTATCCAAAATAAATTGAAATAAACTATTTTTAAAAATTCTATGCACAATACATTTCAAACTATTGTCCATAGAATTTTTTTAAATGGTTTATTTCAATTTATTTTGGATAGAATCTTTTTTTTAAATAGTCAGGAGTCATTGACACTGAATTTGCACTTTTAATAATCAGGAAGCACATACTGAGTTTCTTTGAAAGAAAATCCAATAATTTAAAAATCCAATAATTTGTTTCCTAGTATAATTTGATTGCTTATTAGTAACCTATGACTATCACTAAGTGTTGTAGCTCATGATTCTTGATGAATGTATTCTATTTTATTTTTCTTTATGTACACTGAGAGCATATTCACCAAAGACAAATTCCTTGTGTGTTCACTCGGCTAATAAACTATTCTGCTCTGCTCTGCTCTGCTCTGCTCTGCTCTGCTCTGCTCTGCTCTGCTCTGCTCTGCTCTACTCTACTCATTTCTATTTCAATTCTAATAAGGAGTTTAGCTTCTCTCTCTTGAAAATATAAGCTATCATAAGGCATTATAATGCAAGCTAGCCTTAGCTTTCAAACAGTTCATTTAGTGACCAAAGTTACAATGGCATTGAAAAAAGTGACTGATGACCATTTTTCACACTTAGCAACTGTTGCAGCATCCTCATGGTCACATGATCAAAATTTTGATGTTTGGCAACAGATTCATATTTATGATGGTTTCAGTGTCCTGGGGTCATGTAATCGCCTTTTGTGACCTTTTGACAAAATATAAAATTTTTAATCAAGCCTCCCCCCCCCCCAGTCAATGGTGTCCCTCTTTACCAATCTGAAAATCTGGTCACCTTATCCTAGAGGGAAAAACCAGAATATTAAAATGAATAATAAAAATTGATAAGTAGGATATGAAACTAAATAAAAATCAATACATCTTAAGAAAAGAAAAAACTACATTCCCTAACCCTTTGATTTATTTCCTGAATCCTAGTAAAATAGGTTGCTTACTTGGCGCTCAAATTTGAAACAAAGCACATTTTGCAGGAAATGTCATTCCATCTTTCTGATCCTACATAGGAAGTGTTCTATGTTCATTTCATTGCTCAGTATCTTTTGCACTAGCGAAAGCCCAAAGGAGATTCTGTGCAGGTGTTTTCAGAAATCTGTTCCAATATTTCTAGTAGCTTGAATTGTCAGAATGGCCTCTGAAGACAAGGGAAGCAAAGCAACATAAATGCTTTATTCTTAGAAGCCAAAGGTCACGCTGCTTCACTAGATGTGTTGAAAAGTTTTGCTTTTGTCTTTCAAAGACCCACACAGCCATAATATCTAGATCTGAATGTTTTCAGGGTCAGAATGACTTTAGTCAATCTGAGTTGGTTTCTGATGATCTGTGAAATTTAATTTTTTCTGACCCAATTCACTATTTCTACAATTGTGATTATAAACCCTCTTTTGATATAAGTCAGTTCTTACCTCCGGCATGCTGAAGTCTCAGCCAAGGGGATTATAAAATGGAAGGTATGACAGTAAAAATAGATAGATATTAGTAGAGTAGGAATGGAATGAAGAAAGAACAAAATTTTACCAAATGAGGCTTCATAACAAGAATAATCTAGGGAATGTGACAAGTGACAATAATGTTCAGATGTGTTTTTATATAAAAAGGACATGTAGGGTTTATGGCTGATTACTGAAAAGTTTTTTAAAATTGCAATTTAAATTCTGCAATGTTATCTTGCAGAATGTGAACAAGATTTGTTGAAAAGAATGAATACAGATTGTTAGATTAGGTGAATGGTAGAGGCAGACTCAGGCTAACAGTAACAACAGCTCTTTATTAGTACAACTATGTACAATCCAGCAACCTTCTGTTTGACAGCATTCCCTTTTATAGGATGCTGTCAAAGGTCTTAGCCAATCACCATTCAGTATTTTCCCGCTGGATCGGAGAACGTTGGTGGAACCTACCATACTGGCTGTCAGTATGTAACAGGTAGTCCTCGAGTTATGAATGCAATGAATCCTGCTCATAAGGATTCAAGGAGTGAATCTCGTACCTCGTATCTTTTTGATAGTAAATGCCAATAATATGTGTATGTATAACTACTGTAAGAAAATGAATCCACTAAAAATATTATCTACATTTGTTAACATAGTTTCTCTCTCCAAAAATAGAGAAATCTATTCTTTAATATCTTATTAGGGAAGTTAAAAGCTGAAAGCAGTTTTCTTGCCATTATTGCAAATTGCCATCAGATCTTCCTTTCAATAAAATAGAAAATTCAAAATGTGTTGCAAGTCAGAGATGAAAGTTGGATATTAGTGAGCAAATGCAAAGCAATTATCAAAAAGCAGATATGACAGGAATGCCTGTACTGATTATCCTTCTTGACAAATATAAACTCTGCTTAGTGTTTGCACATCAAACATCGAAGGATTAAATTAACAGAAATTCATTCAGAACAAATCTGTAATGCTTTTATTTGCTTTTTATGCATTGAATCTCTGCCTGCAATTTAGAGCAGACCTTAGTAAAGTAGGAAGACTTTAGAAAACCATAAAAAGCTATGTTTTCCTCTCTCATATGTAATTAAGAAAATTACACATACAAAACTTCTGATGAAGATGGCTGACTAAATTCACACTCAGGGAGGGAAGGGTTTTTCCCTGAGTTGTAGCTCTTCAACTACTATCTGAAGGGATTGGCATTCCTTCAGTTTTTATGACCCACTGGGATCAAAAATTACCCCTCAAGAACCTTCAATACAGCTGAAGTCTGGAGGTAACTTCAGGAGCTGCGCTTCAAAGCTGCTGCATTCCAAAAGCTAGGGAGTAGGAGTTGCTTCTTCAACAATGAACTGCAATCAGCTCATTGTTGAAGAAGCAACTGTTTTTAAATTAACCTTTCAAATGGTGGCTTTTAAGTGGTGACTTTTATTTCTTAATCACCTTTAAGGATTATTAATCTTTACATTAAATTATGTTAAATTACCTTAATGTATGTTAATTATAAATCTTTAAGTTAAAAGAGGCTCTGTTTAGACACAACCTGCTCTGCCTTTTTGAAGACCTGTGCCATTTTGGGAGATTTTTTTAGTGTTAAACATCAAGGAAAAAGGCTTCTAAGGCAAGCCAAAATAAAGAAGTATGGAGCAAAAAAAAAGCTGATGGAGAATCATAAAAACTAAAAGCTGTGGTTTTAGTCTAATACCGTAGTAATTTGTAGCTTGGTCTGCTTTGTTGTGGGTGGCTAAAACTTTCTGATTTTTATTATTCCTGAATGGCTAGCAATTCCTAAGTAACTTACAAAAAAACCTTATTCTTTGACGAAAGAGGGAGTTAAGATAAAGGACCAAATTATTAGAAATTCTCTAATTGTCTTAATAAAATCCACAAGTTTGTTGACCAACTGTGCTCCAAGGATGAGTGTTTTTTTAAAAAACCTCTCAAACTACTTCAAAGATGCAAACATGTAGAGAGTTATCAAACTACTGAGGCAACTTCACAAATTGCTGAAAATGCAGAGGAGTCAACTGCAATTTTAAAATATAAACCCGACACCAACTTTTACTATGATGGTTTAAACATAAATCTCTCAACACAACTGAAAGAAGAGGTTTAAAAAAAACCTGAAATTTTTAAAAATACAACTTTGGGACTTTTTCTTTAAGGATATTAACAAGGATGAGAAATCCTTGAGAAAAGGGTAGGCTTATAACTACTTGATAAACTTTCCAGAGAAGAAAAAGATTTTACTCCATGAAGACAAGCTGGAAGGAGGGACTTAAACTTGATGAGTTAATTGGATCCAGGATGGATTTCTAACTCTGGATATTTATAATTGAAAGAAATTCTGATTCCAAAATTTGAAAATATAATTATTTTATTTATATAATGCTTAACTCTTAAAGTACACAAAATGTTATTGAAAATGTATTTGAGAGTATGTTAGGAGAAAGTTAAAGAAAATGTAATAGTTTAAATAAAAAAATTAATTTTCAAAAGGATGTCTATAAAAGAAAAATATTATTCTATAGGGGTAGTTTGAAATGAAGGTTCTAAATTTAATACTGAAGTGTAAAGCCTGTATGTTAAAAAGTTATAGAAAAAGATGTATTAGAAGGATTTGATTTTAGAAATGTGTTTAACAAAAAGTTTAACATTTTTAAAGGGGGGTAGAGTATTTTTCCATGTAAGGTCAAAGAATCTGAAAGAATACAGTGAACCTTGTTAATAAAAGTGGTGATAGTTCACAAAGATTATTAGGTGCAATAGAAATACATAACTATTTCCACAGCAAGGAAGATAAAATAGGAATCGTTGAATTGATCCTTTTATTCAAAGGGGGGAATATATTTAAGTACATTTTTCACTTGGATATCACTTTTGGATTTTATGCTTGTGATGAAAAAAATGAAATTTTGACTTTGGTTTGTCTGGATTTTGGAAATATCCATGTCCGATTAAAACCAAATTCCCAAACACCTTTCTAATAAAGTTATTGATGACTGTCAGATGAAGAAAAAAATTATCAACCATTATGAAAGTTCTGCATCTTCCTGAGTCAGTCAGAAAATCTGAAATTTGGAGAAGTGTTGGAGTCAGTGAGCTTTCCAAGAATAATCCTGCCAAAATCACTGCAAAACAAAACCATCCAAAACCACCTTTAAAAAAAACAAAGAACCATCCATGTAATTGCAGGATTATCTTGCCTCGGCTCAATTCATCAACCCAAACCAAAAGTTCTGGATAAAAACAGGATTTACAGTTTAATACCAAAACAGAAGCTCTTAATAAAGAAAACATCAAAGTTTTCTTTATTAAGCACCTGAAACACAGAGCTTTGAAGTTACATTATATGGACAACAAGTTAAAAGTTGAATATTTCAGAGTAATGACTGATTTTTTTTCTAAATGGAATCAAACAATTTGCATTAAGCCCCTCATGCAATCTATCCCATAAAATGATGGTATTGTCATGATTTGGGAATAGATGGTATTTTAGCACCTGGGTAACTTACATCATGATATAAACTTTTTTTTTACTTTGATCAAAGAATTCTATAGCTGATTATCAGGTCTGGCCCTCAATTTAAGCTTAAACAGATCAGTGGTGGGTTCTGGATCCCATTGCAACTGGTATGGTTGCAGCGGGCCCCGGCATCCTCCACAGGAACATGTGCGGCACATGCGTCTTGCCTTTCAGCGACGCCTCTGCAAGCCTCCATGATGCTCCAGCTGCTTGGTGGAGCATCACACAGGCACTGTACACACCATGCACATGTGCGGAAGTGCCGAAGGCTTTAAAGACAGGTAAGGAGCGCGGGTGGGTGGGCCCTCCGGAGCACCATACCAGAACTGTACCCGGTGCTCTGGGCAGGCTCCAGTACCCCCGTACCGGGGCATATTGCCTGTAACCCACCACTGAAGGAGATGTAGGTCATGAAGCAACACACTGAACCCAAGAATACAAATTAGTCTAAAGTATAATGGGCAATAAGAAAGAAATGTAAAGTTTTGGAATAGTTTACGTCAAAGTTCAGACCAGAAAACCATAGAAAGATGTTCTAGCAGGACTGAAATGAACAGTTCATGGAGAAAGCCATCAGACATTACTGAATATAAGAGCTTAACATGGATGAATTGTTACACAGTGATGTGAAAGACCAATCACTATTATAAGAAGCATATGGCTGCAGTTTTACAGTTAAATGTGGTAGAACTAATGATTGAATGTAATGGGCTGATTACTTTTTCATACCAGTACTTTGTATATTATGTTATTGTTCATCCAACCCCCCCCCCCTTTTACCAAGTAGGACCCACATGGAACTCTGATAGCATCCAGTGACAAAAGTATGCAAATATTCTGAATATACAGAGGGAACAAATGTTTTTTCATAGAACTAGTTAAATATTTCTAGATTTGGCCCAATACATTTTTATCTATAGGGAGCATTTAATTTAATTTAAATTTAATTTTAATTAAAATTAAATAAATAATATGCTGCTACATGTCTGTGTCAGTTTTGGAACGAAATGTATTTCTTTGGGAAACATATTATTCTTTCATTTGAAATGTATGCTAAAATACTAAAATATTTTAATTACATTGTCCTTTCCTCTTCCCGATATCCCTGTTATATCTTTTGCTTCTTTAAACATTTTCCAATAAGATACCTGCATCAATTCCTGTAATGGAGTTTTTTATACTACTGAGACTGCTTCGCCAGAGAGAAGATGCAATCATTGCAAATGTTTAATATAAGTAAAGAGGAGTTCTACTAATTGTTTTCACCTTTGTAATTTAATAAAACTATTCAATAGATTAAAAAGTAGATTTGCTTAAGTGTATAGTATATACTAACCATTAATTCTAACCTCCTAACATAGTGGATGCAGGTAAGATGCAATACATTAGTTTGCTCCTAAAATAATTGCATTTTGCACAAAGCATAGCATAAGTTTAATCACTCCACTGTGGCAGTTGGATATTCTGGTAGGTTTATTAACCTTTAACAATTAATTATGATGTTATTGCATTTGAAGATCTATTGTTATTCAAATTTAACCCACATTAGCACAGGTTTTATGCATATTATTATCTACAATTGTGCAGCTACATTCATCTAGCACAATAGAGGTGAATCATAGGTGCCTTTAGCATAACTACTTTCCTTTTTTTTCTTTTTTGCTGATCTATCATTCTATTATTCCAATATAAATTAGAAAAGCTGGAAAAAAATATCAGATGGATTAGCCATGGCCAAGAAACCCACAGTATATCTCTGTATAAGGCAAATGGATCATAGCCCCAAGACCATTGCAAATGCATCCTTATTTTCTTTCCTAAATAGTATTAATGTTTTCCATTAAAAGTTATATCGGCAATTTTACTGGCTATATTTCAGAGCTGAAGAGAGAGACGTAGCATGTTTTTTTGTGTCCATTATATACTATTTTTTTATTAAAAGTTTTTTTTATTTTTATTTTTCAAAACAGACACAACACAAAAAATCCTCTTTCTTTACATACTGTAGAAAGTGTATTGGTTGGTTACAAAAAAAAATTCATGCGTTTCTTTCACAGTCATCCATGATTCATATTAATTCTAGTATTTTAAATCAAATATATTTGTATATATTACCATCATCCTACCCCCATTCTCGTTTGACTATAATTGTTTAAATGTCCTTCATCATAAAACATACCAAAACTCAAGACATAACCACATACTGGCATCTCATTTGCTATTTCTAGTATCCCAATAGCACAATTCCTTATGGCCTATTCTAGCTAAACATCAATAACATTTAGTAACAAAGGTTTCTAATCTTCCTTTCCAAATCACTGTTTACAATTTACATCCAATTTCCCCATGTTGTACCCATACGTATATATACATTGTTATCATTATCTCTCCTTTATTTGACTATATCCATTATCATAATTTAGTTCTTTTTTATTAATATTTATATGTAACCAAACCATTTCTCATCTTCCTTTCATAGGTACTATTCAATATTCATATCCAATTACTACTTGTTATACCAATACATATGTATACATTATTATCATTTTCAATTGTTTATTTAACCATATCTATTGTCACTAAATTTCACTAAGTCCAACTAGTTTTAAATTAAACACTTTCATCTATCAGCCTGTATCTTTCCAGTAGTGAAACAGTCTCATGTCTTCTGCCATTGTGGCATCAGTTCTCTAATTGTCCCCTTAATCAAGTTTGTATGGACTCTTCTTTGCAACTCATTGTTTATTGATTCTCTCATGTAATTTCAATGCCTTTCTTCTTTTTCCTTAATCAGCTTGTCTTTAATTGTCAGTGTTGTTATTGATAGTGTTACTAATAAAATTTCTCCCTTTATGTCCATAAGTTCTTTTGTTTTTTCTTCTTCTGTATCTTGCCATCTAGGGTAGGGTTCTCTTCCATCTAGTTTCCCTTTCCATATTCCACTTTTTCCATTTCCAGACAGACCATCCATTCACCATAGATGTCGGCAGATTTTATTTCTTGGTAGTCATTTTTCTCTTTATTGCTTGGGACTCTACCCTCTATTTTCCCCATTTGATAACCATCTCCATCCTTTTCATCATATTTTTCTGTTAGGTGCTCTAATTTTTCAAACATTTTCTCAAATGTATTTGATAGTTTCTGTATTGCAAATATTATCTCTTGCAAGCTGAAAGTTTCTCTCTGTTGTTGTAAATAAGCCATTGTTTCTACCTGTTAAAACACTGCTACTCTGACTTGGAAGATTTTTACAAGGTTACACCTAGGTTCACCATGAGATTTCTGGTTAAGGATATACTTCAAAGGAACATTTGTATAAACAAATGGTGCTTACTATCACTTTCTATAAACAAACTTGTGAGACTTTAAAGTTCCAGACCATGATAATCAGTAGTGAAAGTAAAAGTATTTTGTTTTCAGTACTCAAATTTCCAGTCTTGGAGTAGCAGTATTATCTCTTCCTTTGTTGTTATAGCTGTTGCAATTCTCTTTGTTCTTTTTGTATCTTTTAATATTCCAAGTTAAAAAAAGTCAGATTCTTACATGAAATAGAGAAGAAAGAGTAAAAGACACATGTAGTGATGAATAAAGAGAAGTTTAGTCCATAAGTTGTGAAAATAATAGTAAAAATTATAGAAGAAAACTTGATCCATTCATTTCAAACGGTTTGCATAAATTCCATCCATGAAAATAACATTTAAAAATTAAGATAACACACTGACCAAAACCATCCAAAGCTTAATTCCGCCACTTATTTCTTTTATTCTTAGATTTAAATTAGCTTTACGTTTTTTATAGGCAGGCTCTTTTAAAACGGATAAAATTCCTCACCAGCTGTAAACACTTTCTCTTCCATTTCCTTCCATTTTGGAGCCATCCCTACTTCGTCAGCCTGGGGGCTGAGCTTTTAACACCAGCTGAGAGACCTTCTCTTGCATCAATCAGGGACTTTGCGATGTCCCTGTGATCGGCAGTAGTCTTCCTGTTCACCATCTCTAAGGGACGGTTTAGGTCCAATTGGACCACCCAGTGATAAAAGTATTGGTGGCGATCTCGGAGCATCGAGATCGGATGATCATTTTGTAGCGATGTAGGCTCCTCCTCCCATTATATACTATTTTATATAAGGATTTAAGAACATTTCTACACTGAAGTTACTGTTTTTTCTTTCTTTTCTTTTTTTGCACAAGGTTTTCAAATAAAATTCCACATGAAATATTCACATATAACAAGATATAGATAAATGTTAAAATATTCATTCTTTTTGGCTTACGAACTATGACCACAGAAAATGTGTTCTTTCTTCCTGATAAAGGCAGTGCTTTTATTATCCTTTTAACTCCATGAATAGACTTATAAAATTTAACAGCAAAACTTTGACTCATATTATTTAAGAGCTTCTTCATCTCTTTCATTAAATTCTATCATATATATTTCAAGCATTTGGCAGCAGTGTGAATTTTCTCTCTAAACTTTTTTGTTTTTAATGTCTCTGGTTCTTTGTAAGAACAACCTCAGCAATTGAGCCTGATTGCTCTCTTTCCCTAAACCTTTAAGAATTAATGGTCCCAATCTTAGTGCAAATATACAAGTAGAGTCTCAAAAGAGTTGGTCATTTATATGTCTAGGGAAATATTGGTCCAGATTGTACTTTACTGTCTCAGAATCTGCATTACACAAGTTCATTATCAGGGCTATGCCAGACTTTGAATGGCTATTCGAATCTGCTTTGGAGCGCCTTTAGATTTCTCCAGAATGAATCCTAGAGGAAAAGGTTGACAGGAGCCTTCTTGTCTAATCAGGATCCTCAAGGGTAAGTAGTGCAACTACTAGAACAGGGCTATCAAACTCACAGCCCACGAAACAGATGTGTCACATGCTGGCCACATCCATACCCAGTTTAGCAAAGGGGAGAAAAAGCCATGATACATCACATGACGCCATTGTGATGATGCAAGTTTGACACCCCTATATTAGAGCCATCTTGCATTGTCCTTAACAATTGAGTCCAGTATACTTTTCTTGTTGGCTACAGACCTTTGTTATTAGTGGCCCTAAAAACTATCACCGAGGAGGAATATTTGGAAATCTATTTCAATGATTGGATGCTTCTTGTACTGCATTTGCCTGAGCTCAGGTCCTTTTGCCCATTCCAAAGGGCCATTGGAACCATTGTTTCTGCACATGATATCCTTCTACTGCCAAAGAGTATTCAATATCTGGTCCTCCTTGATGCATGCAATCTGTCCATGCCACTCAGCTTCTCCAAACCACTGGTGAATAGTTATGGGGAGTTAGCAATATAGAAAATGACCTTTCATGTATTCCAATCAAATGTTGTTAGTTGAGATAGACCAGAAAGGACACATCACATCAGGAGAGGAGAGGAATATATATCTCCCAAATGTCTTTTGTGTGAAGAAAACTGTTGGAATACCTATAGTGTGTGATGATAGCTTGACTTTCTCCCACAACACTGGCCAATTTGAGACAATCCATATGAAGGTATTGATCTAAGATGAGTCAAGACATCCTGTCAGTTCATCAAAGCTTCTTTGGTTAATTACAGTGTCTATGAATTTGGCAATTTCTCCATCCCTTACTACATAATCAGTCATTCTCTTTCCACCCCACTCATTTCTACCATTCTGCTGTAATCTGAGCTGCAGAGTGGGAAATTGGCTTACATGTCACTGACCAGGCAGGCAAAGACTTCCTTGTCTTCCCACCTAAGAACAAGAGGCAAGTCCAAACTCATTCAGTACCCAGTTGTTAGATGTTTTTAAGGTTTATCCCTCATTTTTTCTCCAGAAGTTCAATACATCTCCCATGGAGAAGTCTTTTTTATTATAACAATTCTGTGCAATCACCTGAGATACAGTCAGTAGCCCAAATCATCATCAGGGTGGATTCAAATGGAGTTTCTGCAGCCTACTGCAATAATTGAAAGTTAGGCATATTATTGAAAGAAATCCGGTGTCAGGCCTGCATTTATATTCCTTTTAGAATTTTGGCCTGCCACACTTTCTCTTGTTTCATTATACTGTTTCTTTAAGTATAGTCAATGGGAGGGGGGATTAGAAGGAGTAGGATTTTGGAATGTATTGTTTTCATTTTTTGCTAGAAGCCAAGGTCATCCTTTGTCTCCACACCAGTCCACCTGACCAGAAGAAGCTGGGCATGGACGCCAGCGTGGAAGAAGGAGATTGGACCATGTGATGGATTGTGGGTGTGGGGACAAGATCATGAACTTTTAACTGGGTAGGATTCTGATGTAACTTCCAGAGTTGGAATCCCCACAGCTATGTGCCAACATGCCTGCTTTATTAAATTGGAACTTTAAGCATAGTTTTGTCTTCGATTCTGATTTGATTCTACATGGTATTTGGAATGCTGGCATCCTGCTTATTTAATCAGCATTTTTATCATAATAAGAGAGACACAAAGTTGGTATAAGATCTTTTATATATATTTGGCATGAGATGAAGTTTATACTGAAAGGGCAGTGAGAACAGGTGAACAAGAAAGACATGTGTAATGAAAAATAGTGGGGGGACAAAGAGGGAGAGAAGAGAAGGGAGGAGAGAAGAACAAGGGTAATAGATGAACAGAGAAGCAAGAACATAAAACAGACAAAGTGAGAGGAAGAAGGATAAACTGCAAATCAGCTGTGATCAGATGAGGTCATAGTGAGACATAAAGCAGGAAAATCCACCAATTATTTTCATTAAAATTGTCAGGACAACACCATTCACCACACACTATTAAGGCAGACTAGAACTGATGGCAGACTTGTTACAAAAGCTTCCAATTCAATATGTGCTACTTCCAGGCAGGAGAAAACTGATTAACTGGATATGTACATTTTTCCAATAAATCTGTTTATTTCCAAATAAACCTGGTTAAACATCCAGGTCTGGAAACTTGAGAGTAGCTTAGTCCCCCCCACCCCCAAATAACAAATTATTATTTAAAGACAAGAGTTACAGATCTCATTCTCAAAAGCAGCTAATATTGTGGGAAAATAGAACAACAAAGCCTTAAATAATTAAACTAGGAATAGATATGGAAATTTTAGAGAATAATATTTGATTTGAATGTTGAGGTAGTATTTCCAAGGCTACTATGGGAAGATCTACATAGATCACAGTTCTATTGCCCTTCAAATCCTTCCTTTCTTCCGCTTCTGCAATATAGCTTTTGACTACAAATCTGATGTTATAACAGATTTATGATTGAGTGTATTTCAGATCTGAATGACCCCTACCCCTCCACAAACACACCCACACTTCAATCTATAACAAAAGGATTTGTTTGCTTATTATCTGTTGCATGAGCCCTGGTGAGCTAAGTTCAGTGTTTCTCAAACTTGGTGACTTTAAAAGCATAGATTTCCAGAATGGGATGACTTGTTGCAGTACTCCCAGCCAGATTGCTGTACAACCAAAGCATTCTTCTACCCAGCATTCCAGAATTCCTAATAATAATGTCCCCCCCCTCTGTGTGTGTGTGTGTGAATGCGTGCATGTGTGGTTATTATGTTAAGAAACTGCAGTGTACTTAAAATACACACACACATACACATACATACACAAGTAGGCTGGGTAAGTAGCAGTGAAGTGCAGTCAGGTGAAGCAAGTGAGGCACAGCCTTACTTCTGATCATGAAAAGAAAAAAAATGTAAAAGGAAAAACTAAATTAAATGCTTGTATTTATCTACTGATCTGTACCATAAAGTTATTTTCCATTTAACTTCACCAGTTTTACATTATTTGGTATTAAAATTGCAGAATTTTCACATTTACCATTCAACTAGTCAGGCGAGAGCTTGCAGTGAGGCTGCAGCGAGCTTGAGCTCAGCCTCTCAGGTGAGAGCTGAGTTGAGACTGAGCTAGCTGATGTCTCATCGTGGATGACTCTGCTTAACTGTTTAAAAAAGCCTCTAAAAAAACACCCTCTACTATGAGGCAGGAGAACTGCGTGCCTCTCCTAGTCTGACTTTTTAGGTGTTTTATGATCACTCAACATGAGCAGAGTTAAGCAAAGTCAGACTAGGTGAGGCATGCAGTTCTCCTGCCTCATAGTAGAGGGTGCTCATTCTTCCTGTGACTCAGTGGCAGCAGAGTAAGTGACAGCTGTTCCACTGAGGTGTGGCCATGCCCCCATACCAGTATGCTCCCGTGCCCCACAGCCCATTTGCAAGGCGCTTCTCAAAGAGAAGGAAGTGAGGACGGGACTTCTCCAGAGGACCCAAGGCAAGAGCAGAGTTGAAATCCTCTTTGAAGCAGCTGGAAAAGGTAAGTGTGAGTTCGAGGGAGGGGGAGGAATTCAAACTTCATCCTCCTGGTGCTGTGTGGGGCTTTGGGCAAAGGCTGGAGGGAAGGACCCTGGCTTGCTTGTGCTCTCCCTCCCCAAGTGTAGTTTGATTGCAGGCGGAGCCATGTTGCCTTTTCAAACCTGTAATCAGTGAAGCTGGGCTGGATTTTTACATAGTGGATCCTTCCAGGGCTGGGGGAAAGTGTGTGTGCTACAGCATGGCTATTTGCCTGGCTTCCTGCCTCCTCCTGTGGTCTCCTCAGTGCTCGCTGGTGCTCTCCCTCCCTAAATGTAGTGACTTCCTCCCCACAACCCCATCCATTTCTCTCTCACACACACAGCTGGATAAAACTATATAAAAATCCAGCCCAGCTTCACTGATTACAAGTTTGAAAAGGCAATGTGGCTCCGCCTGCAATCAAACTACACTTGAGGAGGGAGAACACAAGTGAGCACTGAGGATACTACAGGAGGAGGCAGGAAGCCAGGCAAAGAGCCATGCTGGAGCACACACACTTTCCCCCAGACCCTTTCTTTCGGAAGGTTTGGATCAGCTCCCCTCTGGCTTCTTTGCCTCTCCTCTCACCCCAGCCTGCCAGCAGGAGGTGAGTAGGTGGGCCTTATTATGTTCCAGGCATTTCCCACCCAGACAGCAGACTGCATTTGCAATGGGGGAGGTGTTTGGGGAAGGCAGCAGGGAAATGGTGGGGATGGCAGAGGAGCTGTTTTCAAGCCATTGGAAAAGATATCCAATCCAACTTTTGTGTGTGTGTGTGTGTTTGTTTGTTTGTTTGAGAGAGAAAGTGAAAGAGGGAAGGAGGTAGAAGAGATAGTCCAATCCAACTTCTCTCTATGTGTGTGTGTTTGAGAGAGGGGGGAGGGGAGAGAGGGAGAAAGGAGGGGAAGGGAGAAGAAAAAGAAAAAGAAAGAAGGAAAGGAGAAAAACAAACACTGTCACTTTAAATCGGAACTGAGCATGCCTGGCTGTGGAAAATGACTGGCAGCTAATCCGTGTCCTCTGAATAGTTGGATGCGATTTTTTTTCTTTTCTTGGACTAAAAGATGCAGAAATTTTATTCCAATGTGTGTGTGTGTGCGTGCACGCGCACACACACACACACATATGCTTCCTTTCTCTGTCTATCGGCTCATCACAAGAGACCATCCAGACAGAAAGCCATTATTTTTACTGTTGCAGTATGCTTCCTCCCATATTTGGGCATACAAGGGGTTGTGACATTATATATATATATATATATATATATATATATATATATATATATATATATATATATATGTGTGTGTGTGTGTGTGTGTGTGTGTGTGTGTGTGTGTGTGTGTGTGTGTGTGTGTGTGTGTGTGTGTGTGTGTGTGTGTGTGTGTGTGTGTATTCATTTATTCACTCAAACAATAAAACAACATTTTAGCTGACTAAAATCAACCTAGAAAAATCGACTTTAATTTTTAATGAAGTTCTTATTGTGTACGAAATTCCATGCTATAAAAATTCATGTCAAGTTACAGATCTGAAGTGGGGCAAGTAGTTTACTTTCCAGGTAATTATGGGACAAGAATCTACTGATTCTTGCAGCATCTTAAAGATTAAGAATTTAATAAAAGAAGTTAACATTGATTTACACCTTCATGGATTATATCTATTCCCACCTTATTGTTTTATAAATCAAAATTCTTTATAATAAAGTTAATATCAATGACATAAAGAACTTTTTGATTTTGGCATATAGCCATGGAGTATATGAACAATATCAGAATAAAAGATAATATTAGTATGGACTATGACTTAGGAAAAGTGGTTTTTCATGACAGATTTCAACCATGGTTCTACAGGTACCTCCATAACTTTATAAATAGCAAGAAGTTAATCTGTGGAGTTTTTTAGGTAAAAATGCTTTGACAGTGAACAAATTTGCTTTGATTACTGATGCCTATTCTAAAATATCTTTCCATGTCAACCATATATCTATATCTTTATCCTTGAGTTGTCAATCATCCACTTCAAGGTTCCCATTAATTTCTTTTTAGCACAATTTCATCCAGCTTGTTTTTATGCACAATGAAAGATCTCTCATCTTAACCAGGATTCTAGTTCTCTGTACTGCATCAGCCAGTGGAATAAATATATTTCAAGATGGTAGTAATTTATCTTTATCAAAATTCAATAAATTGAATATTCAGCCAGTGGTCGATTTTACCGGTTCTCCGAACTGCACAAAATTGGAACAACCATTTCTCCCAGTCCGGCCTGAACTGGCTGAATCCCACTCCTGGTGTCTACTCTATGTAACCCAACCAATAAATCTCCAAGTAGCTGAACAACAGTTTGTTTCTTTTGCCAAAATAGTATTTTAATTGTAGTGTAGGAAATTAGCTCCCACCCCTCTCCTAGAAAAATGAAATATTGTAAAAAATATTTAAAAAGTAGAATATTATATTTTCTCTAAAGGAGAAATATGTTTTTAAAGACATAAACTCAGACCCTCAGCTCCCTGCTCCCCCAGCAAATACTTTGGTGCCAACCTATGTACAAAACAAAAGGCATGGCCCTCAGGACATGATAGGATTAGCCCTCACTCAAGATCCAAACCAGGACAAAGCCATTAAACTATAATAGGAATTGGACAAAGCCCCTTCATTACATCATCACCCAGCAAGATTCAACCAGGCCTGGGACTTAAGACAACCTACAAAGCTACCCTTGTATGGCCCCATGGGAGTCTGACAACCAATCAGAGTACATTTCTTACACAGGAACAAGAAGTTCCAATATGGGGCCCAAGAGAGGGTATAAATCTCTCTCTCTCAACCATGTGATATTTTTTGGCCCAGGACCTCAAACCATGTGGTCCTGTCCACCATTAAAACATATTTCCAAGCAGTCTCTATGTTTCCAATGTCTTTCTTCCCACTTGGAACTGAACCCAAATAGACATTTCTTCCAACAGTGGATTAGGAACAGTTGGAGGATTTGTATGTGTGTGCTTGTGTGTCTACCAAGATTCACTATATGATAATTAATTGCTTCTGCAGTATTTTGCAGAATTCAAATTGTGTTGATTTTTCTTACAGTTTCTGTCTTATCAATTGACCAGGATCTAGATAATGACTTAAAGGAACTTATATTATGAGAACTCTGGGAATGAACACTATTCAGAAAGCTTATCAAACAATGCTACTGCTGGATATTTTATCTTCTGAAAACAATGAACAAACATTATTGTGCTTCCTTTTCTTTTTCCAGGCCATTTGGGAAATGTGAGGAATTTTACATTTTAATATAATACAACAGTAGTGTTTCCTAAATTGTTTCTTTCCTGAGATGTCTGACTGGACAAACATGATATTTATTTTCTCAAAAAGAACTCTCAAATATGATTGTTTTCACTTAATAGTTTTCTAATTAAAATTAGCCCCATTAATATTAATAACATGGTTTTTTGAAAAGGGGGTTACAAAGATAATTTTCTGATAGGCAGACCTGTAACATCAAAGAGTGTATAATTTGAATGGGAAAAACAATGGTCAGTCTCCCCTAAAATATCTGATCTAATGCAAAATGACCAGACAGCTTGGACTATTTGGTGGTAAAATCTTTAATTACTAAATAGCATCTAAAAATTGCTTTATTGTATTCAAGTTTATTTTTTATTAATACTTTTCTTGTATGCATGATTATAAAATTACACAATTGTCTTGTTTTTTAGGATTTTTATAAGATTTTGTAAGTTCAGTATTTTTGGATAGAGAGAATCATACTTACCGTAATTTCCTTTTTCTTAAAGCTGGGCTAAATGGACAAGCCTATAGCCTTATGACTTAGAACTTCTCATCTCAACATGTATTATGTAAGGAGGTTCAGGCTGATTGGTATCACTTTACCATTACCTGATTAGTTAATTTTGCCAAACTATCCTAGAAATAAACCCTACAACATCTGTATACAATCTATTTCACTTTCTTGTTAGTAAATAGAGGTAGTTCAGCAACAAGTCATGTGCAAGTTGAAGTAGAGTATGAGAAAATGATGGCAGATCCTGGTAGAGCAGAATGCACTCTTGCAGCAAAAGAAACAACAAATCAGCAGCAATCACAATGGTTAGAACATATATGAGCCTCTCTGAAGGGATGCTAATACCATCTAAGAATCATTTTTTCTACTGTTTCTGCTGTTTGTGTGGATCAGGCCTAAATGAGCAATTATACAGATTTGTGTTCTCTGTGTGTAACTCTCTGCTCTTAAGAACACTAGCTAGGAGAAATGTATAACTCATTTTTTCATAAACATTGATTGCATATAATAATATAATAATAATCTCTCTAATTGTGGGTAACTAATCCATTGTACCATTTAACTGAACAACTACATAAATGCCCTGTTCCCAAAGCAACCACAATTTTCACTCCCCCATCAAAATCAATGAATCATCATTATGTAAATAAAGGTCATCAATTAATTGTGTTAAACTTGCTAGAATATGTAGAAATAATACTTTAGCTGAGCATTTACACTCTTATTAAGACTCTGTTATGTTCTAGATTTATTGGCCTCATTTTTCACCGTGCATAGGTCTTGAAAGTAGCTTACCCAGGAAAGTGAGAAAAAAAGTACATTTCAAGGAAAGTTTTTCATTAGATACTTAAAAGGCCCTGACAGGGAGGGAGGGAGGGAGGAAGGAAGTTCCTTGTATGGAATGATGTTGAACAAATTGGGTGAATGGATAAGGGAATAGTATTGCAAAGGAGGGTCTGATTGAAATATATATTATCTGTGCTGGAAGGAGGAGACTTTTGCAGCTATCCACTAAACAGTTTGTTGACATTGCTCTTGGATGAAGAATAAAGAACTTAATTTCATGCAGCTGCCTGTTTTTTGTTTTTATCATCACAGCTTAGAATGGACTTTATAAGGAATAAAATTAATCCAATAGTCTATTCTCTATAGAAACTTGCTTTCCTATCAAAAAGCCATAGATGCAAAGATCTATTTCTTTTTCTGTTTAAAGACATTATCTGTTTTAGGGAAAGAAAAATCAGTTTCAAAATATCCTGAAGATGCATTTACTACTGTGAAACTGTATTTGATTATCCACAGCAGGTAATGAGTATTTTGAAAAGAAAGCAATAGAGGAAACATAGACTGACTGGAGATAATAATTCATTCATATGTTAAATACAATTTTACTCTTCAGTTTCTGGCACAAGACATTCTAGAAAACAATGAAAAGAATGCTCAGTCAATTAGACCACATGAAATGACATTTGTCTCACAATATCAGATGGTAGGAAATGGGAAACATATCACCTTTTTAAACTCTGAAGTCATTTGCTTATGCACATATTGATTTTCTTCTCCACCATTGTCTAACTCTCAATCATCAAGTGTTTCCTTTAACCCCAATACAAATTCAGCCTTCAAATAAAACAAGGGACTTTAAGACAAAAACTAAATTTAGTTTACTTTTAATTAAAATGGAATGAACTAAGCAAAGTCACTGGCTTAATAGTTTTGCTCCCTATCCCATTACTTTGGTGATAGTATTTATTGGACAATGTTAAAGAATACAAATATTAGGAAGCTATATCTGGCTCTGGAACTTTGCCAAAGAGATTGTCAAGAGATTTAGGAATATGTATGGATCAAGCAGATGGATGTGCTGGCTCAGTGACTAAGATGTTGAGCTTGTCGATCAGAAGGTCGGCATTTCAGCGCTTCGAATCCTTAGCAGTGCATAACAGAGTGAGCTCCTGTTACTTGTCCCAGCTTCTGCCAACCTAGCAGTTCAAAAGCATGTAAAAATGCAAGGAGAAAAATGGGAACTATCTTTAGTGGGAAGGTAACAGTGTTCTGTGCACCTTCGGCATTTAGTCATGCCGGCCACATGACCACAGAGACATCTTCAGACAGCACTGGCTCTTCCACTTTGAAATGGAGATGAGCATACACACGCTCTAGAGTCAGGAACAACTAGCACATATGTGCAAAGGAAACCTTTACCTTACCTTTTACCTTATGTATCAAGCAAGTAGATTTAGATTTAGATTTATTAACATTTGTATGCCGCCCACTCCCTTGGGACTCTGGGCGGCTTACAGACAAGACAAAAGAAACACATATTAAAAAATTTAAAAGAAGGATACAAATATTAAAATTTCACACCATGCATACTGTTAGAGTGGGGCTGGATACTAATCAACAGCCCCAGGCCTGCCGGATCAGCCAGGTCTTAGTGGCTTTGCGGAAGGCCAGAAGAGTAGTAAGGGTCCGGATCTGTACGGGTAGATCGTTCCATAGGGCCGGAGCAGCTATAGAGAAGGCCCTCCCCTGCGGAGCCGCCAACCGACATTGACCTGCTATTGATTGTAAACCATCTTCAGTCTCATATATTTCTCACTCACTATGAAATAATTGTCCCAAAGTATGTTATTTAGGTGCATCTCAAGATTCTTCTAATTGAATCCTATGATTACTCATAAACATAGCAGCAGATGTGGCACTGAGGTCAAAAATTGCTTTTGGTAACTCACTTCTATTTTAACAGCAACATGAAGAAGGCATTTTATGATCCAATTAAGTGCTTTCAGGAATTCCCATATCACTTTATAAAGCATTAAGCACAGAAGGACAAAAAAAAAGAATCAGAGGATGGTAATTTTTTTTATCAATATGTGTAAATATTATTTTCACCATTCTGCCTTCTCTCAGGAAACTCAGTAGGGAAAAGCTTTACCTACTATTTTGTATGGCACTGTTTGATAAGTGTGCCATTGAGAACTGCTGAGAAATACAGGAAACAGCATTATTTATGCCCACTGGAAAATTATTTTTCCTCAAGTTTCTTTAGAAAACTCTTCTACTTTCCTAAAGAAGTTTCATGTCAGAACAAGCTCTTTCCCAAACATAAGACCAGTACCACAGACTATATTTCTAACACATTAATGTGTTAAAATTAAATTCTTTGTTATTGGTGACTAAACCAAATTGTCATAATTCAAAGTTACTTTGTAAGCTATGTTGTGTGTCAATTGCAATGCACTCTGGTACCATTATCCTTCACATTGCATGCTGAATTATTTTATTCTCATATAAAACAGTTTTCTTTCAACTTAATATAAAACAACATTTTTACAACTTGTCCTTAGTTTTACATGTTATTTGTCTAAATTGTATGTTTAGGATTTTGTGTTTTAAGGTAAACTTTATTTCAAGCTGAGCTCAATTCCTGGTGATTTCATAAGGACATCCTTACGGTAAAAAATATCAAGGAAGAAGGAAATGATAAAGCACTTCTACTGCAAAGGAATAATTTGGGTTCTCCTTAGATACTTTTAATACTAACCTGGTTGAATTTTGCTTGGTTTATAAGCCAGATTCTGTTGCCCACACATCTAAAACTACAGTATAAAAATTAGGCAAGCTGTGCTTGAGCTTTGATAAATATGCTGTGCAAAGAACCCATATTGTCTATGTTCTCTTTCTGTTATAACTAGCATTCTGTTACCCTGTGCAATGGAGGTTAACCCCCCCCCCAAGTGCTGAAAGGTCCAAATGCAACCATTTTTTGCCAAATTATTAATTAGTTTATTGACTAATTATTATTAATAATTTGACTAAATTATTGACTACTTTAAAACAGTAATTATTTTGTATCATATTGTGGAAAATTATCACCCAGCCCTCTCCCAGAAAAATGAAATATCCTAGGAAATATTGAAAAGGCAGAATATTATATTTCTCTGGATGTGAAAATGAAGAAACGTATTTTAAACTGAGAGTAGCTCCCTGTAGCTTCCAGCCTCCATCCACTTTGTCAATGGGCCATTAAGGCCAAGTCAGTCCCTTTACATAATAAAGAGTTATCCCCTTCAGCTTCAAGGGGATGGGATTAAGGCATGATAATATTTGCCCTTTACCTAAGGTGACCAGATGTCCTGATTTCAGTGGGACAGTCATGCTTTATAACAATTTGTCCCGTGTCCCGGGGCGTTTTAAAAAAATCCTGATTTTCTGGCTTCATATTGAAAGCCCAGTAGATTAGCTTAAGAAATCCTAACCGGGGCAAGACAAAAGACACTCTGTCTAACCTCTCTCTCTGTCTCAGTACTTTCATTGAAGATATTAAAATGTTAAAGCAAGAAAACGGACACCCCCCCCCCGCCCCTTTTACCTCATTTTATAAGAAAAAAATGACCCAGTACCATAGAGCTGCAGGAAATACTTGGGTAGAGTGTTACTTCCTGGATTTTCCGGAGGGGAGGGGCACGGAGGTTGGAGGTCAGCTTATGTGGACAAAAATGGTGGCAAAGTTTCTTTGAAAAATATTTCCCTGACTAATTTCACCATTTTAATTTGCTCAGTTCTTTGCATTAACATCTATATCATTCTGGATTGACTTGGAGTGCTCACTTGTGCCTGCTGGTAAGTGAACTGGGTTTTTTTCTTTTATTTTTTAATGTATTTTAAAATAATATTTTATTTGTTGTGCATAGGATTTTTTAAAAGTTTCATTCTGTGTGGATTCTTTTTTAAAATTGTCTTAGACTATTTTAAAAAAGATTATATCCAAAATAAATTGAAGTGAAACCATTTTTAAAAATTCTATGCACAATACTTTGAAATGTTTTACTTCAATTTATTCTGTGTGGATTCTTTTTTTAAATTGTCTTAGACTATTTAAAAAAAGATTCTATCCAAAATACAAAATACCAGCTGCAGTTATTCACTTAAGAACTGTGGCAAGAAAGGTGGTATAGTGACCAAAGTTACAATAGGATTGAAAAAAGTGACTGATGACCATTTTTCACACTTAGTGACCATTTTCACACTTAGCGACCATTGCAGCATCCTCATGGTCACGCGATCAAAATTTTGATGTTTGGCAACAGATTCGTATTTATGATGGCTTCAGTGTCCTGGGGTCATTTTAATTGCCTTTTGACAAAGTCAAATGGGGAAACCAGATTCACTTATGTTACTAACTTATCAGCTGCAGTTATTCACTTAAGAACTGTGGCAAGAAAGGTGGTATAGTGACCAAAGTTACAATGGCATTGAAAAACGTGACTGATGACCATTTTTCACACTTAGCGATCATTTTCACACTTAGCAACTGTTGCAGCATCCTCATGGTCACATGATCAAAATGTTGGTGTTTGGCAAGAGTTACAATTTATATTTGTAAATTGTAGTTATGTTGAAATAAAAAAAATGACAATACTATTTTTGCGTTATATGAAAATTTTTGTTGCTCTGTATTAAATTTTTAATCAAGCCCCCCCCCCCCCCCCGCCCCGGTCAAAGGTGTCCATCTTTACCAATCTGAAAATCTGGTCACCTTACCTTTATCCAACTCACTACATGGCAACTGAGAACTCAACCAAACCTGGATTCAAATGCAGCCTAGGGAGTTGCCCCTGCATGGCCCCATGGGAATCTGACAACCAATCAGAATACAAGATCAAGATCAAAGGCCAGAGAGGGCATAAAACCAGGGACTCAGCATCTCAGACCTTCCTTCTC
The DNA here is from genome assembly GCF_051295495.1 of Thamnophis sirtalis. NCBI lineage: Eukaryota > Metazoa > Chordata > Lepidosauria > Squamata > Natricidae > Thamnophis > Thamnophis sirtalis. The sequence goes on along the minus strand of NW_028261384.1, from coordinate 75,900,674 downwards.
TTCTTCTCCCCAACATTGAAGCATGTGATCATCTTTTCTGTTCAGGACTCAAGCCATGTGGTCCTGTCCACCATTAAACCATCTTTCCAAGCAGCCTCCATGTCTCCAGTGTCTTTTTCCCCGCTTGGAGCTGACCCAGAAGGACATTTCTTCCAACAATATAAAGTAGAGGAAGTCATTTTGCTAATGAAAAAGAATCCAAAATCCATGCTGAGAGATTACTGAAGGCATATAAAATACCTACAAGCACTTGTGTTTCCAAGAATATTTAATCAGCCAAGATGGTTAAATATCAAAGGAAAAGGAAACTGGAAAAATAACCCTGTGTTTAAGCCAACACTTAAAGCCAACTCTGTGCCAGAATAGAAATGATAATCTGTAAGGATGTACACTGGGTTCTATCAGGTGTGAAATGGTGTGAATTGTGTCTCAACGTATGTGGGATACATAAAATTCTTGAGATCATTGTGATAAACATTTCATAAATCTAAGAATAATTAAGTCCTCACCTTCCCATTTCCAAGTAAAATTTATTTTTGCTTGGATATTGCTCATTTCTCTTCTGAGATTAAATCAAAGCTGAGGTTACATTCTGATGAGCCTTTAAAGTATTCTAAATTAAACCAAATTTAAACAATCTCTCTGGCATACACATTCACTATAGGAGAAAGATATATAAATAAGTAGAGTTCAGTACAGAAAGGTCATTTTCAGTTGCAGTAGCAGCAACAAACGTTTATAAGCAGAAACTCTAATGCTAAATTTTGGCAAGTGCTAGAAGATTCTTCAAACATATCTTTCAGAGCCTAATGCTGGGAAAGATTGAGGACAAAAGAAGAAGGGGACAACAGAGAATGCAGTGGCTGGATGGAGTCACCAAAGCAGTAGGCCTGTGGTGGGGTCCAGATCCCGTTGCTACCGGTACAGTGCAATGGGGCTGGGAGTCCACCACAGGCATGTGCACTGTGCACACATGTGCAACCACTGCCCTGCGATGCTCCAGCTGCTCGGCGGAGGTCACGCAGGCACTGTATGCTGTGCACACATGCACAAATGGGGCAGTTAGCTCAAATAGGGGTAAGGAACAAGGGAGGGCGGGCGGGCCCTCCAAAGCAGCATTCCGGTATGGTGGCCGCTGCTCTGAACTGGCACCGGTACACCCATACCTCCTGGAACCCACCACTGCAATAGGCGTGTGCTTAAATGGACTCCAGAGGATGGTAGAGGACAGAAAGAGTTGTGATGAGCCAGACACAACTTTGCAACTAACAACAAAGTAGAAAACCAGCCAATTATTGAATCTGTTCTTTTTTAATCACATATTTCTTGACATTATAAATTTGGCTCTATAAATACATTCAAATAGAGTATTTATCAAATCTCATTTTATTTGAAGCAAATAGTTTGACCCAGTTTTATAATTCCCAATGTATGTGTGACAATTTCTTTTTAAAATATTACTTTAATAGAAAAGAATCCTTTCCTTTCTGCTGTGGTGCAGCTTTTTAGCATATTTCCTGGTAATTTATTATATTTTCTTCTAGGCAGGTGTAATAAGTAAGTGAGATACTGTTGGAATTCACAGTAAAAAAAATGAATACAATAAAAACCAGTGATAAAGTTTAAATGAAAGAGAATACAAATAAAAGCAATAACAGTAACAAAAAGGCAGTAACAAAAAAGTTCCATATATAAATCATACATTTTGCAGGTCTAGAGGGTTCAGTGAACTTGGAACTGTTACTGACCACAAACATCTTATAAGTATAATCTTTATTGTCATTGTACTTATATTAAGGTGACCAGGTAAAGAGGGACACCTTTGACCGGGGGGAGGGGGGGCTTGATTAAAAATTTTATATAGAGCAACAAAAATTTTCATATAACGCAAAAATAGTATTGTCATTTTTTTTAATTTCAACATAACTACAATTTACAAATATAAATTGTAACTGTTGCAACGGTCGCTAAGTGTGAAAATGGTTGCTAAGTATGAAAAATGGCCATTAGTCACTTTTTCAATGCCATTGTAACTTTGATCACTATACCACCTTTCTTGCCAGAGTTCTTAAGTGAATAACTGCAGCTGATAAGTTAGTAACATAAGTGAATCTGGTTTCCCCATTTGACTTTGTCAAAAGGTCACAAAAGACAATTACATGACTCCAGAACACTGAAACCATCATAAATATGAATCTGTTGCCAAACATTAAAAATTTGATCGTGTGACCATGAGGATGCTGCAACAGTCGCTAAGTGTGAAAATGGTCGCTAAGTGTGAAAAATGGTCATCAGTCACTTTTTTCAATGCCATTGTAACTTTGGTCACTATACCACCTTTCTTGCCACAGTTCTTAAGTGAATAACTGCAGCTGGTATTTTGTATTTTGGATAGAATCTTTTTTTTTAATAGTCTAAGACAATTTAAAAAAAGAATCCACACAGAATAAATTGAAGTAAAACATTTCAAACTATTCCACACATAATAAATTGAAGTAGAACTATTTTTAAAAATTCTATGCACAATATATTTCAAAGTATTGTGCATAGAATTTTTTTAAATGTTTTCACTTCAATTTATTTTGGATAGAATCTTTTTTAAAATAATCTAAGACAATTTAAAAAAAGTATCCACACAGAATAAAACTATTTTAAAAAATCCTATGCACAATAAATAAAATATTATTTTAAAATACATTAAAAAATAAAAGAAAAAAACCCATCTTTTCTGTATTCTTGTTTCGTCTGTTGGGCCTTCAGTAGATTTTTGTTCTTTACTTCGATTAATAGATGTTCTTGACTTTCTTTTAAATAATCAGCCAGTGCATTTTTTTCTTCTTCAACTGTTTGCTTCACTTGTAATAATCCTCTGCCTCCTGATTTTCGGGGCAGATAAAGTCTATCAGTATCACCATGTGGATGTAAACTGTAGTGCATTGTCATTAGTTTCCTGGTTTTTCGGTCCAAAAGGTCCAAATCAGCTTGTGTCCAGTTAACTATACCAGCTGTGTATCTTATAACTGGTATTGCCCAGGTATTTATGGCCTTGATTGTATTTCCACCATTCAATTTAGATTTCAAAATTTTCCTAACTCTGTTGGTGTACTCTCTCCTGACAATAGTTTTTACTTCTCCATGCTTGATGTTATCCAACTGCAGAATGCCTAAGTATTTGTAGGCTTCATTTTCTTTGCATTTAATTAATTGGCCATTGGGCATTTCAATTCCCTCACATGCAGTGATTTTGCCCCTTTTTATGGATACAGTGGCGCATTTTTCCATGCCAAACTGCATTGAAATATCGGTGCTGAATACTCGGACTGTGTTTGTCAATGTTTGGATTTTTATTTCTGACTTTCCATAGAGTTTCAAATCATCCATATATAGTAAATGCGAAATTTTTTCAGCTTCTTTGGCTGTTTGGTAGCCTAATTTCATTTTTTTTTAGATTACTGATAGTGGGATCATTGCGATGATGAAGAGAAGAGGTGAAAGTGAATCACCCTGGAAAATTCCTCGCTTGATATTAACCATTCCGTAGATCTCATTCCCTACTGCCAACTCAGTTCTCCATTGTTTCATCGCCTTTTCAGTAAAGGATGTAATATTTTTGCTAATGCCAGTTGTTTCTAAGCATTTTATGATCCAACTATGTGGCAGTGAGTCAAATGCCTTTTTGTAATCAATCCAGACCATATTCAAGTTCGTTTTTCTGTTCTTACAATTTTCTAATATCATTTTATCAATTAGAAGCTGATCTTTTGTGCCCCTGCTCTTTCTTTTGTTGCCTTTTTGCTCTACTGGCAAGATGTTGTTTGTTTCCAAATAATCCATCATGTTATCTCCAATAATGCCTGTGAGTAATTTGAAGGTTGTTGGCAAGCATATTATTGGTCTGTAGTTTTCAGGTGTTGTTCCTTTAGTTGCATCTTTCTTAATCAAGTATGTTTTTCCAGTTGTCAACCAATCATCAATTTGGCCCTTTTGTAAAATTTCATTCAGTTTCCTGGCCAATATTGCATGTAAACTGGTCAGATATTTGAGCCAGAAACCATGTAATTGGTCCTTTCCAGGTGATGTCCAATTCTTTACCTTTTTAACTCAATTTTTGATCATCTCAGTTGTTATTTCTAATACTTGCATTTGTTTGTTGCCAATGCTTTTCTCAAAGTCATGTATCCACTTTGCTTCCTTGTTGTAGTCCTTTGCATTTTCCCACAGAATTCAACTGTGGCCTGTTTTTCTGGTTTTTCACTTTTGGTGTCACCATTCGCATTAAGACTTTGATAAAAACGCCGTTGGTTGTTTATATTGGATGATTCGTGCCTCATATCTTTCAATTTTTCTAGCTGTTGCTGTTATCTGCTGTTTTACAATCTCTACAGCTTCATTGATGTTTCTTGTATCCAATCTATATCGTCTGATTAGCTGATCTATGATTTTGTTGTTTTTAAGCCGTTGCTCATGCATGTTCTTTAAGTTACTAGCATCTGCCCTTAATTTTTTGATTTTTTGTTCTAAACGGATTTTCCACTTTGGCTTTGATGCTTTTTCTGTTGTGTGACTAGGTACTTTAATTTTAATGCCTACTTCATTAGTGACTATTACAGCTGTGCTGTACATTAACTGGTTTGTTTCCAAGATGGATCCCGGTTCAATTGTTGAAAACACTGCATTAACCATTTTCATGATAGGGGCCAAAATTTTCTTAGGCACAGTTTTTAGTGATGGTAAACGTTGCCTTTCCTCATTAAGCAGAAAATGCTCCATGATCTTATCCTTCAATTCTTTTTGTTTTTGAGTTAGTTCATCAGTTGGTTCAGTGATAACTGGTTCTAGTGGTGGTGATGTTATTTCCTCCCCGAGAGCTTCTTCTGGGAGTTCTACTATAATGTCTTTAGTTGTGTCTTGAATATCAGTTATTTCCGCTTGTGATATTGTTTTTTGGGTTTTGCAATTTGCCTGAATTTCCTCATGTTCAACTTCACGAAATACTTTATTCCATATAATAAATCGCCTTTGATCTGCTAGTCGTTGTTCACTAACATTTGAATCTGGATATTGTTGTTTCCATAATTCATACATTCGCTTTAAATAGCCTCTTTTTTCTGGCTCTGAGTTGTAGTAACAGGCCATTATGGCACGGTTTTCATCTGCACAATATTTTTGTCGTTTTGTTGGCTGGTCCACTTGTAGCCCACTTGTCGACGGATGTCCAGGGACCCCAACATCCGCCGCGGCCCTTGTTAACCCGCGCGACGACCAATGCGGTATGGAATTCTTATTTGTTTTTTTTCACCATATTGTATGGGTTGGCGGTTTTTTTTTTTACGGGACCAGATGCCAACCTGACCCCAACCCTCCTCCTTTCTCATCCGGGCTTGGGACCGGCAACGGCGGAGTTGTTGTTGTTGTTGTTGTTGTTGTTGTGTTGTTGTTGTTGTTGTTGTTGTTGTTATTATTCGGCAACATCCTAAACACATTCATAGTAACTTTTGGCTGTAAAACACAATACTGGAAGACATGCTGTTCCACAGGCTTAGGCTCCAGTTTAAAGGGACGATAAAACAATAAAATAAGAGCCAAGGTGGCGCAGTGGTTAAATGCAGCACTGCAGGCTACTGCTAGATCAGCAGGTCAGCGGTTCAAATCTCACCGGCTCAGGGTTGACTCAGCCTTCCATCCTTCCGAGGTGGGTAAAATGAGGACCCAGATTGTTGGGGGCAATATGCTGACTCTCTGTAAACCGCTTAGAGAGGCCTGAAAGGCCTATGAAGCGGTATATAAGTCTACTGCTATTGCTATTGCTATATTGCTATTGCTATAATATTATTTCTAGTGCCATTTTACACTACCAAAGGAATAAACATCTATATTTTATTATAATACGAATTGAACTCAAAAGGTATTTTTTCTTTTATCTTTCTTTTTCTTTACTTGTCTTTTTTGGGGGGCAAATCTCTGGCCCTTTTATTTAGTCAAACTTTTATTACTTACACAGACATTCTGTAAACTGATTTGTATCAAGAAATATAATAACACTATGGAGGCCTTTTTGCCAACAACAGTAGGGTGCATATTCTTTGCTGCGAGTAAAGCTGCCAATGAATTTTGTCTCGAGTGAATTTGATACAAACATTAAGATAATTCTAACTAAAATCTGTATTGGAATTTTGACAAGATTAGTAAAAACTCTTGCAAAAGGAAAAGGCTTATTTCTCACAGTAGCTGAGGTTTGTGAAATGCAAAATCTGACATACATATGGAAGGCTCTTTGGCTCATTATAAAAATCTAAATGTATTTTGAGCCAAATGAAACAAGCATTAAAAAGTCAAAGAAGAATCCACAGCTGCAGAATATATTTTAAATCCAATACCCATGTATTTCCAGCTAGCCTAGACCTTTTTGAAATACCTACAATAAATCTACTTTTTCTCTGCATTCCTCTCTTTTTTATTACTTTGAGAGATATTTTTCCCCTTGGAGTCAGGGAGAAATTCTGATAACGCTTAATGTGAACTTCTATGCAAAATATATGATTTGCATCTAAAGTAGAGATTTATTGTTTATGCCAAATTGTCATCTTTCTTTGAAAATCCCTCATTCTCCACAAAACAATTCATCATCATGGTGACAAAACATTTTTCTGTACTTAACTTGGGACAAGGATAAACTCTGAATTTCATGGAATGAACTTTCTCTTTGAGTTTAGGTTGTTCAGTTAAAGATAATTTTAGGGTCACATAGCAATGAACTTTAAGAATTATTATTTTTTAATGCAGTGTAATTAATTGGATTTATTTGGATTTAATGGATATTTGCAAGGATATTTCAATGGTATTCTTCCACCGCAAAATAATACCTTTAAAAATAAAATAATAATGTGGCATGAGAAAAAAAATAGATATCCATATTTGATAGCATATGCCACAAATATGTAAGCAGATCACTATGATGATAAGTAAATAATATGACAAAGAAGCAAGAAACAATATAGTTAATGCTATATTATTATTTAATTGAAATATTTACTGTACTGATAATGAGGAAGCATAAAATCATATAGTGAACATGCCTCAAATTATAAAGGACAGTATATGCTACATTCACAGGATGCTCTAAACTGCAAGGAGAAACCCGTGGATCTATTTATTGGAATTTGTCAAACAAAAACAAGAACAAGAATAAAAGAAAAAATACAATGACATGGACAATAGGCATGTTAGTGCATTTATGCACATCCCCTCTACTGACCACTTACGTATGGTCCATAGAAGTCAATTTGTGAACTGAAACAGTGAAATTTGAAAGGAGAAACCTGGTTATGAACTTATATTTATATTTGGTTGAAATTTCAAATCACTGAGATGATAGTCTATAAATTAATGATATGTGAGCTCATAGGAGAACTTGTAGGAGCACCATTCAAATTTTCAGCAAACTACCTATATTTCTAAGTATTAATCCTTCCATAGTGCAGTACTTCCTGTTTCTAACTATTTTGAAAGCTTAACATTTAATATGTAAAAAAATAACTTAAATTGCTATAAATGCCTGACTGAACTTTTATAAAGCTGAGTAATAGTTAAGAGAGCCACATTGATGTTATAGTTAAGGTATCTGGCTAGAAACCTGGAGATCATGAGTTCTAGTCATACCTTAGACACAAAGGCAGCTGGCTTATCTTGGGCCAAGAAAACTGCAAGGACTTTTCTAAGCAGCCTACAAAAATAAGGCATGGTTGAACAATAGCAACAACAAAAAGAGATCCTCAGTTATTAAGAAATTAAATGTTTGTTTGTTTGTTGCTTGCTTGCTTGCTCTTAGCTGTCCTTATCTATGCTCAATTTCAAGTATGATAATTCTATATATATTATTCCAGATAGAATATCTAGATAGAATATTCAGTAGAGAAAGTCTGATAGAGTAGAATTGACCCATATATCTAAAAAAGAAGTACTTCTAATTCACTGGTTTATTAAATAGCTTATTTGAAAAATTTGAAGAGGAATAAGGAGTTCATAAATTTAACTGTATTTTCTCAATGTCTAAGAAGCTACTTAGAATATATTTGTTTAGTTAATTTAATTTAATTAATTAATTTAAATTAATTTTAAAAAATAGTACTCTGGAAAAAACTTGAGAATCTCATAACCCAGATTAAATTCAATGGCATGGCTGTCTGCTTTGCATGCAAATAAATATTTAAATGTAATAATTCCATATTTAGAAGAGGCAGTGGAGACACATTCAAGTATATAATCATAAAGAATCTTTCCAAAAATGCCGGAGAAGAAGGCGGGGCTTAGCAGTGAGAAGTTGGAGTTTCAGGCTACTCCTGAAATTCCTCTATACCAAAGGATTTTTGGACGGGTTCTTTGAACTCTAGCTGTCCCGTAGACGACAGTGAAGGTGGGGAGAGACCCAGGACTCCAGAGATATCCGCAAATCTCTGGGGGAGGGTATTAACTCCCCGTGCCAATTCCTTTTTGGATTAGCTGCGTGCTAACTGAAACTGCAGGTTGCCCCTAAGAATGGAAGAAGTGATGTCATCTGGTAAGCTGATTTTATTATCCAAGAGAGACTGTTCATGTTAAAAATTAAGCTAATTGAAAACCAAACAACAAGAAGATTTAGCGGCGAATTGGCTTTTCTAATGGATTTATGACTGGTGGTTACTTTACTTCTTAAATGCTTCAAGAAACTCCGCGACATCCTCCCCCCTCTGAATCTCCCTAAGTGGATCGTAAAACTTATCTCCTTCTAATTAGCCCATCACGATTCGACATTTTTACTACTTTACTACCTAGCTCTGTTTACAACTAAATAAGATTGACAGCCTGTAAGAGACAAAAAAAAAGTGCTTCGAAGCCTGCGGGGGGGGGGGGGAAAGAGAGCTTCTAATATTTAACTACGACACATCATGGCGTCCCAAAATACCTCCAAGATTTCATTTCAGGCTCTTTTCTCTGCGTGTAAAGGACTCTTTGATTCTTACCAAAAAATGGAAAGAACCCTGGATCAACTGATTCTAAAATCTGAAGCTAAAACTGAGATCGTTGAATGCTTAAATGTTCCTGAAACACAAATGGAAAATGTGAGAAATGGTGTCTGGTCTATCTCAGAGGAAGAAAGGGAGGGGGAAGCTATAAAGAAGATGCATTTAAAGAGACAAAGTGCAGGAGGAATGGAGAATCCACCCTTGCGAATTAAAGTTAATTTGGGAAATTTTATAAGCCTAAGACAACACTATTATTTCATCACCGACATTCAGAATCCAAAGGTGCCGAAGTATTTTTGTTTGGATTTGCTTATGGAAACATTTGGTAAATCTATCCAACGAATGGCTACTGGGCTGAGGAAGTCTCGTGGTTGGAGGGACACAGGCTGACAGATGGGACAATACATCCAAAAATTAGCTAAATCGGATTACTTCAATTTGTAATAGATATAGCTGAACAATGACTGATATGGATAACAATATATATAATTTGGAACTGGCTGATAGATTCATGAATACAATTGAAAACTAGTTAAACACAATTGCTCGCTCTTGTAACAGATATTGCTGAATAATAATGGATACTGATAGTAATGTATATAATGTGGAGTTGATATGATAACTGACAATTGGATATGAAAAAACGCCTTTAGATTATACATAAAGAGTATTAACTATAATAATTAGCACTATTAAAAAAAACTAAATAAAATTCATACAATCAAATGTTAATCAATACTGGGAAAATGTTATGACATATGATATAACTGAATATTATGGAGGTTTAGCTAAAATAGGATATGAGGATTTGATGACAATAGAGGATTTTACAAATAAGTAAATGAATTGTCAGCATGTGCTATGGATTAATTCTTTAGCATAGCTAAGGATGAAGGATGTTTAAATAACCATAATAATTGAAACTGGAGGTATAATGATGTTGATATGGTAAATATTTGAGTTAAGATATCTGAATTAATATGAATTAATGGAAGAGAAGCACCAAAACATGTCGTAACCAGTTGATATACTTCTTTTTTTCTTTTCATAACAGACACCTGTGTTTTGTTTTGTTTTCCTGATTATTGTTTTTGTCTTTTTTGTATTATCTACTATTTTTTATCTTAACTTTTACTTTATATTTGTTCTTTTTTTCTTTTTCTTTTTTTCGATTTCTCTCCCTTCCCATCGGTGTGGGTAGATATTGTTCAAGATTATTACTCCTACCAATACTCCTAAATAATAATTACAGTTAAATGAAAATGGATATATAATAATGCTTGAGTTAATATGAGTTACGTTGGTTGACTGTGGAGGAGATGTACCAAAACTTATTTGTAATTGATTGATATATTAAGAAAGATGCTATACCTGTTTCAAACTAAAATTAAAAAACATTTAATTTTAAAAAAAAAGAATCTTTCCAAAAATGCTATAAAATTAGCCAAGTTTTGCACATTCCAACAGTGATAAATGTCCATTTTAAAAGGGCAAACTTTGCCTACTGTGAACTGATGAAATACAAAACAAATTCTATCTAACCATAGTTGACTTTCACCAAAACAAAACAAATTGGCATATCATTAGCCCACAAATACTCTCAGAATTTCACAGAAAAACACAGGCACTTAGAATCAACAGAATGGAACTAAACTCTTAGATAAACAATACCTTGATATTGTTGCTATTTATTAATATATGATCAAGTGATCATGCTCTATTTAGAGTAAATTTGCATAACAGGTATAAAGCAGTTAATAAAGGGCTCTCAAAGGAGGTATTTGAGAATTTAGAGTCTTCCATTGGGAGTTAGTAATATTTAAAAATTCCCAGAGCTCTTAACAGCCTTATAAGTTCCAAAAACAATTACTGTGGGATGTGGTGGCAATTAAAGCAGAACAGTTTTGAAAAGCATGAAATAGCAATAATCATTCTTCCTTCTCTTTTAGACAGGCCATATATGCACATTAGTCAGTCCCTCTCTTTAAACAGACCAGAATATGTGGGCACAGTGCCTTCTTCTTTATTAGTAGAAGTAGACAAGGAAAACGGGTAAATCCCTTATTATATAAATCAGAAAAAGGTAGGTATGGCAATTACTATTGTTTTTCATAGAAAAGAACATATGCCATAACAGAACAGTCATAATAGAATAATAGACTTGGAAGAATTCTTGGAGGGTCTTCTAATACAACCCCCTGTTCAAGCAGAAAACTCTATATATTCTAGACAATGGCCATCTAATATTCTCCAGTGATGTACCACAATTTCTGGAGGCAAGCTGTTCCACTGATTAATTGTCCACCCTTTCAGAAAATTTCTCCTTAGTTCTAGGTTACTGCTCTCCTTGATAAGTTTACATTCGTTACTTTTTGTCCTGCCTTCAGGTGTTTTGGAGAATAGATTGACCCCCTCCTCTTCTTTGTGACAGTCCCTCAGATATCGGAAGGCTGCCATCATCTTATTCCTAGTTCTTTTCTTCGTTAGGCTAGTCATATCCAGTTCCTGCAATTGTTCATTGCATGCTTTAGTGTCCAGTTCCCTAATCATCTTTGTTACTCTTCTCTGCACACTTTCTAAAGTCGCAACATCTTTTTGAATCATGGTGTCAAAAACTGAATGCAATATTCCAATTGATATCACTAAGACTTTGTGTAATCCTGATACTATCCCTCTGTTGATGAAGTCCAGGACTTATCTACTTAGCTACTCCCCCACTGCAGGGAAGTGGAACCGATTAAATGGTTCCACCCCAGGCACCTGATGGACCCATTGGGATTTCAGAAGGAGCTTGGAGAGATACCTGACTCCCTTGCCCACAATCCGACAGAATCCTTGGTCGCCGCCTGGAATACAGCAGCGACTGAGGCACTAGATAGGATTGTGCCTTTGCGGCCTCTCCGCAGCAGTGGATCCAGGAGGGCACCTTGGTTTACCGAGGAACTCTGGGAAATGAAGCGCCAAAAGAGATGCCTAGAGCGACGTTGGAGGGCTTGCAACTCCGAATCCGACCAAACACAACTAAGAGCCTTTATTAGGACTTATTTAGTGGTGATACGGGCGGCAAAATGTACACATTTTTCCGCTCTTATTGCGTCCGCAAAATCTCGCCCGGCTGCCCTGTTTAGGATAACCCGCTCCCTCCTGAAAGGAGAGGATGCGGGGGAGCCCTTATAGGGAAGGGCTGAGGAATTTGCTCAGTTTCTGTTGGACAAAATCACTCAGATTCGGACAGACCTTGACTCCACTTGGACAGTACCAGTGGAGATGCCGAGGGAGGGCCTTGATCAGACTTCTTGGAATGAGTTCCAGCTTGTCACCCCTGAGGAAGTGGACAAGGCCATGGGAGCGATGAGTGCCTCCACTTGTTTACTGGACCCGTGCCCCTCCTGGCTGGTTTCGACCAGCAGGGAGGTGACACGAGGCTGGTTCCAGAGGATCACGAACACGTCTCTGCAGGAGGGATCTTTCCCGCAACCTTTGAAGGAAGCGGTGTTAAGACCCCTCCTTAAGAAGCCTTCTCTGGACCCAGCTATCCTTAAAAACTATCACCCAGTCTCCAAACTCCCTTTTTTGGGGAAGGTTGTTGAGAAGGTGGTGGCCCTTCAACTCCGACGGACCTTGGATGAAGCAGATTATCTAGACTCCTTTCAGTCTGTTTTCAGGGCTGGATACTGCACCAAAACCGCCTTGGTCGCGCTGACCGATGATGTCTAGCGGGCAAGGGATAGAGGACATTCCTCTATCCTGGTGCTCCTTGACCTCTCAGCAGCCTTCGATACCATCGACCATGGTATCCTTCTGCGACGGCTGGAAGAGGTGGGAGTGGGAGGCACTGTTTTATGGTGGTTCTCCTCTTACCTCTCCGGCAGGTCACAGTCGGTGTTATTTGGAGGACAAAGGTCCTCCAATATGGGGTGCCGCAGGGCTCGGTCTTGTCCCCCTCCTATTCAATATCTACATGAAGCCACTGAGTGAGATCATTCGCCGGCATGGGATTAAATACCATCAATATGCGGATGATACTCAGTTGTATCTCTCCGCCCCGTGCCAACTCAATATAGTGGTGGAAGTGATGTTCCAGTGCCTGAAAGCTGTCTGGAAGTGCCTGGAAGCTGTCAGGGTCTGGATGGGAGTGAACAAACTTGCACTCAATCCAAACAAAACCGAGTGGCTGTGGATGTTGCCCCCCAAGGACAGTCCAGATACTCCATCCCTAAGCCTGGGGGGTGAAACTTTACACCCCTCAGAGAGGGTCCACAACTTGGGTGTCCTCCTGGACCCACAGCTGACATTAGAACATCACTTGTCAGCTGTGACTATGGGGGGCCTTTGCCCAGGTCCGCCTGGTACACCACTACCTGGATCGGGAGGCACTTCAAACAGTCGCTCACGCCCTCGTCACCTCAAGACTTGACTACTGTAATGCGCTCTATATGGGGCTGCCCCTGAAAAGTGTTCGGAGACTACAATTGGTCCAGAATGCAGCCGCGTGAGCGATATTGGGTGTACCAAGATACACATTACATCTATCCTCCGCGAGCTGCACTGGCTTCCTATCGGTCTCCGAACGCGTTTCAAGGTGCTGGTTATTACCTTTAAAGCCCTACATGGCCTAGGACCCGGATATCTGTGAGACCGTGTTCTGCCGCATACCTCCCAATGGCCAATAAGATCACACAGGGTGGGCTTTCTCCTGGTGCCATCGATCAGATAATGCCATCTGGCAGCTCCCCGGGGGAGGGCCTTCTCTGTAGCCGCTCCGACCCTATGGAATGATCTACCCCCAGAGATCCGGATCCTTCCCACTCTCACAGCCTTCCGAAAGGCTACCAAAACCTGGCTATTCCGGCAGGCCTGGGGCTGTTGACCTCATGAATGAGGTCCAGCCCCACCTAGATTGAGTGCATGAAGTGATCTTTTAATCTGTTTTAATCTGTTTTTTTCCCTCTGTTTTTAATTCTTTATTTTTTTAAAAAAATGTATTTCTATAAGCCGCCGGGAGTCCTTTGAGATTGGGCGGCCTATAAATTTATTAAATACTAAATACTTAAATACTTATCTATATGGTCCTAATTATTTCAACTTGTCTAAAATGGATAGGTGTTATTTTATTATTTTCCTGTATATCTTGACTTGACTAATCTGTCTTTTACAGTTTGTTTTTGATAGGTTGGACTGGTTTTTTTTTTGTATAAAGATAGATGTAAACAACAAATTAAGCAGTTCTGCTTTCTCCCTGTTCCCTGTCACTTCCTTGCCATCTTGGACCATTAGTGGACCAATTGTTTCCTTGACTTTTTCTTGGTTTTTCCATGTTGAAAAAAACTTATTTTTGACATTTGTTGCAAGTCTTAGTTCATTTTGACCCTTAGCTTTCCTGACTTCATATTTTTAAATAATGGCTGTATGCTGGTATTCTGCCTTGTTATGTGTTGCTCTCTTCATTTTTTATACTTGTCTTTACAATAGCAGAGTTGGAAGGGACCTTGGAGAATCATAGTTATTCATATTGCGATTCTGATCAAAAAATAGTTTACTTTACTTTACTTTACTTTATATGCAATACCATTTATATACATAGCCAGCATATTGCCCCCAACAATGTGGATCCTCATTTTACTGGTGTACAGGAAAAATGGAAGACTGAGTCAGCTTTGAATTGGTCAGGATCAAACTCCTGGCTGTGGGCAGAGTTAGCCTGCAACACTGCATTTCCTATATATGTCCCACATCAGGGATACAGGACAGGCAGGAGATCCAGGAAGATCAGTGAATTCAACTGAGCATTCTCCTCCTCCCATTACATGCAGTATTATTTGAAATATGATTATGAATGGGGGTGGCGGATATGGAGGTTGATGGATGTACAAAAACATAGGAAAGGGAGATAGGCTGGCAGAGGCCAATAGCATGTTCTGGAACAGAAGACAGGTACACATTGGCATGAACTACAATGCTCAACCTTGAGCTGTCAATGTGGACAATGGAAAATTCCAGCAAGACAAGAAAATATGGGGTTGTTCTTTTGGTTTTTAATAGCTTGCACAATCTATACAGAGGGTGCAACATTTTCCTGCCATTAATCTGTGTAATAAGGAAATTGATTAAAAACAATTAAAATATATAAAGCGAACTAACTCATAGAAGTTTTTTAAAAAAATAAATCTCCTGAGATATCAGGGGTGATATTTTGTATGAAAGTATCAAATCTTATGCTGTTTACATTTTAGTTAAAAATGGGTTTGAACTGGCACCATTTAAGAGTGTCAAGGGTGCCTTGTTGCTAGGGGCACTACACTGCCAATTTTATTTTAAAAAGCAATATACTGAAAAATGGAATAGAACGCTCTTAATACCTGCAGCATTAATATCAGCCAAGCTTAATCCCTACTATACTCGTAGAATATAAGACATTCCAAGCAGCAGTCTTCTTTCTCAAATTAAAGGATTCTGAGGAAAATTTGCCATATAGTAGCTAAAATTGTCAGTAAAAATGAGCTTAGAACATCTGCTTGAGGAGGACCAAGCTACCTGCAATTCTCTTTGCAATATCTGAAGCAATAAACTTGTATCCTCACACACACTACTCTAAATTCCACTCCTCCTGGTTTTTTTATTTAATAAAATGAAAAGTCTTCTTAGAAATTGAGTTTAGAATGCAACAAGTGTATTGTCTTGCATAGTAATATTTGCTTATAATTGTATTTTTATTATTTAATATGCTCCTCATTCTTTTATAATTTTTCTTATTTTTGTCCCAAAGGTATTTTCCTTCAAAGGAAAAAATTCAACTAAGAATCTCCAGAGCTATGCTCTTTTGGATGAATGCCCTTTAAATGGTGGGGGAATCTGAACAGATTTCCACAAAAATTGCAGACCATGATTCAGGTGACTCTAAGGGCACAGTTAAATCTCCAAGTGGCCTCAATGATTCTCAGAAAACAAAGAAAACAAAATCTTTATTACAGTCAAAGATCAGTATAAAGATCAGCATCTAATTGGTACAGCCAATTAGATGCAAAGAAATATATCAATTCATTTTGTTGGAAACTTTCCCACAAGGGAACCTTTGTAAGAACATTATTTAGATGATCACAAATGTACTGCAGCAACCCAGAACACCAGAAAAATAAAACAAATTGCTTATAAAACACTTTCCACATAATCAACATCCATGCAACCTTATCAATCAACCCATTACAGCACTACCAACACAGGTTATAAAAATCAGAATACTATCACACATCAAAAATATATCATAAATGATCAAGATTAAACTACATGATATCAATATAGCACACAAATCAAGAAAGCTATCTTAAACATTTTAAGTAAACTAAAATATCCAGTAGTTCAAGAACAAAAGAAAGTCCATTTATAACATAAAATAGGATTATAGCAGACACTAAGTAGGACACATAAGCAGAAGACTAGCAGAGCACAATTATGAACACCAATTAGCAGTCAGAGATATGGTGAAAACTCCTTAATTTCACTATAACATATAGAATTAATCATGTTTTCAACTGAGAAACTATGAATATGCTAGATTAAACTAAATCCAAAAACACCAGAAAATTCCTGGAAGCTTGATACTCAGACAGATCATCCACCAACAAGTCCATAAACAACATGCATACCCTATTCAAAAGAAACAATAAAAAAGCAAAATAGGAAACAAAAAGATCAATAGCCAGCAGTCAATAGGCAAACAAGCAGGGAGTAATACCAGGTTTAACACCAGACAAACATCCAAGCAGTAAATAATACCCTAATCAAAGAACTACCAATACTTAAAGGGCTACCACTGTATACAAACAGAGAGTTCTTTTAGCACTGAAGATTTTACCTATTTGGACAACAAAATATCTGCAAACAAACAGATCCAGAATGCCCCGAGGACTCCATAGTTTCACTTTCTGCTTTGACTTTAAAAAAAAAAAAAAAAAACTTTAAACCAGGGGTGAAATGCTACCAGTTTGGACCGGTTGTAAAAAATGCTACCAGTTCGGGTGAAATTGTATTTCTGATGATCAACTTGGCGACACGTAATTTATAATACATTTCCCTGGATGTGAAAAGGGAGAAACATGTTTTAAAGACATAGTAGCTCCATGCAGCTTCCTGTCCACCCCCTTTGTCAATGGGCCATTAAGATGCCCAAGCCCATCCCTTTACATAATAAAGAGTTTTCCCCTTCAGCTCCAGGGTGATGGGATTAAGGCATGATTAGCCTTTACCAACTCACCACATGGCATCTGAGAACTCAACCAAACCTGGATTCAAAACACAGCCGAGAGAGTTGCCCTTTTGGCCCCATGGGAGTCTGACAACCAATCAAAATACATTTCTTACACAGGAACAGGAAACAGAGAGGTGGGGCTGAACAGATTATAAAATGCCCAGCAAACCCCTTCCTCAGCCCTTCTCTTCTTTCTCACCCAACATTGAAGCATGTGATCACCTTTTCTGTTCAGGAATCAAGCCATGTGGTCCTGTCCACTATTAAGCCATTTTTCCAAGCCGCCTCCATGTCTCCAGTGACTTTTTCCCCACTTGGAGTGGAACTCAGAAGGACATTTCTTTCAACATACCATTTCAGAGTAATGCTTAATTTCATTTTTATTTTATTTTCAGGTACAATGGGAACTTTTAGAACCTGTGGAGTCTACCAATAACATAAGCACTCTCAAGGACCAAATTCAAGTAGTCGCAGCAGGACAGCAGCAACATTTATCACCTGGTTCATAGTCTTTCCCTCTCCCCCCCCTTCTCCCCTCTCTCTCTCACACACACAATATAAAAGGAAGTATAAGGTTGAGTTACTTTTAATATAGGATAATAAACAATTCACAATAGTCCGCCCAAGCCAACTTTTCTGATTTTGCGATCACTTTACTGATGAAAACAGTTGCATTAATTGGTAACAGATTTAATCCTAGCCAATGCATAATGCTATGATTCCTGGATAGCTGGCCCGTCCACAAAAAATCGGAAAAAAGAAGAAATGGCACTCAACATGAAGACAGACTGACTTTCACTGCAGACATATAAGGAATATTTCAAGGAATATTCTTACAAAAAATTTATTGGGAAAATATCTCCCTCACAAAGCTATTTTCAACTAAAAGGAAAATGGGATTATTCAACAAAATCCTAAAGTTAATAGATTTAAATTAGAGCTTTTTTCATTTCAGATTGCCACGAAAAATATACAGCAAAATAGCTTATGTTTTCCTATTTTCCTTCACACACATACACACATTTTGTACAGATTTACTATCATTTGTATGGGTCACTGACCTATAAAGCATTGAGAAAAGAATAAAATGGCTTGATAGTGCTTCAGATTTAGTTCTTTACCAGAATATACAAATTGCTTTTCCTTGATATTGATACTGATATTTTGTGATAACTAACAAAATGTCCTATAATCCATTTACATATTACCAATACTGGGATCCTATACTGGGGTCTTTGTACTGAAAACACCATAAAAACAATTTAAATTACTATTATGGATATTCACACCTTTACACACTGCTCTGCTCAAAATATTATAATGCTTTCTGAAACTCCAGAAGTTTTCATTAAGTTACAGTGACGTGCAGTCAGGGGAGGCAGGGGAGGCAGGGCCTCACCACTGTCATCATGAAAAGAAAAACAAAATTAAAAGGAAAAAGGCAGAGGTAATTGCTGCCAGAGTCACAGTGGATGACTCTGGTTAGTGCTTAACTGCAGGGGGAGGCGAGAGAATCATGGGCCTCTTTACTCTAGCTTTATGATTACTTGAGCAGAGTTAAGCAAGGGTTAAAAGGTGAAAAATTCCTGCAAAGGAGGCACATGAGTCTCTCGCCTCCTCCTGCAGAGGGCACTTTGTTTAGAGGCTTTTTTTAAACAGTTAAGCAGAGTCATCCATATGGTGATTCTAGCAGCAACTATCCCAGTCTGACTAGAGCAGCTCTTGCCTTTTTCTTTTTACATTTTCATCGTGGCAGACAAGAGGAGAGTTGAAATCCTCTGACACAGCTGGAAAAGATATGTGGGTCAGAGGGAGGGGGCAGGGGGGAGGAATTCAAAATTATTTGTAAGTAATTGTAATTTGTTTTATTATAAGTAATTTGTGTGTGTGTGTGTGTGTGTGTGTTACCTGCCTCTGCTGGCGCGCAGGCTGGACATGTTTCACTCTATGGTGGGGTGGCGACATGCACTTTAAAGTGCCGGCGTGCCTTCCAGCCATTCAGCAGGTCCTTTTTTTTCCCCAAAGGTTTTATTTCTTTTAAAACACAAATATTTCATCATTCGTCAATCATTAAAACATCGAAGTACAATTTTTGTGTGTGTGTGTGCCCCTCCCTCCCTCCACCCTCTCCCCCCTCCTTCCCCCCCCCCCCCCCGACTTCCCAGAACCCATACACGGTATGGATTTTTAACAAACACAGTCTAAAATCTATTGAAGAAAAAAAAAGAAATAAAGAAATTAATGACATTCTACATTGACCTTAGCTTCTTCTTGCTGAACTAACTTTAAGCAATTTAAATCATTTCTGATCTTAAGCATAGGCTAACTGGAATTTCTTGGTCCCGTATTTATTTTGTATATAGTCAATCCATTTTTTCCAGTCTCGTTTATATCTCTCATTTGAGTGATCTTTAAGATATGCCGATATTTTAGCCATCTCGGCTAAGTTTGTGACTTTCAATGTCCATTCTTGGATTGTAGGCAAGTCTTCCTTCTTCCAGTATTGCGCCACCAACAGTCTTGCTGCCGTTATTAGGTGCACTTTTTTATTTTTTAAAGTCATGCCACTGAGTAGAGCGGGACATGCTGGCTTCCAGCCATTCAGCAGGTCCCGGTGTATGGCTGGGGTGGTGGCATGCACTTTAAAGTGCCAGCGTGCCTCCCAGCCATAAGGCAGGACATGTTTCACTCTATGGTGGGGTGGCGACATGCACTTTAAAGTGCCGGCGTGCCTTCCAGCCATTCAGCAGGTCCCACTGAATGGCCGGAAGGCATGCCGACACTTTAAAGTGCATGCCGCCTCGCCCCACCATAGAGTGAAACATGTCCTGCTTTATGGCCGGAAGGCACGTTGGCACTTTAAAGTGCATGCCGCCGCCCTGGGCCCGTCCATACTCATGAGCGCGGCTCAGAACGGTGAGCTCTCCAGTGGTGGTGGTGCCAGTGGTGGCAGCAGCAGCAGCGATGGCAAGAGCCCCACCGCCTAGCCGGATTTACCAAAAGTGGCGCCAGCAGCAATGGAATATGCTCGGGGAAGAGAGAGCCAGAGCCGGCTGTCCAGATTTGCTCTCCAGCCGCCGCTGCTGCTTCTGCTGCTGCTGCTGCTGCAGCCACCAGAGACTCCTTCCCCTTCGCCACCCGCAAGGGATGGGGAGTGAACACCCGAAAGGAGAAAAAGGAAAGGGTGACAGCTCCATGACCCAGTGACCCGCAGGAGCACCGGAGGAACCGGCTGGAAATTGGGGTGGGATTCACCTCCATCCCATCCTCCGGTGGCTTAAAGGGGCAGGACCTGGTTACCAGGCAGCCGGTGCTGCGGTGGCAACCACGTTACTATGGGCTTTGTTACAGACGCACCTGGGCTCGGCCCAAGAAGCGACGCCTCCAAAGGGCTGTCACCTGAGGCCTCCTTGCCTCGTTTCCTCTGCCCCGCCAGGTTGAGGAAAAATGAGCAGCTCGATTCTCTGCTCTCATTTTCCTCAGCCTCCGCGCTATTGGTGTGTGTGGAGGGAGGAGTTTAAACCATTGCCTTGTGCCAGAATTGATAGGAAATAAAAGGCTGAATTGTTTTTAGCCTACTTACCTCCCCAATATGCAAAAGATCACTTGGAGTTAAGTAAGACCTTGAGGAAGAAGGCAGGGCTTAGCAGTGTGAAGATGGACTTTCAGGCTGCTCCTGAATGTCCATCTAAACCAGATCATCTGGACGGTTCTTTTTGGACCCAAGCTGTTCCGAAGAGACAGTGAAAGGTAGGGGGAGACCCTGTGGTCCCAGAGACACCCGCAAAGTCTCTGGGGACCCAGGAAAAACCCTCTTTGCCAGTGATTTCCAGACTACTGAAACTGCTGACAGCCCCAAATAGACTGGATAAGAAACATGTCGTGCTGATGAGACTTTTAAAATCTTTTTTTTTTACTGGAAAGAGAACACTCTAAATTTGGAAACTCAGTTTAAAATAAGGCTGACTAGCGAGAAAAGTGGCAGGTATAAGCTTTGCCAATTGAAGGAATTTTTTTGTTTCTCTTTTTAGCTCTGGAAACTGGGCTGGACTTTCTTACAATTCAAATTGGTTTTCTGTCTTTTTCTTCTTACCATTGATATTTTTAACTTTGGACCTTGTGGGGACATTGAATCTAAACTTAAAGTGCTCTGAAGATCTGTTTTTTTAGCTTTTAGGTTGCTTTTTAGTAATTCTTGTTATTTTCTTTTTTTTCTTTTGTAAACAAAGTTACGGAAGCTTTAATACTGAGTTGATACAAGCTAATAAGTTAATACAAGCTAACACTGCCATCTAGCAGACTTGAAATATTGTTACCGAAATTTCCCCTGTAATTTATCTGACTTTTTAAAAAAGGTAGGCTTTATTTACACGGCTGCAGCCTTTTCTTATCTGGAACTCTGCCTCAGACTAAATAACAAAGCAGCAAAGGAAGCTGAGAATGACCTTGGAAAGACTTTTATCTTAGGGGTGGGGGGGAAAGACTGAGACATCAGACTGAACTTATTTATTTTAGCTTGGTGGCAGTTTTTTATATTATTATATTATTTTCATATTATTTTGCTGGGGAGATATTGACCTTTTTATTATCCCCTTTGACTTTTTGACGCCTTACCTTTTTTTTTTTGCTTGAAACATCCTTGTTTTGGTTTTTTTTAAAATCCTATGATTTCTTTTTGCATTTTTTTGGGAAGACATTGGGACATCAATGGATGGCTCATCTTAAATTTTGAGCAAACCAGACTGAAGAGCTCTTTTTTCTCTCTCTTTTCTTTTCTTCTTCTTTCCCTCTCTCTCCCTTTTCTCTCTCTTTTTTACCCGCTTTCTTAAGTCAGATATCCACTCTTCCCTCTTCTTTTTTCTCTTATGCCCTTTTCTCATTGTACTTATAACCTTACACCTTCAAAAATTTCTTGACCATGAGTAGAAAAATAGCTCCTGTTGGCTCTACAACAACAACTCCTGCCCCCTCACCTGCGGGAGGTCAGAGGTCAATACAACCAATGCTTCAGCAAGAAAAAGAGAAAGGTGCAAACTTTGAGACAATCATGCAAGCGATGCAGAAAATGCAAGTAAGACTTGATAGTAGGGATGACAAGCTAGACACCCTTGTAAAGAAGTCTGAGAGTATGGAAAAAAGAATGGAGATAATAGAACAACAAAACCAAAGCATAGTACAAAAAGTTGATAAAATGGAAGGAAAAATGGAAAGTATGCACAACTGAATGATGAAATAAGAAGACAGGATTCAAAAAATTGAAGATAAAATCCAAGAAGGAGAGAAGAAAACTGAAAAGTTAGACAGCAGATTAAGCGACGTGGAAAGAGAGAGTAGTGGAATACTAATATGGGAGATGGATAGGTCTGAATTTTTCTTAAGATTTCAAAACATAGAAGAAAAAGGAGAGAACTTAGTACCGACAATATCTCAGATCCTGATAAATATATTAGAGATATCCCAAGAGAAGATGATAGATATAATAGACAAAATCTTTCGAATACATATAAGATATGCAATGAGAAATGCTCTTCCAAGGGAAGTGCATGTAAGATTTACTAAGAAAGCAACCAAATTACAAATTTTACAGAAAATGAGAGATAGAAAATTAGAATATAAAGGCAAGGAGATCGTAGTTCTCAAACAAATTCTGAGAGAGGTGAGAGAGAGGAGAAGAGAATACCAATTCCTGACCAAAGTTCTGATTAAAAAGGGTGTTAATTACAGATGGCTTATACCGGAAGGTCTACTATGTACATGGCAAGGGCAAAGGCATAGGATAGACACAATTGATAGCCAGCTTCAGACTTTGGCCCATTGGACTATGGACCTTATATAATCTCAGGAAAGAGACTGTCTTCTATGTGGACTGCTGACCTCCTCTGGGACCTTAAGAGGGACAAGACTGGACAGACCCTGCTTACAAACATCAGGCATTTTTGCCTTGCCCCCCCCCCCCACATGCGACTGCCTTGTATATCATCAATCTCTGGCCTTCCAGCTGTGGACTTTCCTTTGGGACATAGAAGAGGGAGAAGAATGGAGCAGCTCCCTCCTCATTTGTTATATCACCGCCTGATAGCGCACTGTTGCAGTGCTCCGTAACTTTTAATTTTTTAAGCTTAATTTTTTATTGGTATGGTGAGTGCATGGGATTGCTAGTGATAGAATGAATGATCCCACTTTTATTATTCCATTTTGCTGTATTTTTGTGTTTTAATTACCACGTGGGGACTGACTGAGTGAATATATGAGTATGACTGATTCGGAGGGCCTGCCGGGGAATGCGGGAGCCATAGGGGTGGCTGAGGGAACCACGCCCACGGGAGTGGGTCGGGGCATTACGGTCATAACAGGGAGGGGCAGATATGGCGGGGACTTTAGGGCTGGCCATTACCGGGGAAGGAGGGTTCGCTACATCACAGAGATCCCTCCTTCCGGCCCTATGAGTCCCACTCCGAGGCCAGATGGCGCGGGTAGTCAGGACCCTGGCCTCAGGCTGCTGTCGCTAAATGCCAGGTCTGTTGTTCACAAGGCTCCTCTCGTCCGGGACTTAATTTTAGACGAGAGGGCAGACCTGGCATGTATTACTGAAACCTGGCTGGGCACAGAAGGAGGAGTCCCCCTTGTAGAGATGTGCCCAGAAGGATTTCAGGTGCTTCATCAGCCGAGAGCCCAGGGAAGGGGTGGCGGTGTGGCTGTTGTTATCCGGGAGTCTCTAGTACCTCGTAGGGTCCCTGCTCCGGAGCTTGTCGGGTGTGAGACTCTGCTGGTAAAGTTGGACCTCAAGGGTCAAGTGGGTCTGCTGCTAACGTACCTGCCTCCCAACTACGTTGCAGCAGCCCTCCCCTCGCTCCTCGAGTCAGTAGCCGAGCTGGCAATTGAGTTCCCCAGGCTTATGGTTCTGGGGGACTTCAATTTGCCATCGCTCGGTGAACACTCTGATGGGGCGCAGGAGTTCATGGCTTCCATGACAGCCATGGGCTTGACCCAGGTAATTCGGGGCCCAACCCACTCAGCGGGTCACATGCTCGACCTCGTATTTCTCTCGGAGCAGTGGATGTGTGATCTTGGTCTGAGGGGTAGTGAGACCATACCCCTGTCGTGGTCAGACCACTGCCTACTGAGGCTCGACTTCCGGAGGCCAAACCCCCACCGTAGGGAGGAGGAACCGACCAGGTGGTTCCGCCCCAGGCGACTGATGGACCCTATGAGGTTCCAGACGGAGCTTGGGGTTATTCCTGATACCCTCGCCCACAGTTCGGCGGAGACTCTGGCTGCTGCCTGGCACTCGGCAGCATCGGAGTCTCTCGACCGGATTGCGCCACTACGGCCCCTCCGGGTCAGCGGATCCCGGAGACCCCCTTGGTTCACCGAGGAACTCCGGGAGATGAAGCGCCGGAGGAGATGCCTAGAGCACCGATGGAGGTCCGATAAGTCCGAATCGAACAGAGCAATGGTAACCACCTGCACCAAGGAATACATCAGGGCACTTAGGGCAGCGAAAAGATCTCATATAGCCACCTTGGTTGCGTCCGCTGAGTCCCGCCCAGCCGCCCTGTTTAAGATAACCCGCTCCCTATTAAATAAAAGGGAAGCGGGGGAACCCTTGCAGGGCAGAGCTGAGGATTATGCCCAATTCTTAGCGGACAAAATTGCTCGGTTTCGGTCGGACTTGGACTCCATCCCCGCAGTTCCAGCCGAGGCACAAGAGGATCAGGTGGAACATCTCTGGGTTGAGTTTCAGGATGTTACCCCCGGGGATGTGGACAAGGCCATGAGGGCTGTAAGTGCCTCCACCTGCGTACTGGATCCGTGTCCCTCATGGCTGGTTACTAACAGTAATGAGGTGACACGAGGCTGGATCCAGGCGGTTGTGACCGCCTCTCTTCGGGAGGGGAACTTCCCCGCCGCACTGAAAGCGGCGGTGGTGAGACCCCTCCTAAAGAAGCCATCTTTGGATCCAGCTGTTCTTAATAACTATCGCCCAGTCTCCAACCTTCCCTTCCTCGGGAAGGTTGTTGAGAAGGTGGTGGCCTTTCAGCTCCAACGGTCCTTGGAGGAAGCAAACTATCTTGACCCCTTCCAGTCAGGCTTCAGACCCGGTTACAGCACAGAAACCGCTTTGGTCGCATTGACCGATGATCTCTGGAGAGCCAGAGATGGAGGATTCTCCTCCATCCTGGTTCTCCTTGACCTCTCAGCGGCTTTCGATACCATCGACCATGGTATCCTTCTGCGACGACTGCGGGAGGTGGGAGTGGGAGGCACCGTGCTGCGGTGGTTCTCTTCCTACCTCTCGGACAGGTCGCAGTCGGTGTTAGTGGGGGGGCAGAGATCGTCCCCTAGGCCCCTAACATATGGGGTGCCTCAGGGCTCGGTCTTATCCCCCCTACTATTCAACATCTACATGAAACCGCTGGGAGAGATCATCCGCAGGCACGGGATCAGATACCATCAATATGCGGACGATACTCAATTGTATCTGTCCGCCCCGTGCCAACTCAATGAAGCGGCAGACGTGATGAACCGAGGCCTGGAGGCTGTTATGGACTGGATGAGGGCTAACAAGCTTGTGCTCAACCCAGAAAAGACCGAGTGGCTGTTGTGTTTCCCTCCCAAAGATTCCACCAATATTCCATCTCTCAGGCTGGGGGGTCAAATTCTATACCCCTCAGAGAGGGTTCGCAACTTGGGAGTCCTCCTAGATCCACAGCTATCGTTTGACCATCACTTGACGGCTGTGGCTAGAGGGGCATTCGCCCAGGTTCGCCTGGTGCGCCAGTTGCGACCCTACCTGAATCGGGAGGCACTCACAACAGTCACTCGGGCCCTTGTGACCTCTAGGCTGGAATACTGCAATGTGCTCTACATGGGGCTGCCCTTGAAGAGCATCCGGCGTCTTCAGCTGGTACAGAACGCGGCCGCGCGAGCGATTGTGGGTGCACCGCGGTTCACCCACATTACACCTATCCTCCGCGAGCTGCGCTGGCTACCTGTCGATTTCCGGATGCGCTTCAAGGTGCTATTAGTCACCCATAAAGCCCTGCATGGTAGTGGATCTGGATACTTGAGAGACCGCCTTCTGCCAATTACCTCCCTGCGACCAATTAGATCACACAGATTGGGCCTCCTCCGTATTCCATCGGCCAGCCAGTGTCGGCTGGCAACCACAAGGAGGAGGGCCTTCTCAGTAGTAGCCCCGACCCTTTGGAACGAACTCCCCGTGGAGATTCGTACCCTCACCACCGTCCAGGCCTTCCACACAGCCTTGAAGAACTGGCTAGCCCGTCAGGCCTGGGGATGAAGATAGTTGCCCCTCCCGAATGATGAATGCATGTTGCCTATTGTTTTTATTATATGTGTCTATGTTACTGTTTGCATTTCCCCTTCCCTGATTTTATGTGAGCCGCCCTGAGTCCCCTCAGGGAAAAGGGCGGCCTACAAATTTCAATAAAATCTCAAAAAAAATCTCAAATAAGGCAGAAGCTTTTTATGCAGAATATTTCAGATAAATGGCTGAGAAAACTGGGAAAGATGACTCCGTGGCACAACTGCTGGAGTCACCCACAACTGAGACTGAAAAAGTAGAAGGATCTGTAGGTGGAATTGAGAAAGAAGAAGGTGCGGTGGGGGGTGTAAGCTGCAAAGAAAAACGAGAACCCAGATCTACTAGAGCTATAAACCCTGTATATAAAGTATAAACATGGAAGAAAGAAAAATGATTACAATTAACATTAATGGACTTAATTTGGTAACTAAAAGAAAGAAAACATTTCACATATTAGAGAAGTTAAAATTTGACATAATTTGCTTACAAGAAATACATATCCAAAAGGGATATGAACATCGACTAATTCAACCAAAGCTTGGGAAAATGTTTTCAACATTGGCGAACTGTAAGAAAAGAGGAGTGATCTTCTATATTAAAGGCAATATTCCAGCAAAACTGATTTATGCAGATGAAGAGGGAAGAATTTTGATGGTGGAAATTATGGATACCAAAAAAACCACTCCTAATTGGAATTTATGCCCCCAATGAAAAACAAGACGAATTCTATAAAAAATTACACAAAAGAATTTTGGACTTCGATTATGTTGATATTTGTATGATGGGAGACTTTAATGGCATCGTGAACCAAAACATGGACTATAAAACACACAAAAGAAAAAAGCTAAATAGAAAATTACTGCCAAATCCTTCTTTAGGATGATAGATGAAGTAAATCTAAAAGATATATGGAGAGAAAGAAATGCCAAAAAAGAACAATACACTTTTTATTCAAATAGACATTCATAATTTTTTAGAATAGATATGATATGGGCTTCAGCAGAATTGATCTGCAACATACAAGAAATTGAGATTGGAGCAAGCACTTGGGCCGACCACAACCCAATTTCAATTAAATGGAAAGGCCAAAGGGCAAGATCTAGATGGACATTAAATAATACCATATTGAAAGAAAAAGACTTTGTACAAAAAATGGAAAAAGAGTTAGTCCTTTTCTTTAAAGAAAATAGGAAAGAAGATTAGATTAGATTAGATTACTTTATTTGTATGCCGCCCTTTTCCCTGAGGGGACTCAGGGCGGCTCACAATTCAAGGGGAGGGAAGGACAGACAAGTTACAAACATGAAGACAATACATCATTAAAAAAGCGCAACAGTCATACTATTTGAGTGGGGTTGAAGTCTTTTGCCCCAGGCCTGTCGGGACAGCCAGGTTTTAAGGGCTACGCGGAAGGTCTAGAGGGTGGTGAGGGTACGAATCTCCAAGGGGAGTTCGTTCCAAAGGGTTGGAGCAGCCACCAAGAAGGCTCTCCTCCGGGTAGTTGCCAGTCGACATTGGCCGGCTGATGGGATGCGGAGGAGGCCTAATCTATGGGATCTTATTGGCCTAGTGGAGGTAATTGGCAGTAGGCAGTCTCTCAAGTACCCAGATCCAATACCATGAAGGGCTTTGTAGGTGACAACTAGCACCTTGAAGCGCACCCGGAGATCAACAAACAGCCAGTGCAGCTCGCGGAGGATAGGTGTTACGTGGGTGAAACGAGGTGCACCCACGATTGCTCACGCGGCTGCATTCTGGACCGGCTGAAGCCGCCGAATACTCTTCAAGGGCAGCCCCATGTAGAGCACATTGCAGTACTCCAGCCTAGAGGTCACAAGGGCACGAATGACTGTTGTGAGAGCCTCCCGGTTCAGATAGGGACGCAACTGGTGCACCAGGCGAACCTGGGCAAATGCTCCCCTGGTCACAGCTGACAAATGATGTTCAAAAGTCAGCTGTGGATCCAGGAGGACTCCCAAGTTGCGTACCCTATCTGAGGGGCGTAGTATTTGACCCCCCCCCCAGCCTGAGAGATGGAACACTTGGCCAATTAGTGGGAGGGAAGCACAGCAGCCACTCGGTCTTATCTGGATTGAGAACAAGCTTGTTAACCCCCATCCAGTCTCTAACAGCTTCAAGGCCCTGGCTCATCACGTCCATCGCTTCATTGAGTTGGCACGGGGCGGACAGATACAGCTGTGTATCGTCCGCATACTGGTGGTATTTTTTCCCGTGCCGTCGAATGATCTCGCCCAGCGGTTTCATGTAGATATTAAAAAGAAGGGGGGACAGGACCGAACCCTGCGGCACCCCATATGTTAGGGGCCTAGGGGTCGATCTCTGCCCTCCGACTAACACCGACTGCGACCTGTCCGAGAGGTAAGAGGAGAACCACCGTAAGACAGTGCCTCCCACCCCCACCTCCCGCAGTCGTCGCAGAAGGATACCATGGTCGATGGTATCGAAAGCCGCAGAGAGGTCAAGGAGTACCAGGATGGAGGCATGGCCTCCATCCCTGGCTCTCCAGAGATCATCGGTCAATGCGATCAAAGCGGTTTTTGTGCTGTAGCCAGGCCTGAAGCCTGACTGGAATGGATCAAGATAACTGGCTTCCTCCAAGGACCGCTGGAGCTGAAAGGCCACCACCTTCTCAACAACCTTGCCCACAAAGGGGAGGTTGGAGACTGGACGATAGTTGTTTAGAACGGCTGGATCCAAAGATGGTTTCTTCAGGAGGGGTCTCACCACCGCCACCTTTAAAGCGGGGGGAAAGACCCCCTCCCATAGGGAGGCGGCAACAACCGCCTGGATCCAGCCCCATGTCACCTCCCTGCTGTTAACAACCAGCCAGGAGGGGCACGGGTCCAGCACGCATGTGGAGGCACCTACAGCTCTCATAGCCTTGTCCACGTCCTCAGGGGTAAAAATCAATCCAGCGATGACCTACCAGATTATCCCTTAGTGCCTTGGCTGGTTCTGCAGGATTGGAGTCCAGGTCCGCCCGAAACCGAGCAACTTTATCCGCGAGGAATTGGACGTAATCCTCAGCCCTGCCCTGCAAAGGATCACCCGTATCCCTCCTATTTAGGAGGGAACGGGTTATCCTGAACAGGGCGGCTGGGCGCGACTCAGCGGAAGCAATCAGAGAGGCAATGTAAGTTCTTTTTGACGTCCTGATTGCCCGGATGTACTCTCTGATGCAGGATGTTAAAAGTGCTCGGTTCGATTCGGATTTATTGGACCTCCATTGGTGCTCTAGGCGTCTCCTTCGGTGCTTCATCTCCCGGAGTTCCTCAGTAAACCAAGGGGCCCTCCTGGATCCACTGCCTCGGAGCGGCCGTAAAGGCGCAATCCGGTTAAGAGCCTCTATCACTGCTGAATTCCAAGCAGCAGCCAGAGTCTCCACCGGACTGCGGGCGAGAGTATCAGGAATAACCCCAAGCTCCGTCTGAAAACCCAACGGGTCCATAAGTCGCCTGGGGCGGAACCACCTGGTCGGTTCCTCCTCCCTACAGTGGGGGTTTGGTCTCCAAAAGTCAAGCCTCAGTAGGTAGTGGTCTGACCATGACAGGGGTAAGATCTCACTACCCCTCAGACCAAGATCACAAGTCCACTGCTCCGAGAGAAATACGAGGTCGAGCATGTGACCCGCTGAGTGAGTTGGGCCCCGGATTACTTGGGTCAAGCCCATGGCTGTCATGGAAGCCATGAACTCCTGCGCTCCATCAGAGTGTTCACCGAGCGAAGGCAAATTGAAATCCCCCAGAACCATAAGCCTGGGGAACTCAATTGCCAGCTCGGCTACCGACTCGAGGAGCAAGGGGAGGGCTGCTGCAATGCTGTTGGGAGGCAGGTACGTTAACAACAAGCCCACTTGACCCTTGGGGTCCAACTTCACCAGCAGGGACTCACACCCGACAAGCTCCGGAGCAGGGATCCTACGAGGTACTAGAGACTCTTGGATAACAATGGCCACACTCCCACCCCTTCTCTGAGCTCGCGGCTGATGGAGCACCTGAAAACCCTCTGGGCACATCTCTATGAGGGGGACTCCTCCCTCCGGGCCCAGCCAGGTTTCAGTAATACATGCCAGGTCTGCCCTCTCGTCTAAAATTAAGTCCCGAACGAGAGGAGCCTTATGAACTACAGACCTGGCATTTAGCAGCAACAGCCTGAGACCAGGGTCCTGATTCATCAAAGCAGAATCTTTGGGATACAATGAAGGCTGTTACTAGAGGTCTGTTAATAGACTATACAAGGAAGAGAAACTTAAAGAAAAGACAAATGCATAAAGCTTTAGATAATGATTACAAAATACTTGAAAGAGAATTACAGAGATCGCCACAAAAAAAATGTCAAGATAAAAATGGATATAATTAAACATAAAATGGATCTACTGGAAAAGGAAGAACTGGCACAAAAAAATTAGATGCGTTAAACAGAACTATTTTGAAAATGCAAATAAACCAGGCAGGTGGTTGGCATATAAGCTGAAAAAAGAGAGAGAAACAAAGAAAATACTCCAATTAAGAGATGAACAAGGACAAATTCAGTATGGAAATACTGAGAAAAAAAATATTATACAAGACTACTATGCTAAGCTCTACGAACAAGAGAAGGTGGAGGAGGGAGGAGTCAAAAAGTAGTTACAGGATGCCAATCTTCCTCAGATATCAGAGGAAACTAGAACAATGCTAGAAAGTAAAATAACAATGAGGGAGCTAACGGATGTACTTAAAAAACAAAATAATGGGAAAGCCCCAGGACCGGATGGACTACCTGTGGAATTCTATAGAATATTTGAAGAAATTTTGATTCTCCCACTTCTACAAGTCATGAGAGTAAAATACTGAAGTCATGGTCAGAAGCATCTATTACATTGCTACACAAACCAAGAACTATAGACCAATTTCTTTATTAAACTCAGATTATAAGCTATTTGCATCTATACTAGCAGAGAGACTTAAAAAATATTTTAATAACTGCATCCATTCAGATCAAAATGGCTTTTTACCTAAGAGACAAATTAAAGATAATATGAGAATGATTTTGAATACTTTGAAATATTATGAAGCCCACCCCGAAAAACAAATGGCTTTGATGTTTCTTGATGCACAGAAGGCCTTTGACAATGTGAATTGGCAATTCATGTTTTTACAACTGGAGCAGATGAACTTTGGTAAGAAATTTATTCAAACCATACGAATGATATACCAGAAACAAACAGCAAAGATAATGGTAAATGGAGAATTAACAGATCCTATTAAAATAAAGAGAGGTATGAGACAAGGTTGCCCATTATCACCATTACTCTTTGTCTTAACATTAGAGATTTTAAACAGAAAGATTAGAGAAGAAGAAGAAATAAGAGGAATGAAACTTAAGAAAGAAGAATATAAGCTACAAGCGTTCGTAGATGACTTAGTTTTTATTCTTGAAGATCCATTAGAAACAGCACCCAAACTGCTAGAAAGAATAGAGGAATATGGAAAAGTAGCAGGCTTGAAAATAAACAAAGACAAAACAAAGATTATGACAAAGAATATGCCAGCAACACAAAAGGAAGAGTTGTCAGAAACTTTGCAGATTCAAATTACAAATAAGGTTAAATATTTGGGGATATACCTATCACCTAGATGCAGTACTCTTAAGGAGGACAATTATACTAGACTAAAACAACAAATAGCGGCTGATCTGATGAAATGAGAAAATTTACAACTATCAATGATGGGAAGAATTTCTACAATTAAAATGAACATTTTACCTAGAACCTTATACCTGTTCCAGACAATCCCAATCAGATGGGGTAAGGACTTTTTTCAAGACTTAAACAAAATAGTTTTGAAGTTTATTTGGCAAAGGAAAAAAGCCAGAATAAAACTTAAATTGTTACAAGATGCTAGAATTAGAGGAGGATTGGGCGTACCTCATTGGGAATTATATTACCAAGCAACAAACTTGATGTGGATTAAGGAACGGATATCACTAAAAAACTCTAGACTATTGAATGTAGAAGGTCACGATTTGCTGTTGGGATGCCATGCTTTCTTATGGTATAAGGGAACTAAAGCACATGGCTATTTTAGAAGACACTATATAAGGGAGGCTTTGTTATTAAACTGGGAAAAGGTAAAAAAGATTACACTACTTAAAAATTCCAGTCTGAATATCAACGATTGAAGCATTTTCATATCCAATAATATATAAAAAGGAACAAACAGATGTTGAAATATTGAATGCAGAGGGTGAACTCAAATCTATCCAAGAATTGAAACAAGAAGGGATAGAAATGAATTGGTATTCATATGTACAGATACAATCTAGATAGAATGAAGATAGAAAATCCAAAGGTTTTTACAATAAAATGACTGAGTTAGACAAAATTTTAACAGGTACTGATGAAAAAGTAATTAAAAAACTATATGGATATTTATTGGAGGTTAAATTACAAGAAGAACAAGTTAAAGAAACTATGATAGCTTGGGGGGAAAACTTTGGGTATGGGATTGATTTAGAGAAATGGCAGAAACTGTGGTCTCAAAATTATAAAATGACAATGTCTACTGCATATAGAGAAAATTTGTATAAGATGTTTTACAGGTGGCATCTATCCCCAACCAGAATTGCAAGAATGTCCAAGAATAAATCAGAAAGGTGTTGGAAATGTCATCAGATACCGGACTCATATTACCACATGTGGTGGGCTTGCATTGAAGCTAAAAGATACTGAAGGTATGAGGTACAAGGATAACAATTAACATAAGCATACCTGATAGTTGATTGGTGGAATTATGTATAATGGAAAATAGTGATATATAAATATAAATGGTTGGTAAAAAAAAAAAAAATTCACATGGGGACATGAGGATAATATAAAGGTATACTGTTATTAAATAGATAATCAAGAATGTAAGGGAACTATGATTTATTGGAAAAAAATAATACTTTGTAATTGAATGTATACTGTACAATGAAAGTGAGGTATTTAGTTATACTAGATGAAAAATCTGTGATGGTAAATGTTATTTGAGAATATGGATGTTAAAACACCTATAACTAAATGACATGTTCTATGTGATGATGCTTTTTTGTGTGTGTCTGTATTTTTGGGGGTTTTTTTTGCTGGTTTTTTATTGTTGTCTGTATGTATTGTTTGTGTAATAAAAATTAAAATTAAAAAAGAAGACCTTTAAATGATATTTGCTTCAAAATGCTTAAGAAACTTGGTTTCCCTACCTTTCAAGGAAGACTTGGCGTTTAACTAGTTCTAATCCATCTCAGTAACAGATGATATTTCTTCAGGCAACCGGCAAACTATGATTTAGGTTTAAGGATTGGATTCTGAAACGTTTTGCTAAGATGGCATATCTGCCAAATAAAGGAACAAAATCATGCCCCCTCCCCCAAACAATTTTATCCTATTTAGTTTTGTTCTGTTCTTGGTTATTTTCTGTGAGTTTGTATTTTATCCCTTGAATAAAAAAAAATGGAAAAAATATGTGAAGTTACTTAGCCTAATATACTAATGTAACACATCTTGTTTACACATCATAATCAGTTCTAAACTATGGATTTATAGATTACAATTGCTGTGTTCATACAATAGGTTAAGGCAAAAACAAATCATAGATTAGTTGATTGAGCCAAACCAATATGTCCCTTGATTTATACTTTATAACAAAATGAAGCCCCTTTGCCTTCGTACATCTTATTCAGCCCTAGACAAATGAAAGATTATTTCACTACTTGATATATGGAAAAGAGGAAGTTGCCATGAAGTTTTAAGACACATTAACTTGCTGTCAGGAATCTTTTCAATATCCCACAAAGAAGACATGATTTTTTAAAAATTTGTTTAAGCAAACAGTTGAAGTTCCTTCAAGTGTTTTGGAATAGATTCTTCTACATATAGCTCACATTTCTTATTTAGCTAATGATACGTCTGTTAACATTAACCCATTGTAAAAATAACAGCAATTGAATGTTTTACCACAATCAACGCATTACATGACTGGAGCAAATTTAGCGGCAGGGCAGCTTTTGCCTCTTGAAAGCAGGCAAAAGCCGCCCTGCCGCCCCGGCACTATGTCTGACATAGAGGCAGGATGCCTCTATGTCGGACATTGCGTCCTGCCTCTATGTCGGACATAGCGCCGGGGTGGCGGGGCGGCTTTTGCCCACTTGCCTCACCAGCCATAAACCTCACCGCACGTCACTGTTAAGTTAGCACAGAACACTTTTCATTTATATCCAAATTCAATAATAACAATCTGAATCACTATTTATTAGAAATGGTCACAATGTAAAACACTCCACCAAAATACCCAAGCAGCGGAATTGGATAGAGATTTCTTCGTATTTCTCCAGTGGAAAAGCAAGTCATTCAATAATTTCTCAAGAGCAACAGTACTACTAAAAAACCCTGTATGAGGGTTCTGTCACAATCTCATCCTTTGTCATAGCAGCTGCAAACTGCCAGAGATTATTGTTCCAAAGAAAGGCAGGACATTCATACATCCCCTTGGCCACCTCTACAAAGTATGTTATGATGAGCATTTCTTCTCCACTGATATAAAGCAAATCCTTTATTTGTGGAATAAGAATTCTTAGGAAGGAATACAGAAATTCTCTGTCTGGCACTCTGAAAACATATGAACGCCCACAGCAATGATAACATGTAGTCTTTCAAACCAGTGCAAACTAATGAGAAAAAATATAGCTCAGCCACCAAACACATAGACTGAAATACACAAAAATATAGACTGAAAAAAGTCAGGAAAAAATAAGCAAATTCTCTAAGAGAAGTCTTTAAATAGGAGACAGGACCTATAAATCATTCTGCTCTTGGTGACTAAAGGACCTAGATGCGTTTCAGGGGAAATGGGACTGTTCCTGCTGCTCTACTGCATGGTCCATCTGAAACTTTGCTTGCCACTTGGAATAGCGGGACCACTGAGACTTTGGATTGGATTGCGTTATGTGACCTTTTCTCTCTCATGGATCCCACACTCTTCACAATACATGTCAGAGTTGAGGGAGATGAAACAAAATAAGAGACAGTAGATTGCTGCTCTAGAATGTGTTCAACAGGGACAAAATCAATTGAACATGGCCACTATTAAATCTATGTTGTAATGACAATGGCAGCAAAGAGTTAATACTTCTCCTCCTTATTGCATCTGAAAATAACTGTTATACAGCCCTCATTCAGTCTCCTTCCTTCCTTCCTTCCTTCCTTCCTTCCTTCCTTCCTTCCTTCCTTCCTTCTGTCTGTCTCTTGATGTGAGTTGGACAGTGATTTAAATGTGTTTAATAAATAACAATAAGTTGTTGTTTAAAGATACTTTAGAAATAAAACAACTATCAAATAAGAATTGCTATTGAGCTAAATGAGAAGCCATGATCAGGGAAATTTAATTT
Source organism: Thamnophis sirtalis (assembly GCF_051295495.1). Lineage (NCBI taxonomy): Eukaryota > Metazoa > Chordata > Lepidosauria > Squamata > Natricidae > Thamnophis > Thamnophis sirtalis. Next base: position 75,864,679 of record NW_028261384.1, on the reverse strand, counting down.
TGTAAAGTCCATGGGATGCACAACTTGAGTAAATGATGGCAGTATCTCTCAACTGTTAATCTGCACATTAACAAATGAATGGGTTTTTGAAACTCTCAAAAATGGAAGTCTAGTGGATAATCTGTAATCGGTTCATCACACACAATAGAGAACCAATCAGTGGGATTTTTGTCTCAGTGAATCTACTTGAACAACATGCAATATGCAGCAATAATGTTTACCAGTTCAAAAGTTAGTGCTGCATAAAAGATATGAGAATGTATGTAATATCCCAAGTGACTCAATTGTATTAATTGTATTGACTCAATTGTATTAAATCCATTCAGAAGGGTCAACAGATGCAAAAGAAGTGCTCTCTGTAGCACTTATAAAAACACAACGAGTTTCAATAATATCAAGAGCTTTCAACAATGTCAAGAAAAGAATGCTATGCAAGTAGAGTGAAGAGTTAGGTTTAATCTGGACAGACTGGAGAGCCAGTTTGATATACATTCACCTAGCAGGCTTCATACCTAAGTCAGTCACTCTTTTTCAGCCCTAAAGAGAGGCAATAGCAAAGATTTCTCCAAAAGTTGCCAAGAAAACTGCAGGGACTCATCTAAACAGTGGCCAGAAGTCAGCAATGACTTGAAGACACAATAGACAGATAGATGATAGAGAAATGGATGGATGGATGGATGGATGGATGGATGGATGGATGGATGGATGGATGGATGGATAGATAGATAGATAGACAGACAGACAGACAGACAGACAGACAGACAGACAGACAGACAGACAGACAGACAGACAGATAGATAGATAGATAGATATGGAGAGAGGGAGAAGGGAGGGAGGGAGAGGGAAGGGGAGAGAAAGAGAAATGCATACACCAGCATTCAGTTTACATGACTGGGATCAGAGAGTAAGTGTTCTATGAGTACATGCAGAGAAATACAGGTCGACCTGAAATTAGAAGAGAAATACTGGGACAAAAAATAAATATTTTACCATTTATCTATATCTATCTTAAGTATGTGATGATAAGTCATCCTTTCATCAAACATTGTCTGCAAGAAAGAAGACACCTTCCTTGTATAAAGTCCATAGTCGTTGATTTGGATCTGGATTTAATCAAGATATAATAGTCTAAAATTATAAGTAATTTTAAACTGCATTAGTTAGAAACACCAAAGTACAAGAAAGTATTAGAGAAATTAGTTTTGTTATTGTTGTTCTTGTTGTTGGTGGTGGTGATGGTTATTATCTCTTTTATTCATTAAACATGAAACTCAGCCTGCAGAACATTTATTATTTCTTTTATTCATTAAACATGAAACTCAATCAACTGAACATTTTAAAAAGTGTCTCAAATACCATTGACTGGTGCTGATACGGGTTGCTGCCAGCATTCTAGGTATCAGCCAAGTATCTTAAAATAAGGTGACCAGATTTTAACATTGGTAAAGAGGGACACCATTGACCAGGGGAGGGGGGTCTTGATTAAAAATTTGGTCTATATGGTCCATGGATCCCTTCAAAGGGAGTGTTTCCAGCCCCTTTCACAAAGGGGAGCCAGTTCCAGAGAAGAAACTCAGAGCCCCATATATCCTCTCTCAGTTCCCCTCCCCTCCAGGCCCCGATTGAGCAATGGGGGATTATGGGGGTGGGGTGGGAGTCTCCTCCCCAAATTCAGTGGCTCCCCCAGAAGGAACAGAAGCTCCCCTCTTGCCTGACCTTCAAAGCCTCAAATTTGAGATTCAGAAGAAAAAGTGAAGTTTCTGAAGAAGCAAAAATCCTTTTGCTCAAATGCCTCTTTTTCCTTCTGGGGATTCAGGGCTGAAAATGCCTCACTCTCCCTCTTTTGCTTTCGCTTTTCCTTCCCTTCCTCTTTCCAGGCAGCCAACTCCCACCCAGACACTGGGGGCAAGGGGAGGGAGAGAGAGGGGGTGTCTGGCTGTGGCTCCCCACTTTGGCTACCATCGGGGGGGGGGAAAAGGGTGGGGTCCCTCTCTGTCCTCCTGTAAGGGGGGGGGAATTGTAGGAGTTGCAGATTACAGGACAATTTTTTCCTGAATCCAAACTTCTTGTTAGAAAGCAGGTTGTTTGTTTCTAAGTGGAGGGTGAAGGGCTGGTTTATAATTGATTCCCTGACAAGAGGTGAGGCAACACAGTGAGATTGGTCTGTAGTTTCCAGGGTCTTTTTCTTTTCTCCCCACATGAAAGGGGAAAAAAGGATGATAATAATATGTGGGCTTTGGTATTTCTTTAAGCCCCTCAGTCATGACTTTGATACATTCCTCACACCTGGGAAACAGTTAAGCCCCCTGGTTTGATTGTCTATGAATTGCTGGTTCAGTTCACTGAGATTTCATGGCTCAGTGTTTTCTGTAGGAATAAGGTCTCTCTCTTCTCTCCCCTTCTCTCTCATTTCTGTTTTTCTCTATTTTTCCTCTCCCTTTCTCTTCTTCCTTTCTATCTTTCTTCCCTTCCCTTTCCCTCTTTCTTTTTCTTTCTTTCTCATGGAATATGATAGCAAATCCAAAATAAAGTTATTAATTGTAGGAAATGTAATCTTTTCATAGTGAACTCTAAGTTGATAGAGGCTGGCAAGATTGTACTAACAGCAATAGGATATATATTTTGATTTATTTTGAGTTTGACAATATAATACATTATCCAAAATTATAAATAATCTTATTTTCAGATGCATTTTTTGGCCATCTGTTATTTCTTTTTAAAAAATCAGACTTGCTTCCAATTTGTGCCTTCTGGCAAACTGTAGTTTTCTTGGCAAGAGATCTAGCTTGCCATTGCTTTCGTCAATTGTTAATTGCTAAGTGCTAATTATTAATTATTAATTACCAATTATTAATTACCAATTAATAATTACCAATTATTAATTACCAATTGTTAATTATCAATTATTAATTACCAATTATTAATTACCAGTTAATTGTCAATTGTTGATTGTCAATTGTCAATTGTTAATTATTGATTATTAATATTGATCAGTAATTATCCATTATCAATTGTCAATTGTCAGTTGTCAGTTATCAGTTATTAGTTGTTAGTTATTAGTTATTGTTAAAATAAAATTTCTTTTAGCAGGCAATTCAGCTCTTAAGTATATTTTTCAGATATTCAAAATAGAAAGTACCATTCCAAGGAAACATCCTGATAATCCTTTATATATCATCTACAAAATAGCATTTTTCTACTCACTACCAAATACTTCCAATCCCATTTGTATGTGACCAAAGCCTAAAACTCAGATCAGCATTTCTGGTCCAAAGAATATGATAACTTAAACCTAAATTCCCAATATTTTTCTTTATGTGGATCACTATGCAATACTATCATTAAAGCTCTTTGTGGAGCACCATATAAAGTAAGGGGTGAAAAAGGTAGCATCAATAAAATCTGATGGCCCCAAATCTTGTGAAATAACCAGCTGTCTCGAGTTTTTCACATACTTTTCTGAAATACTCAAGATTTCAAGAAAAACTTTTAGCAATCTCATAGGATTTGTGCCATTCAGAATATGTATTTCTATCTCTGAGAGTAAGTGACTATGTAGATAAATGGAGAGATGTGTGTGTGTGTGTGTGTATCTGTGTGTACTTGTGTGTCTTTGCCCTGCCTTTCTTATAAGCAAGATAGATGGTTCATCGAGTACTTTTCCTTTAGACATTTCATAAAATTTCTCACTTTTCGTCTATGAAAATAGATATATTTTTAATTATTACCCTAAAAGAAAATAATTTTAAATATAATCACTAAATATCAACCTGTTAATTTTAAAAAATCCTTTATTTAAAAATCAAGGAAAGAAGCCTATGGCTTATGAATTAAAATTATGCATGTAATTCTGTGGTACACACATACAGAAAGTCCTTTAGTGCTTCTTTGGCATTGTATAAGTGACCACGTAAATCTTATAAAAATCAAATTTAAAGATCCCATGGGGTCATTCCGTTTGAAATGAAAGGAAGTTTAATGTTTTATTAATATCTTATATTCCTCAGTTTAGAACTATAACAATCTGTATTTTCTCTCTTCCAGAATGATAATAAATTATAGAAAATTACAAGGCTTGCCCATTAAATTTAAACATCATTTGCCTAGGAACAGCTGTGGAGGATACAAAATGAATAGGATTAAATTCTATACATATTTTATATTGAAAGAAAAAAAATCACAATTAAACATTCCAAAAATTAATCAATCTGATTTGAAGATCAGAACAGTTCAAAATACTTTTGATAACAATACTTCACAGTAAAAACAAAATATCTAAAATATGCCAATAATGAAGATTCCAATTACTTTACTTAGCACACAACAATTAATAAAAAATCTATAATTTTATAATAGTAGAAATTAGAGTTAGGAGATAAATATTCAGTTAAATTCCTTTTGCAGTTTACCTGACATTTTTTTTCTTTTTGTTTCTTCTTAGTAAATGTCTTCAAAAATCAAAATGGTAGGTAGAAACTGATGTTGCAGACCAGGTTTCACTTTCTATTTGCTGATTGTGTTCTAATTTTCTTCCTTATTTATCATCATGCACTAGGATAGAATGGAGTTTAGAGTAACATTACCATAAGAAACTCTGTCAACAGCTCAGGAATATGTATATATAAATAATTTTAAAGCTTTGCAAATTTATCCTTTTTGTTCTTCAGAGTCATTTTCTTGCTTTCAATTAGTTCATTTTAACTTAGCACTTCCTTGGTTACTTGAACTTATCTCTGATTCTCTTTCCTGTGGAAAATGCTATCCCATAATTCAACATAATTGAACAACTGGACAGGTAAAGAAAGTTATCTCAGCATGACAACTGCTTAACTCTAGATGCTACTCTGGAAGAAATGAATTGCTGGTTTAAGATGAGGCAATGAAATAGCAGCAACTTTCCTGCACTCTCCAGCTCCCAACTCTCTTCCCAGCTTCTGCTGCACCCCCCTCCTCATTTTCCCCCATGATGAGGCAGAAAGGCATTTTGTTTTCTGCAAAACTATCTTCAGACTGGTAGCCAAAAAAGAAGCCTCTGAGTTCCAAGATCTCCTAAATTGTGTGTTTTATTGGGGTATAACTTGCTGATAGACTTAGAGATCTAGAGTTTATCATAGCAAATATCACTGTAAAAACAAAACTATGATTCATTCTGCATTGGAAATGTATTTGTATTTATTAGTTTGTCACACTTGTACAAGATAGCAGGTATAAATATAAACATGGACTTGAATGAAAGAAATGAATACAAATAAATGGGGGCAGTAGGACAAGAATGGTAGGTGTGCTACCGTTAACAAGAACAAAGAGCATTGGTAGAAATTCTTTCTTTGGTGATCTTGTAAAGCAAACTAGTGTTGCTAAGCTGTCAGCAATTCTTAGTGCCTGAAATGTTGCAGAAAATGAGACAAGACCAGCTCTTTGTCAAAGGGAAAGGTTTATTATGCAAGGTTCAGCAGCAAGCAAAATCTGAACCCCGAAGGGAAGTTGTTTACAGTCTTTTATACTCTTAGCCAGATCATCCCAAAGTACCTGACCTTCCTGTGTCATGTAGACCCCCTTCCTGTGTCATGTAGGTCTCGTACACAATATCCTAAAACAGAGACAGGACATTCATTACTCAATTACCTGCCCACAGGGGGTATTGGTACCAATATCATTTTTCATTTGTTTTAGTTAGGTGAAGCAAACAGAACAACTAATCTTAAGGGTAATTAATCCTTTGTCCCATTCCACATGGTCAATAAACTTTAATACCCAAATAATCTGTGTAGTTGTCAAATTCTCTTTTAAAATGTTTTTACTATTCTTTGATATCGGGCTTCATCATGAACTCTAGTTATGATTCTTTAGTGTAAGTTATCAACAAGAAAAGCTAAGACTGCTTTCAAGCCATTATCTGGTGAAAAATCAGGTTGAATGTCCAGGCAAATAATCAAATATAATGGGAACTTTCTTTTCACTTTTGGAAAAGATCCAAGTTGCTATAAAGCAACTAAAATGATAAAAGAATAAAATTTGGCAGATAGAAGATATTTGTTAGCTTGTTATATTAGATTTCTGTTCATTAAAATATTTTGAAAAAAATAAAGTTTTTTTTCAAAATCTTATTTCTTATTAAACAGATAAAGCTTTCCCTTGTTGTTCAGATAAATAAATAAATTGAATTTCAGTTTAGATATTTGGGGTCCCTATATGAAATATTAGATCTTGCTTGTATACTGTACTGTTATAAAAATCTATAATTTAATGTTAATCTGGTAAAATCAATGCTAGCAGTAGATAATAAAGACGATGTCTAGCATTGTTTCCTACTGTATACTGTCTCTTATAATCCAACACATGGGATATATGGAAGATTGGCAGAAACATTGTTCAGCTGTGCAGACTATTTTCTATCCACGATTTTATTAATTCATATCTTTGATGACCAGAATGAGTTTCTATTTTTTATTTTTGGATCAATTTATCCCACAAGCATATTTCTACATTACATTGGCTTTCTATCAGATGCCTCTTTTTTATCAGGATTAGGTAGTCTGTTCAGCACAAATATTGTTGATAGGATTGTTGCCTTGGGTAAACAGCAAGTTATACTCTTTTATTGCATATTGTATCTCTATATCAGTGTTTTTCAACATCAGCAATTTTAAGATGTGTGGACATCTTATCCTTCTACTATATGTGTCCACTATTTATAGACTAGTAAGTAAATATTATCTGGAATTAATAGGTGGCCTAATATGTTCCACTGCATCCAAGGAAAGAAAATTAGATTTGAATCAACCCAGATGAGACACACAACCTTCATTTTCTCATATCCAGTATTCCCTTCCAAGATCTACCATTTGAGGCAGCTACTTTCCTTGTCCCAACAATACAATAGGAAAATCTAGATTGATAGTGATATAAAATCACAGAAGGCACCATTACAATATATATATTCCTACACTTCATGTCATTTTCAGTTTATTCCCTATTTTTGTCGTATATTATTGAGATATGGATCACAAGCAAAAACAAAAAACAGTGATACTTGTATCTTGTCCAGAAACGCAGATTGTCATAAGACTCCATCTCATGCTAAGAAATCATGACTAAACACAATATCTCCAGTCTAAGAAAAGATTTGATCCACAGTTTAAATCCATTTTAATAGAATAATTTTCAAAAACACCATAAGACAATACAATTAATTGAATAGGGTTCAAAACTCTCCACAAAACTTCAGAAGTTTTCATACACACACACACACACAGAGAGAGAGAGAGAGAGAGAGAGAGAGAGAGAGAGGGAGAGAGAGAAAATCTCTCTCTCTACAATCTATTATAATTATATTACAGATGGACACATGTTCTCAAATGTTTACTGGGTCCTCTAGCAGATTTCCAAACTGACTCTGAGATCAGTGATGCTTATTTTCATGTTAAGCAGTTAGAGGTTTCCTAGGTCAGTCTCTCAAGTCTTAATACTTTAAAGCTGTGTTGAGTTAGTTCACAGGTTTTATATCCTTCATATCATATAATATAGAAAGGAGAAATATCTCTAACGGTCTGTAGAAGCTCCTACCAATCAGTAAGAACTAATTATCTTCATGACTAAGCTAGTCTCTAAACATTTATTTTATTTCCTGAGAGAGAGAAATTATGGGCAGAATGGCAGGATATAAATCATATAACTCAATAATAAATAAAGACATAAAGCCTTGCTATCTAACAGTCTTAGAATCTGGAGGAATGAGAAATTATTTAAATCCCAAATGAGCTTGTTTCCAAGGCAAGCCTCCCTAAAGTGACTCAATTCTACATTCATAAGAAGTAAATTTACTTTCTCATTCATCATTGTAGCTGAATTCAAACTGAGCAGTATTTCAGATATGACAGAAATGCAGATTTGGCTACTATGACCTTAATCTTTTCCAGTAAGTCTGAAGATTTAGATTAGGAGGGCTAGATAGAATCTATCTAAAATCTTAAAACAATGGTGATGCATTGAAATAGAAGAGTATAATAGTTTTAAGTTATAAAATGTAATTAGAAGTAAGCACTATCAATTTGAATAGGCTTCTTTTTAGGTAATTATTTATAAAACTGCAGTCAAAACTAAAAACTATAGAATTACATAGACTGTCAAAGTATAGATTAATTTCCTATTATTTTACATATCAAACAAAAAACTTTCTAATCAATATTCTACTTAGTTGGATGTCACTTAATGTGAAATATTCAAAAAAATGGGAGGGGAAAATGTATGATGTCTTTAGGAAATATACATCTATTTGGTTTTTTTAAAGCATCTCCCATAACCTTTGCAACATGTTACATGGACTTTCAGTTTTTCTATGTGATTCTCACACATCACTATTGAAAGGAAAAAAGAACATATAAGTAGGGTGTTGCTACTAAGAGAAATATTTTCTATCAGGAGTAATTACTTCTAATGTTATGTAGCTGCTACACCATCAATGCCTTTGCCAGTTCTTACCCATAAGTATAATTCCTGAATCCTTACCTCTTTCATGCATATTATCACACGTTTGGCAAACTTGGCTTGGTGATTTCTTACATATATATGCAAATGGTTATTTTCTGTAGTGCAAGAAGCCCATTAAGGAAGCCATTTCTATTTTTCTGTGATCTTTCCATCCATATGAATTAATTAGTAGTCAAAGATATAAAAAATATCAATAAGAAGCTATGTTTTTTAAAAAAGAATGTAGTCTACTGACCATTATTTTTAAAGAAAGAGGTGATTAGTCCTATTATGAGTAAAACATTATTGGGGTAGGGGGTGTAGCTATTTAAAAATAAAATGTATACAAGAACAAAGTCATTAGCATCTTTTTCTCATCTCTACTCCATACTTTTTATTTCATGAAGTAAATTATTCAGTGCAAAAGAAGCAGAAAATAAAGCTTTCCATAAAATCAATGGACAAGATTCATCTTAAAATTAGATGCAAAACAGAATTATTGCATGTTAAGTGTTGAATATTGAATATGCAAATACCAGCTGCGGCCTGATTGGCTGGTCATTTTGACAGTTGGTCTGAGTGCTAGTATAAATACCCTGGCTGTTCAGGGAAAGTTCGAATCGCTGTCATCTCTGTCATAATAAAGATCTGTCTTGCATCCATGGCTCCTGCGTCTCTTTCCCTCACACAACACACCTTTACAATACTGGCGACGAGGGATGGGATTTGCGATTCCCGCAGAGCCTAAGACAGAAGCGAGGGAACAACATCAGCCAACGTGAACGCAGGAAAAAAAGTTTCTTTTCTTTTCTCCATTGAGGGCTTGTCAGAGCCGCCCAAGTTTTAGCCAACCTGAGTAAGCAATCAGGCGCGGCCTCCATCCGTCCGAGGGACGGGCTTTCTACGCTTAACCTCGACTGGAGCCGCCGCCGCTACTCAGGAACGAGCTATGGACCGCGACGGCTAAACCGCAACCGACGCGTTCAACCAACCGCCTCGTTCCAACTGCCGCGTTCAGAAAACCGCCTCGTTCTCCAAGCTGCCACCTAGCATGCACTGGCTACGCTCGCCCAGCCTGTCTAAATTTGAAGGGGCTCAGCCTGCATAAATTTGAAGAGCCGAAGCTTTCATCAGTAACCGAAGTTTCCACCAGTAACCACTTTTAGCGCCTCTGAAGTCTGCCTCTGGTAGCAGCCGCTCGACCGATCCCCGCTAACAACCGCACAGCCTCTCCAACACGGCCGTCTCGCTATATACACTCGCTAGCACGCTCACTATATACACCAGGCTGTCCTACTCCTCTGGCCACTCCTCGTTATACTATCAGACCTGAACTATTCCTCTGGAGTCAGCCGCTTTAAATATAAAGCCGCTCGCACGCTACACCTGAGCATGCCTCTACACCTGAACATGCCTCTACACCTGTGCAATCCGCTTGACTCCGCTTTGCCTCCGCCTACAGCTCCGCCGCTAGCCTCTCCAAAGCCTAGTTCCGCGCCGTTTCTTCCAAAAGAGCACTCGAGGAGCCCAGGATGACTGAAGCTCTCTCTACGTGGCCACCGCTTGCCTCTCAACCCAGCGAGAGCCGTCCAAGACTCTAAAACCCAACGAGAGCCTCCCTAAAACCCAACGAGAGTCTCCCCCCCGCTGCAAAGACCCCAAAGGACCTGATTTCTATCCTGGTTCCCAATTTTCGCTACGTAGGACTCACCAGCAATCCAGCAACAATGACGCATGCGTAGAACTGGGGGGAAGGAGAGAGTTTGAATATGCAAATAGTCTTTAGAACTGGGGGGAAGGAGTGTTGAATATTGAATATGCAAATACCAGCTGCGGCCTGATTGGCTGGTCATTTTGACAGTTGGTCTGAGTGCTAGTATAAATACCCTGGCTGTTCAGGGAAAGTTTGAATCGCTGTCATCTCTGTCATAATAAAGATCTGTCTTGCATCCATGGCTTCTGCGTGTCTTTCCCTCACAACACACCTTTACAATATTAACTGTCCACCTCATTAAACCGGTTTGAATTGGGAAGGTTTGACAGGGCAAAACCAAACCACTTTTTTGTGTGGTTTGGTAAGACAGTACTTAAAACCAAATTTGATTGCTTCAGACATGGGGAAATAATAAGGACCAAGTTAACCTTTTTTTGTTTCTATATGCTATGTGTTGTCAGTATTTTTACAAGGAGACTATTATAGCCTGAGTCTGTCTTGCATTCAAGTAGCTATTTATGAATTCTGTTTCTATCTGCTGCAATGAAAAAACTCCCAACAGTTCCAATACCATCCAGTTACATAAAATAACCACAGCCTATAAAATCAAGAATCAAAAATAGGAAAAAATCCTGATAAACCTGCCATATGGCAATTTTTCATGGAATGATGAATCATAAAAACTAAACAATAAATACTGGTGTTAATAATTCAAAAGTTATTCTGAAATTATTTACAATAATTACCAATGATTTCTAAAGTTCTATGACACTATGTTCACTTCTTTCAACAGTCATTCATCACAGCAGATCAAATAGAACTCATTCTCCCAGGTAAACTGTTATTGACTAGAGCACCAATAACTCCTCAGTTCAACCCTTACAAATATTATAAATCTACCAACTCCTCTACCCAGTGTTGACCTGTCAACAACAATATCTTTATTCAAATGTACTAATTGCTACAGTTTAGTAAACATTTTACCAAGGTACATAAATCGATCTGTTTGCTCTAAATTTGTAGCCATTTATGTATAACTTGTTCCATTTTCCTTGTCAAACATAACTGCGTTGATCTTTGATTCATTCATTTCCAGTATATCATTCCACATATAATCTATTGTACATTCATTGCAGGTTAGTTAGAGTATCAAGACAGCAACATAACTATAACTGCATACAAAATTACATATTCATTCATGCCTATGTTGGCACCACAGATACACATCTGTTCATTACATATTATTGTCTTATTTCCTGGTCATTATTAAACTACAACTTAATCCATGTATGCTCTAATTCCATCACATATTGCTGTAACTACACTCAGCAAACAAACTTCAATTGGTAAAACATCCAAAATGGTCTATTCACTGTACATCTGCTTTCTATAAAATTAGAAACTATTTTTGACACCTTCCTATTTTTCTCAAGAACTGAGTAAAAAGCAAAAAGCTGTTCTCTGCATTCATTCTCCAGCATTTAGCACTTCCTTGACGGTCTTGGTTGTTTTCTTGCAGACCTTTCATTACATAAACAAGGTAACATCATCAGTTCTAACTGATTTTAGTGGCTTTGCCCTTGCCTAAAGAACCACCAAAACTCCTGCCACTAACACTGACAGGGACAACCACTAAAATACATATATTGAAAGCAACACCACTCTCTTACCAGTACTCATGATGTTATCTAATTTGGGTAATGAAACATCTTAAGAAAACAGCTAAACTGTTATTGACTAGAGCACCAATAACTCTTCAGTTCAACCCTTACAAATATTATATATCTACCAACTCCTCTACCCAGTGTTGACCTGTCAACAACAATATCTTTATTTTTGTGAGAGGATAGGAAGACTTATAAATTGATTACAAATATTTTTCTTTATATATATTTCCTAAATTTTGTATATTCTCTCTCTTAACACCCTTTCAGTTGGCTTTATGCAAATAGTTTACATTACATATTTAACAAACTACTTTCTATAGTTTTTGCATTTACCTATTAGATTTCCCTTTGTATCAGGAAATGAGAATAATATTCTTCCAACTTTTATTCACAGATGCAGCCTTGATTCCACATGCAGAGCATATTTATATTTTGATATTTTTCCAGATATCATCAACCATTGCAGCCATCTCATTTTGCAATTTTATGGTAGCATTCATGACTTCATTGAAATCTTTTTTTTGGGGGGGGGGGGGGATATTAACATTTATAGCATTTCAAATCTATTCTTTGATAAATCATTGTCATTGCCATACAAATAATTAAAATCCTCCTTCCAGCATTTCCTTGCTTCCATTTCATCCTAAACTTTTATTTTTTTTTATTCCAATAATTATGTGCTCCAGGCTTGCAGTTAATCTACTTTTCACCTGTTTCCAGAACAATATTTTTATTTCCATCAAAAACACTGTGTTTTCCCTTTTCTCTTTTAATGATAACAGTTCCTTGCTCTGTTTGGCTATATTATTTATTACAATCTTTTTTGTACATAATCTTCAACTCATTCTCATTTGTTGTCGCAATGATTCTTTCAAATTCATTTTAATTCTTCTATAGTCTCTTTCACTTCATTGTTCCACTAAGCATCCTTTGTCTGCACTTCTCATTAGTGAAACTTACTTTGGTTATACTTTGCAGCATAAATCTATTTCAAGGAGCTTTAATATTTTTCCTTTCCCTAATTTTTCTATCAATCACTTGAGAAAATCTTGATTTTACATTCATATATTGCATATCTTTTGACAATTTTCTTCACAAAATCCAGCTTTGATAATAAAAAAATGTGTTTTGTTTCACATTCTAAACTTTACAACCCTGCTGTTTTTTTTCATTAATTCTCTCAATTTGTCATCATAAAAAATGAAATCAGTCATTCTTTCACATTTATATTCTTTCCTTTGCTATTTAAATACATTCATGTGGGGAAGGACCTACGATGGGGAAGAAGCCTCAGTCTCTGCAAAGAGCTCACCTGGAAAAGTATTTCTTTATCAGCACATTTTTAACTTATTGTTTTATATGCCACTTTTGTGCTGCCTTATTGAAAGTCTCAATATTTAGAAAAGAAGCCGAGAAAACTCCAGGACATTAATAATGTCAGCTTCTGCCTTGCTGTTGCTTCAGCTGCCATGAAACGGGAAGGGGGGGGGGCGTGTATTTGGGAGGGGTTAATTGATGTGCTGGAGGAATGTTCTAGGATGTACCAGTCATTGGGATTGCGCATGCGTATGTGTTTCCCGCCTGCATCAACGGCCTACACATTCCATCTTTGGCCTGTCTTTTTGAAGTTATCTCACACCTGACATTTGAAGGACTTATGATTGGACTGGAGCTTTGATCCTAAGGGGGGGGAAACGGGCTATCCTATATATCAATTGCTTTCGCGCCATATTAATCAGACTTTGCTTCGCTACTGCTCGCTTACCATTTATAATTAGTAAAAGTACTTTTGATTTCCAACCCATGGAGTCTCTTAGTCTTCTTTCCTAATTATGGAGTGGAGTGGGGCTTGACAAGAAGAAAAGTCTGATTAATAACCCTTCCCAGGAGATTTACGTCTACCGAGAAGGGAAATAATGTCTTCTCCGATCAGGGAGGAGGAGGGCGCCGTTGGAGGGGCGGATTCCAGTGAACTAGGACCTCCCAACCTTTCTTTACACAAGCCCAGCCCGCCTGACCGACCCTTGCACGAAGATTTATTTCAACTGCAAATTTCCAGCCAACCTGAACCTTCCCCCCCACCCCGATGGTCAACTTCGGTGGGACAAAAAGAGATAGAGACAAGCTGGAATGCTGGGCTCACCCAAAGACCACCCCGACAAACTTCGCTGGAGCCAGGTGCCGTGAGAAAACCCCAGGCGAGTGAGTTCCCTGACTATTGGAGCCAAAGGTACTTTGGGGAAAGAAGAGGGGGCGATGAAGGAGAATGGAGAAGTTATCAGCACCAGGGGCCCATGAGAAAACCCCAGCGGAGTGAATTACCTGATTATTGGGGTCAAACATATTTGGAGGAGAGAAGGGGGGAGGAGGAAAGAGACTGGAGAAATTGGCAACGTTACCCACGCCAGGCATCTCCCCCCCCTCGGCCCGTGTCACCCCCTGCGGCTAGAGGTTTTGCGGATCAAGGAGGACCTCCCCCCCAGCCTCCCCCCCGAAGACATCGGATGGCTAAAATCCCTCCCTTGCCTGTGCGTTTTAATGGTGGTTCTGCTAGCCTGCCCTCCTTTCTTATGCAAGTGTTTAACTACATGGAGATTTATGGCCGGGACTTTGAAACTGACACCATGAGGGTCAGGATGATTCTTTTGTCATTAGATGGTGAGGCGGCTACATGGTCAACTGCGTTGCATATGTCGGGCTCTCCCCTCTTGGGGAATTTCAACCGTTTTATGGAGGCTTTCCGCCAACGTTTTGATGACCCGTTAACTGAGAAGCGGAACAAATTGAAGTTTTTAACCTTTGCACAAGACGATAGACCTGTCGCCCAATACATCCAGGAATTTCAGTGTCTTTCCCAATATATGAGAGGCTGGGGGGAGGACGCTCTTCTGGACAGATTTGCTGAAGGGTTGAATGAAGACATTTATCAGCAATGTGTCAATCGTAACCTGCCGAGACGTTTCATCACTTGGTTTGAGCATGCTGCCGACGCTGAACTCGACTTAACCCGTCTCCGTTATGCCAAAGAAGAAAGAAGGAAGCGGAAAGAGAGGGCTGCCAAGTCCCTCCCCCCTCCTGCCACTCAATCGCTTTCCAAACGACGAGGTGAAGCGAGAGGGCCCCCTTCTGGCTTCTCCAGGCCTTTAACATGCTTTCGCTGTGGCAAGCTTGGGCACACCGCCCCCGAATGTCGGGCTAAATTGCCCCTCTCTGCCCAACCCCCTCCCAGACGTGAGGAAAAGTCTGCCAGAGGCCCTGAAAAGAAGAAGAAGGAAACGGCTTTCGCTGGGGAATCCAACCCCCCTCCTTTTGCCCAGCCATTAGAGGGTGACGCAGATGCTAACTCCTCTTCTTCGGAGGACTCCGATGACGACACATCGCCTCACTGGGTGAGTTCAAACAAGGGGCCCCTGCTAATCCCTATTGAATTAAAAGTTCCTCCTGAGGGGACACCTGCCACCCTCCTGGCTTTACTTGATTCAGGCTGTTCCCGATCCATGATCAATCCAGCTATGGTTGAGAAATTAGGCCTCAAATTGCGCACTTTGAAAACCCCAATTGTGTTTTGCCAAATAGATGGATCCATTGCGGGGGGGGGGACCCGCCCATTTTTTTACTGAGCCTTTGGAAATGAGAATGGGTACCCATACTAGGTTTTATAGGTTTTATAGGTTTTATTAGAATTTGTAGGCCGCCCTTTTCCCTGAGGGGACTCAGGGCGGCTCACATAAAACCGGGGAGGGGGAATACAAACACTGAGATACAACATATAATAAAATAGTAGGCAACATACACTCATCATTCGGGCGGGGTAACTATCCTTAACCCCAGGCCTGACGGGCGAGCCAGTTCTTCAAGGCTATGCGGAAGGCCTGGACGGTGGAGAGGGTACGAATCTCCACGGGGAGCTCGTTCCAAAGGGTCGGGGCTACTGCTGAGAAGGCCCTCCTCCTTGTAGTTGCCAGCCGACACTGGCTGGCCGATGGGATGCGGAGGAGGCCTAACCTATGAGATCTTATTGGTCGCAGGGATGTAATTGGCAGGAGGCGGTCTCTCAAGTATCCAGATCCACTGCCATGTAGGGCTTTATGGGTGACTAATAGCACCTTGAAGCGCACCCGGAGACCGACAGGTAGCCAGCGCAGCTCGCGGAGGATAGGTGTTATGCGGGTGAATCGAGGTGCACCCGCGATCACTCGCGCGGCTGCGTTCTGCACTAACTGAAGTCGCCGGATGCTCTTCAAGGGCAGCCCCATGTAGAGCACATTGCAGTATTCCAGCCTAGAGGTCACAAGGGCCCGAGTGACTGTTGTGAGAGCCTCCCGATTCAGGTAGGGTCGCAACTGGCGCACCAGGCGAACCTGGGCGAATGCCCCCCTGGTCACAGCCGTTAAATGGTGGTCGAATGTCAGCTGTGGATCCAGGAGGACTCCCAAGTTGCGAACCCTCTCTGAGGGGTATAAAATTTGGCCCCCCAGCCTGAGTGGTGGAATATCCGTCAAATCTTTGGGAGGGAAACACAACAGCCACTCGGTCTTTTCCGGGTTGAGTACAAGCTTGTTAACCCTCATCCAGTCCATAACGGCCTCAAGGCCCCGGCTCATCACGTCTACCGCTTCATTGAGTTGGCACGGGGCGGACAGATACAATTGAGTATCATCCGCATATTGATGGTATCTAATCCCGTGCCTGCGGATGATCTCTCCCAGCGGTTTCATGTAGATGTTGAATAGTAGGGGGGATAAGACCGAACCCTGAGGCACTCCAAAATTTAGGGGCCTAGGGGACGACCTCTGCCCCCCCACTAACACCGACTGCGACCTGTCCGAGAGGTAGGAGGAGAACCACCGTAACACGGTGCCTCCCACCCCCACCTCCCGCAGTCGTCGCAGAAGGATACCATGGTCGATGGTATCGAAAGCCGCTGAGAGGTCAAGGAGGACCAGGATGGAGGAATGTCCTTCATCCCTGGCTCTCCAGAGATCATCAATCAATGCGACCAAAACTGAATACTGAATTAATCTCTTTTGTGGTCGCACCTGGCATGGACAGGCCACTCATTTTGGGCATCCCATGGCTTCGGAAGTGGAACCCTCACATAAATTGGCGGACAGGCCGCTTACGCGTTCGCTCGAAGGTGCCTCCAGTGGGGGAGGGCTCTCCGGACCTGCCTGCCGTCACTGACGTTCCCGAAGTTGCCGCTAGAGGGCAGGAGAGGATTGCAGGGGAGGAGAAAATTCCGAAAGAATATCTGGACCTTAAGGAAGTCTTCAGCGAACAATCTTCGGACATTCTGCCCCCCCACAGATCTACTGATTGCTCCATAGACATTTTACCCGGGGTTAAGCTCCCTAAACCCCGCATTTACTCCATGTCACCCAGGGAAATGGAGGAGATGTGTTCTTTCATTGACAAAAATTTGAAACGTGGTTTCATTGAACCAGCCCGACCCAAAGTGGCTGCCCCTGTACTGTTTCGTGAAAAGAAAGATGGTTCTCTTCGCTTGTGCTGTGACTTTAGAAACCTTAACGCTATCTCTACTCAAAACCTCTACCCACTCCCGTTGATGAAGGACTTGTTGGCACAACTGGGGAAGGGCCACATCTTCACAAAATTGGACCTGCGAGAAGCTTACTATAGGGTACGCATTAAGGAAGGGGACGAATGGAAGACCGCGTTCAACTGCCCTCTTGGTTGTTTCCAGTTCCGGGTTATGCCTTTTGGCCTACAGGGGGCTCCTGCTGTGTTCATGCAATTTATTAATGAGATCCTGCACGATCATCTGTACAAGGGCGTTATCGTATACCTGGACGATATCCTCATTTATACCCGCACTTACGACCACCACGTCAATCTGGTGCGCACTGTTTTGAAAAAGCTCCGTGCCGCTAACCTTTATGCCAAATTGTCTAAGTGTGAGTTTCACCAAACTACAATTGACTATCTGGGCTACCGCATCTCCCCTGATGGCATTGAAATGGACCCTGAGAAGGTGAAGGCGGTCACTGAATGGGACGCGCCCAAAACTCGTAAACAATTGCAAAAATTTTTAGGCTTCGCTAATTTCTACCGTCAATTTATTCCCTCGTTTGCCAACATTGCTCTCCCTATTACTAATTTGCTCAAGACGAAAGGCGACCCGAAGCCTAAACCCAATAAACCTTTGGACTGGAACATGGAATGCCAGGCGGCATTCGAAAAGCTTAAACGCCTTTTTGCCGCTGAACCGGTTCTTAAACATCCTGATCTCAACCAGCCTTTCGTTGTCCAGGCTGATGCCAGTGATGTCGCCGTAGGGGGCGTTCTGCTGCAAGCCAACGACCAAGGTAACTTACAGCCTTGCGCATACACCTCCCGTAAACTCACTGACACGGAGCGGCGCTGGGCGGTTTGGGAGAAGGAGGCTTTTGCGGTCCGTTGGGCCCTCGCTACTTGGCGCCATTTCCTAGAAGGCTCTAAACACCCATTTGAGGTTTGGACTGACCACAAGAACTTGGAAGCGTTGCGAACGCCTCGTCGTCTCTCCCCCAAACAGATGCGATGGGCCCAATATTTCAACCGTTTCAATTTCACTCTAAAGTATATCCCGGGCGGAAAGAACTTCATGGCAGATGCTTTGTCCCGATTACCTCAATACAATTGTTCTAAACTGAGTATCGTCCAACCGCTCCTGGCAGCTCCGGTACTCACACGTCAACAGACCCACGCTCGGAAGGAAGTGCCTCAAGATCTACTTTCTGACCTCAAAACGGCTCTTCCTCAAGACGATTGGTTTCTGAACCATCGGGACGAGTGCACCATGAGGGACGATCTACCGTGGATTGGTGCTAAATTATACATCCCCGCTTCCCTACGACTTGTCGTCCTTCGTCGCGCTCATGACTCCAGAATGGCGGGTCATTTTGGTTTCGTAAAAACTTTGCACCTCGTGAAGAGACAATTCTGGTGGCCCTCTTTAAAAAAGGACATTGAACTTTATGTGGCCAGTTGCCCAGTTTGCGCTACCGCCAAAAAACCGCCGGGGAAACCGCAGGGACTTCTACAGTCCGTCGCCCGCCCGGTCGCCCCTTGGAAGGAGATTTCTATGGACTTTATTGTTGAGCTTCCCGAGAGCCAGGGGCATACCGTCATCTGGGTGGTCACTGATTTGTTCTCCAAGCAAGTTCATTTCGTGCCTTGTCACAAAATTCCTTCCGCCAAGGCGTTGGCTAAACTGTTCCTTTCCCACATCTACCGTTTGCATGGGGTTCCCGACCGTATTATCTCCGATCGTGGGGTCCAATTCACATCTACTTTTTGGAAAGAGTTTCTCAAACGCATTGGGTCCGCCCAGGGCCTTAGCTCCGCCTACCATCCTCAGACTAATGGCGGCTGTGAACGTACTAATTCCGTCCTTGAACAATATTTACGTTGTTTCATCAATTATCAACAGGACGATTGGGTTGACTTGTTACCACATGCTGAGGTGGCCTATAACAACTCGGTTCACTCCAGCACGGGGTTCACCCCTTTTCGGGTCGTTTACGGCCAGGATTTTGTTCCTATTCCCGAACTGCCTGCGGCCCAACCTCAGGTTCCTTCAGTTGCGGACTGAAGTGAACGTCTTAGTCGCATTTGGCCTCTGACTCTTTCCACCTTGGACGCTGCCCATAAGGCCCATAAGAAGCAAGCTGATAGGAAGCGCTCTCAGCCCTATGAATACCACATTGGGGATTTAGTGTATTTGTCCACAAAATTTTTGCACACTACACAGAAATCAAAGAAATTAGGGCCCAAGTATGTTGGCCCTTTCCCGATTGTGAAAGTTATCAATCCTGTTTCTGTTCGTTTACAATTGCCCAAACATCTCAACTGTATCCACCCGGTGTTCCACATCAACCTCATCAAACCGGTTCGGGTGTCCCACCTACGGCCCCCGGATGACCCTCCACCTGCTCCGTTGCTGATTGATGGGGAACATCATTTTGAAGTTCGTGAAATTCTTGATTCCCGCAGGCACCGTAATCGCATCCAATACCTTGTTGCTTGGAAACACTTTCCCCCATCCCACACGGAATGGGTTGATAAGTCCCACGTTCGTGCTCCCCGCCTGCTCCAGAAATTTTATGCTTCTTATCCCGACAAGCCTTGACTTTTCTCCCCTCCCTCTTCTGTTTGTGTTTGTTATTTGTCTGTTTTGTTTGTTTTTCTTCCAGGCCTGACAGCCTTTTCTCCGGGGGACGGCCGGATGTCAGCTTCTGCCTTGCTGTTGCTTCAGCTGCCATGAAACGGGAAGGGGGGGCGTGTATTTGGGAGGGGTTAATTGATGTGCTGGAGGAATGTTCTAGGATGTACCAGTCGTTGGGATTGCGCATGCGTATGTGTTTCCCGCCTGCATCAACGGCCTACACATTCCATCTTTGGCCTGTCTTTTTGAAGTTATCTCACACCTGACATTTGAAGGACTTATGATTGGACTGGAGCTTTGATCCTAAGGGGAGGGGAACGGGCTATCCTATATATCAATTGCTTTCGCGCCATATTAATCAGACTTTGCTTCGCTACTGCTCGCTTACCATTTATAATTAGTAAAAGTACTTTTGATTTCCAACCCATGGAGTCTTTTAGTCTTCTTTCCTAATTATGGAGTGGAGTGGGGCTTGACAAATAATCATCATGGGAAAAAGAAAGAAGAGATATCATACATACCATGTTTCCCCAAAAATAAGGTAGGGTCTTATTTTATTTTGACCCCCAAAATAGCCTTATTTTCGGGAAGGTCTTATTATTTTTGAGGTGCAGGAGGCAGCGAGCATGGTCACTTCATGGCTGCTGCTGTGTTGCAATATTTTCCCACGGAGGGCTTATTTTGGGGGGAGGGCTTATTTTAGTGCATGTGCTCAAAACCCAATTGGGCTTATTATCCAGGGAGGTCTTATTTTCTGGAAAATAGGGTATTTTGCTACAAAAACCACATTCAAGCCCACAAAACAGTTGAAAGTCAACAATTATATGATGAACAAGTGGTCAATTCTGTAAATATTCCCACTTTCTCAAATACCTCCATTTACAATGCTTCAGAGTGGGATTTACAAGCAGATATTGAAAGTCAACCATTTATAGAGCTCTCCTCTTCAATGGAAGAGAACTCTTCCCTCCTCCAAAGACACTGCAGCAATCTGCTCTGCAACTACACAGTTATTATGGGCTGAAGGTGTGAATTCTATCATAATAAACTTAACAAATGAAAATATAATTGCCTTTCCAACCAAAGTCTGCTGAAAGTCCCAAAGGTTCTCTTTATCTTTGACCAGTTGTTTACAATTAAAATCAAATGGTTTCCTTAAAAGAAATCCATATAAAATAAATTGAGAACCAGTCACATGACATACATGCTGAAGCATAAATCTCAAGCACAGAATGTTAAAAAAACAGCTAGCAAGGAAGCCATGGGCAACTTTACCCCTACACCAAGGAAAAGAGAGAGAAAAATGAGAGAATATGCCTTGGTTACAGAAAAGAATTACAAACAGATCTCCAGAGGTCATATAACCAAGGAAGAGAGAGAGAGAAAGAGGGAGAGGGAGAGGGAGAGAGAGAGGGGGAGAGAGAGAGAGAGAGAGAGAGAGAGAGAGAGAGAGAGAGAGAGAGAGAGAGAGAGAGAGAGAGAGAGAGAGAGAGAGAGAGAGAGAGAGAGAGATTGCAAATATCTACAGCCTAAACTAATTATGGTACAAATATTAAATAATTGAGCAAATAGAGGACAAGGGGTGGGGGAGTTCAATTACCTTTAAGCAAAAAGCATCTGATTGATTTATAGCAGGCTTCTATCCAGCGGAGGCCAAGAGCAAATTTTACTTACATTTAAGCAACCTAAATTTTTTACCATGTTGTTTAAAACAAAACCTTTTTTGAATTCTTTTTGAATTTTTCTAAAATATTATCATGCTCAAAGGAACACAGACCACTCATAAACAACCTGGTCCTGCCAAAAGTATTGTCACTTTAAAGAATAAATGTGGCCATTTATTCTCAGGGACACTTTATCAGTTCTGCTTCTGAGAGTTGACTACCTAGGCAAAAAGTCTTCTCCACCTATAGCAAGACAGTGCACTGATGACCTTCTGGGGGAAAAAATCTAATTAGTTATTTTAGTGCTCTGCCAGACTCGGAACAGGCTAATAATATTAAGAGTGGACAATTTGGGAGAAACTCTAATAGCAACATGTAAAGTAGCCAGATCTCTAATTAATTTGGTTTTATCAACTATCCAAGGCAGCTGCCATCACTTTGAGAAAATATCTATTGGCATGGTCCTCCCCTCCTCTGCCTATTAAATGTATATCAGCAGATAATCAATATAGAATCCCCTGGAATTGATCCAGATTCTTCCAACCCTTTCAAAATAGCATAACATTCAGAAACATCAAGGAATAAAAATCTGGATGCTACTGAAAGGCAACAAGAATGATTTGATTGCCTAAAACACAACCTGAACAAACCTGGTTGGGCTGCACCAAGAACATGATATGAATATTTGCACCTTAATATATCCAATAATTATCATACACTTCAGCTTTCCAGGCAAATCTTTGCCATAGGAATCACAAGAAATGATAATGACAGGAGTGAGGAGAAAGAAAAGCATCACCTGAGGTGGAGTCAACCACCCCAATAACCTATATCAGGGGTATCAAACTTGCAGTATCATGTCATCACATGATGTATTGCAACTTTTGTCCTCTTTATTAAATGGGTGGCCATGGCCAGAGCATGAAGCATCTGGCCCATGAGACACCCCTGGCTTATATTGACATGAAACAACAATCAGTTAATGTTCACCATGTTAAGTGCAAACCTCCCAAAAAAAATATCTAATCCAATAAACAGCATAAGAATAGCAAAGGAAAGCCAAATTATAACCAGTGTGTTTTCCTAGATACTGAAGAAACTGTGGACCTCATTTCTTCTCCAGCATGATCAAATGAGTCATAATGATGTACCAAAATGGCTTAAGAACCACACATTTGTTCCTTGACAAATGTTTCTTTTGATTGGACTTTTTCTTTACTCTTCTACTTTACCCTCCTTATATATCACATATTTATGTTAATAAGCTTTCTTCTCAAAAAAGGTGTGTCTTTTACTATTATAATAAAATAGAGATTACCAAAGTGTGGGTGTGGGTGTGCTTGTATGTGTGTGTATGTATGTATTCAAGAGGAAATAGAAACAGTTATTACAGACAGAAGAGGTGGATGGATCCTGATACAGTCTTGCAACAGTGGTGGGATTTAAAAAATTTTACCGTGTTTCCACAAAAATTTATGCCTTAGCTAGCATCCTTCTGTCTCTTTTTCAAATAAACCTCCTATTCCATTTGAAGATATTGCCAAAATAAAAAAAAATTGACAAGCTAGACAGGATAAATTAACCCAAAGTGCTCTCTACGAAGGATGCACTTCACATGTTCAGTTCTGCATGACAAGTCCTATGACCAGACTTTGTCATCTTACATTCAACTAGTTCAGCTTCTTCAATTAATTCTCTCTACTCATCCATATATCTCTAACAGGAATCACAGCTCTTTTAACCAACCCTGGTTTGATAGTGATTGCCATGCAACAAAGAAACAATTAATTTCCTGCCTTAAGGAAGATAAAAGGGATCCTCTCTCCTACTCAACCAAGCACCTTCTCCTATTCAAGAGGAAATAGAAACAGTTATTACAGACAAAGAAGAGGTGGATGGATCCTGATACAGTCTTGCAACAGTGGTGGGATTTTAAAAAAATTACTACCATGTTTCCACAAAAATAAGACAGGGTCTTATTTTTTTTTGACCCCTGATATAATTGGCTGGCCTTATTTTTGGGAAAGTCTTACTATTTTTGAGGTCCAGGAGGCAGTGAGCGTGGTCACCTCATAGCTTCTGCTGTGTTGCAATATTTTCAGGGAGGGCTTATTTTCAGGTGAAGGTTTATTTTAGTGCATGTGCTCAAAAGCCTGATTGTGCTTATAGCAATAGCAATAGCAGTAGACTTATATACCGCTTCATAGGCCTTTCAGGCCTCTCTAAGCGGTTTACAGAGAGTCAGCATATTGCCCCCAACAATCTGGGTCCTCATTTTACCCACCTCGGAAGGATGGAAGGCTGAGTCAACCCTGAGCCGGTGAGATTTGAACCGCTGACCTGCTGATCTAGCAGTAGCCTGCAGTGCTGCTTTTAACCACTGCGCCACCTTGGCTCTTATTATCTTGCTTATTATCCAGGGAGGTCTTATTTTGAGGGAAATGGTACCAGTTCTTTGATATGGCTTGCTGGGCATGGTATGGCTTGCTGGGCATGGCTTGCTGGGCATGGCTTGCTGGGCATGGCTTGCTGGGCATGGCAGGGGAAGGATACTGTAAAATCCCCCATTTCCTCTGGATCAGCTGGAACTCAGGAGACAGAGAATAGATGGGGGTAAGGCCAGACAGATGTGGTATTTACTGGTTCTCCAAACTACTCAAAATGTCTGCTACTGGTTCTCCAGAACTGGTCAGAACCTGCTGAATACTACCTCTGCCTTGGAGCCAGCTATGTCTACCATTTGCTTCAAGAATTCAGTTCTATTCTGGAAATATATAACTTTTCAATCTGCTTTCTTTTATCTAGGAATTTAATCCTTTATTCCTGCTTTTAGTTTGGGAAGTCCATTTAAATTGCTGTATACACAGAAGGAATTCTTCCCCATACCCCACCCCGCAAAAAAAGAACTAGACTATGAAGCTCATCTACTCTCCTCCTGGCTCTGTGTCAGGTTCTAAAATTACAAAACTTCAGATTAAGCACCTGAAACCAAACAAATCTCCTGGATATCATTTTATTTCAATAGAGGCTATTCAACACAATTTAGATCTGTTCTGGCTTTCCTATTCATTTATATTGATTATCATGCTAAGGTTCCTGATGATTGAGGCCTAACTTTGGTGATCCTTAAAAGGAGGCATAGAACTAGCCTTTTTAGTGTCAGCATACTTATTATTTGTGAAACAAGTTTCTGGATTGGCTTGTAATTGAGAATATTCTGACTGAAAAGCAGGCAGCCTTCAGAGAAGGCTGGTCAATCTATAGCCGTACTTAAACTCTCCAACTTTTACTTGAAAAATATTCTTTTGGAACATGCTCATCAGTCTACATAGTGTCCATTGATCTCAGATATGCTTTTGACCTTGGTAATCATAAAGCTCATGCTGGCTATGTTATTTTAAATGCACAAAAACAGTGTTGGCTTTGCAAACCTTTTATTTCTTCAAAGGAGCTCAACATACATTTGCAGTGGTGAAAATCTTCTCAGCTAATATCTGAGTCCAGTTCCTTTTTGGAGCTCATTTGGGTCCCTACAGATCGTTCCTTCTTTTGGAGAAAGTTCAGTCCACGTTTTTGAAAACCATCTTTCAAACAGCTTGCTGCATATTTAACACAATTCTGCAAGGATTCACATATTCCCATACTAGCTTAAGCTCTCCTTCTTTCTTAATTATGATTGACAGCTTCCAATATTCCTGGAGTTAGGCAATACATGCCAGATTACTATTGTATGGCTATCCATAGGCAGCATCACCTTGATGGGCTATTAACACATACTAGCTGATCTCAAATAGAATGTTATTGGTCTAAAGCTGAAATCAGACTACAGATCTACCCAGAAACATTTTCTTGAACCATTCTGCACATCTTCTCCAACCAACTAAGTCAGGGGTATCAAACTCACAGCCCGCAGGTCATGCCCACCCTCTGGTTTAGCAAAGGAGATACATCATGTGATGACAACGTGACGATGTGAGTTGACACCCCGAGCTAAGTATATCAGTCACATAACAATCCTCAAAATCCAGAAGGTCCTTAACCAGATTCAATGGCCTCCCAACAGCTGTTACTTAAGGAAGATACAAAAATTATCCACTTGAAACTATAGATAGGATAGGATTGAATTGAATTGAATACATTAACCATTTTATATTTCAAACAATATTCATAATACATTTTTTCTTCTCAGCAGAATCTTTCTTCATTTTCACTTTTCTTATTCATTCATAGGTCAAAATGGCAACATTATTATTATTTCTTACTATGTTACCACACTCCCACCTGTTCATTAATTTCAAAGTAATATTTGTCCCTTAGGTCATATTTACTGAGACCAGAAGACGGTTTTTCCCAAACCCATAGCTAGTTTTTCCACTATTATTGATCACTAGAGCATAACACACAGCCATTCCCAATTTATAGATTGTTATTTTCATATTCATCTATAGCAACTTAAGTGACATTAACTCATTCTTCCTATTCTAAGTATGTGGGCAATGACATAAAATAAAATAAGATGGGATGGAATGGAATGGAATGGAATAGGAAGGGGAGATAATTTTATTGTCATTTTTTTGGTGGACACTGGCACACATTAAATTATTAATCTTTTCTTTGATAATTACATCTGCATGTATAGTAGTACATGAGGTTAGACTACTTTCATTATGATCTATTTTTTCCATTTATTTTAGCTTAAATTTTAATGAACATATTAGGAGTTTGTTATGATTTTGGTTTTATTTCATTTTTTATTATTATTATTTATTTTCCTTATATTCTGAGTTTCAGTGTTCCGTAAACAGATGGGCCTTTTCACTGTAATAATATTTATCAAGAGAAGGAAAAGCTAGCCTAGAGTACCATCTTTAGTAACGTTTATTACAGATATTGCATTCCAGTGATAAAATTCAATTTTTTGTACTACCGGTTCTGTCGGAGTGGCTTGATGGGCATGGTGTGGCTTGGTGGGCGTGGCAAGGGAAGGATACTGCAAAATCTCCATTCCCACCCCACTTCAGAGGAAGGATACTGCAAAATCTGCATTCTCAGCGCATTCTGGGGCCAGCCAGAGGTGGCATTTGCCAGTTCTCCGAACTACTCA
The DNA here is from genome assembly GCF_051295495.1 of Thamnophis sirtalis. Lineage (NCBI taxonomy): Eukaryota > Metazoa > Chordata > Lepidosauria > Squamata > Natricidae > Thamnophis > Thamnophis sirtalis. The sequence goes on along the minus strand of NW_028261384.1, from coordinate 75,837,894 downwards.
AATTTCTGCTACTGGTTCTCCATAACCTGTCAGAACCTGCTCGATTTCACCCCTGTTGCATTCCCTTTCTAGTGGTAAAGTCTGTTCAGGCACATTCCTTAACTCTTCATAATTTTACTTTTACTCTTTTAATAATTTTAGAAGGTACATGGGCTAGATCATGCAAGAAGCTTCCATTCTCAGTATTAGAAGGTGGTCAGGAAATATTAAAAAAAATTAATGCAACTCTCTGAAAACAAAAGCTGAAGAATATGAGGATGTATAAAGAGAAGAAAGAAGCAAAAGAGTTGAAAAAAGAAATGAAGTAGTCTCCTTGCAAAAACTAGCAAGCACTGCTATAATAAATACTTTGAACCCATTTATTTTGAGTTTTGGAATCTTGGGCATTTGTGGAAAAAGCTAACACGATATATAGAGTGCCTCAATTTAGGTTGGGAGGGGTTGTACATTACAGTTTAAACTTTTTGGCCTTGGGACTGTTTTGATACTTGCTGAGTAGATTAGCCTCTGAAGTGCACCTAGAGAAAGATAACTAGTGTGTAAGTTTTATTCTTGCTAAAATCAATGTTGCCCTTTATCTTGAGAAGGAAAACAAAATGAAAATGTTTAAGAAATCCTAAGGGCTAACAGAACTCACTCTCTATGTTTTCTCCACACCTGCTGCAGTATATTCAATATATTACTGCCATAAGTTACTTCATGGCCATTTAAATTATTACATATTTTTGAAGGTGCCACTTTGTCTGCAGCAATTTATCAAATCCAACCCTGGTTCTAATTATGAATAATTAAGACATTAGTGGATGAGGAATGCCAGTCTTTATTATAAATTCATGTGAAACAAAGAAAGGAGATCTTTATAGCAAGAGATTTTCCTGGTTCATGTTGAATAGGGAAGACTGCAACTATCAAATTATTGCTGATTTACATCTCTAACAATTAAGCTAGGAGGATCAATGCTGAAAGTCACAAATTCTCAATTTCTGACCTTATCATAATTGTGTACATTGGAGGACCACTCATATATTTCTATTATAAAAGAAGGAACAAGGGTGAAATATAAATAAAAAAATAGTAGTGTACTTTTTCAGTTGACAATAAATTAAACAATTAGACTATAGAGCTAGTCTCCAAGTACCCTCATTGCAGTAAACTCTATGAGAGAGATTTAAAGATTTTTATATGAATATGTCATATATAGAGAGGTTTATGCCAGCTGAGGTTTGATAGCTTCCCTTCTAGAATGCCAGGTTATTTTTACTGAAATGTTGAAAGTTTTGTATGAGAAGACTTTCTTACTTTCTTATTGCCTGATATTTCTTATGGAAATGTCTGGCCATAATCTGTAAGGGAAACTAGTATTTACCCAATTATGGGTAAATGTTTCAGATTAGAGGTAAACAAACTGGAACTGGTCTGAATAAAGCCACCTCACTTCTTGCCATTTTAGAAATGATGAACCTGTACCATAGCCACAACTCTTAACTAGTGTTCAACATGTTCATATCTTATGCAGAAGAAAAAATGTCACAACATGTAAATCTAAATGAGAGTGTAGGAAGTTAGTACCCCTGCCCTCTCCTAGAAGAATGAAATATTCTAGGAAATATTAAAAAGGCAGAATATTATACCTCCCTGGATGAGAAAAGGAGAAACATGCTCTTGGAAAGCAGCCCCCATCTTTGAAGATAGCCCCAGAAAGGGTGGGCCAGCACAAAGGACATGGCCCTCAGGACATGATAGGATTAGCTCTCTACCCATCTAGCAACAGAACTCACTACATGGCACCTGGAGAGATTACATCATCCGGCAAGATTCCACCATGCTTGGGACTCAAAAGACATTACAAAGTTACCCCTGCATGACCCAATGGGAATCTGACAACCAATCAGAATACATTTCTTACACAGGAATAGGAAGATTCAAGGTGAGGCCCAAGAGAGGTATAAATCTATTTCTCTCTCTCACCCATGTGTTCACTTTGTCCAGGACCTCAAATCATGTAGTCCTGTCCACCATTAAACCATCTTTCCAAATAGTCTCCATGTTTCCAGTGTCTTTCTCCCCTTGGAACTGATCAACATTTCTTCCAACAAGAGATAGCTGTAAAGCTGGAATGAAAGAGAAAAAATGTACTCTTGGTTTGAAAAATTCCACCTGATAAATTCCAAACATGAACATAAAGGCTGTATTATGCATAGACAACCAGAACCTGGATTCCTTACTGTTCCATTAATTTCTATTAACTTGGAGAAAACATGGAAACTAAGTTGTAAAAATGGCATAGTAATTTTATTTCTCATTACTGGAATCACAAACCTTAAAGGTTGCATTAACTTCATTGAAGTTGAAAGCTATGGACAGAAAAAGAGCCTTGGAACCCATGACAAAGCTGATCACTGCACACAAATGTTTTCCTGTTCCACATTTCCTTCAGGTTTAACAGGTTTTTTTTTCTTAATGTCTTCCAAAAGTAAATTAATAAAGATAAAAGTAAATCAGTAAAAAGGCAGGCATATGATAGGACGGAATGTTCTGTATTGGAAATGCTGGTTCCTGTAAAAATAGCTAGGATTTTGTTAAGCATATTTGAAATTCTGTTATCCATTTCACTCCAAAGGTTGGTTATATGAAGGCTTAAGATTAGTCATTAAGATTACCTAGCTCAAGTTTAATTAAATTTTTAGAATCTTTGATGAAAAAGAGAACACGAGAATCTATTCTCTAATGGTGAGATCAAGATTCCTGCTAAAAATTCTGAGTTTAGTAGTCAAGGAATCTAACCGCCAATAAAGATTGAGCACTTCAGTTTCTACCTTTTGCAGCCCACAAGTCTGTTGTAATTAGTTTTTTCCGGTACATCTGAACAAGGATTTTGAATAAGCAACAGTTGAAATGTTTATGCTATTATATCTGCTGATATTGACATTTATCTATTTACCTTTTAGCATTATATCCAGCTGTATCCCAAACAAACATTATAGTGTTATAGTTCCAAATAAGTAGATCTGTTCTATAATAATCCACCAGTTTTTACACAGACTTATTTGCTCAGAGAAACCTGAATTGCAAGATTGGTAGCAAATTAGTTTGATGAATGAATGAATGAATATAATAGTCAGCACTATCATTAAAATACTCTCTTCAAATTATTTTCCCCTTAATTATTTTTATAGAGATCTTTATTAGATCACAACCAGCAAATAAGGCACAAAACTCATAGTTAATTAAGGTAAAGAGGAAAATGTTATTCTAAAATATCTAAAAAGTGGTGGAGTTAATAATATGCTATATTGTTAAGACTATAGAACAGTGTTTAGCTGTGGTCAAAAAAGCATAAAATAATATTGAGCCAATAGCAACATCTAAAAAAATACAGAATAACTGAGTTGGAAAGAACCTTGGAGGTTTTCTAGTTTAATGCCCTGTTCAGGCAGGAAACTCTATACCATCCCAGACAATCTCCTCTGTCCAATCTCTTTTTTAAAATGTCAAATGATGTAGCACAACTTTTGGATGCAAGTTGTTCCACTGCTTAATTGTCTTCATTATCAGTATATAGTTTTAGGTTGGTCTCTCTCTGATAAGTTTCTAACAATTATTTCTTGTACTGCCCCCAAAGTGCTTTGCCCCATAGATATTGGAAGATAGTTATCATATGTCATAATCCTTTTTTTTCGTTATTAGATATACCCAGTTCCTGTAAGCAATTATCATATATTTTCCCTTCCAGCCACATCATTATTTGTATTGCTCTTCTTTGGTCTCTTCTTAGATTCTTAACAACTTTATTGTATCATGTTGGCCCAAATTAGATACAATTTTCCAAGTGTGGTTTAACCAAAGCAGTATAAAATGCTACTAACACTTCACATGACCTTGATCCTATCCATCTGTTGATGCATCCCAGGACCTCATTACTGTTTTTGACAACTGCTGTACACAGGTGGCTCATATTTAAAAGGTTGATGTCCTAGAGTTTTCTCACAGTTACTGCTGTTGATCTGGGCACTGCCTATTCTATACCTCTAAATTTGATACTTTTTTGCTTAAGTATACAATTTTTCTCACCCCCAAATTGCATTGTATTGAATAGTGCCCTGCCTCTAACATCTATTTGCTTATTAAAGATAATAAATTGTCCAGAATCAACAGAGACCATCATTAATGAAGAGCAGGGAAACATTCACTTCTTTATTAAATTTTGAACAATATCTCTTAATAGCCCCATAACTCTCAAATATTATCTGATTCTAGATACATAATGTGAAATGGACCTATGTAGAAAGCATCCATATCAAAGGCTCAAACTATTTGTTCCCAATGAACAAATCACACAGCTATGTATCATGTGATTATACATAAAAATGACATACATAAAATAACAGTGTTTAACAGCTCTCCTTACTTTTTACTTATCTAAAATGTAGCCCCTGTACTTAGCTAATTGTCCTAATTTTGTGAGTACATTTTAAACCTTCTTTATCTGCAGTTACAGAGAACAAATTGGAAATAGTTTGCTCAACACATCTGCAGTCCCTCCTAATATTGTAATGTGATGTATGAAGACAAACCGGCTCTGGATTGGAAGGTCGTTAAGGTTTTTTTTAAGCTGTACAGATATGACATGATTGAAGACAGGGCAATGTTTAACTGTTGGTATGATAATATGAAGGGGCAAGATTTATTTTCATACATGTCAGCTTTTCCTAATCTTTTACCCTTTAAATGTAATTGAGTGACAATTCTTGCTTATCCATGCTGACTAGAATTGTATATGTTATCATCTACAACATCTGAAGGGAATTATATTGTGATGATTGTTGATTGTTCTACCTTTGCTGTTGATATATAGTTGTTTTGGTAGTGTTCAGTATTTGCATTCAGCATTAAACTGGATCAGAAATCCACACATATTGGATTTTTTAATCCAATCATGGCATTAAGTTGAAGCAAATATATGATCCAGAAATCAAGGCATAATCTTTTGTGAAATTAATTCATACTTATTTATCTTACAAGACACTTTCTGCCTTACTAATATGCTCAGTTTCAGAACACACAATTCATAACATATGGAAAGTTAGATTTATTATAGAATGTGTGTTTGGTTTATTTCTCAGTCTGCCAATGCATTTCATGTATAGGCACAGCTCCTATTTCATATGACACAGCAGAAGGTTAAAAAAAGACTCATCACATCAGTATTCTTTTTGCTAAAATATCCTTTTTGCCCATAGGAGGAAACAGATTAAGCAACAAGCAACAGAATGTAAGATTTTAATATATAAGCACCTGGGCAATGTCATTACATGGCCAGAGACCAGATAATTTAGTGTTGTTGAAATATAACATTTGTTGAAATTTTTGTCCTTTCACATTTTTTCAAGGAACTATTTCAGAAGCTATTGCTAGCTATGCCTGTATGTGGATGTGGGTGTATACATAAATACATATAGACTGTACACATACACACACACACACAGAAAGAGAGAGTACACATATGCACACACACACACACACACACGTATGTATGTGTGTGTCTGTGTGTAACACTTACATATATACCACTTCACAGTGTTTTACAACCTTCTCATAAGTGTTTTACAGAGTCAGCATATTGCCCCCAACAGTCTGCAGCCAGACATTTCCCTCCCTTCACGCCTGCCCTGCCACTCATGCTGGCCATGCCCATTTCCCCGGGCTTATTTTCAGGATAGGAGTAATACTAACCGCCCCCCGGAAAACTAGGGTTGGGCTTATTATTGGGGTGGGTCGTGTTTTCGGAGAAACACAGTATATGTATATAAATATATATACACATATACTTATGTATATATATTTATATATACCAGTGACATGCATTGAGGTTTATGGCTGGTGAGGCACTGACACAAATTTTTTTAGACTTGTGGACATCAACTCCCAGAATTCCACAGCCCGTTCCGATTTAAAGTGACAGCATTTGTTTTTCTCCTTTGCGAAGTAAGTTTCCTTCTTTCTTTTTCTTTTTCCTCTCCCGTCCCCTCCTTCCTCCCTCTCTCCCTTCTCCCCCCCCCTCACACACACACACACACACACACACACATACACACACAAGTTGGAGTGGACTATCTCTCTTATCCCCTTCCCTCTCTCACTCAAACAAACTCTCTCTTAAACAAGCACATACAAACACACTCACACACACACACACAAAGTTGAATTGGAGGGAGTGAGGGAGACCACAGGAGGAGGCAGGAAGCCAGTCAAAGAGCCATACTGGAGCACACACACTTTCCCCCAGCCCCGGAAGGATCCAGCCCAGCTTCACTTATTACAAGTTTGAAAAGACAACGTGACTCTGCCTGCAATCAAACTACACTTGGGGAGGGAGAGCACTTCCCTCCAGCCTTTGCCCAAAGCCTGCACCAGGAGGATGAAGTTTGAATTCCTTCCCCTCCCTCCGACCCACACATATCTTTTCCAGCTGTTTCAGAGAGGATCTCAACTCTGCTCTTGCCTGTCATCATGAAAAAAAATGTAAAAGGAAAAAGGCAAGAGCTGAGGTCAGACTGAGCTAGTTGCTGCCAGAATCACCGTGGATGACTCTGCTTAGTGCTTAACTGTTTAAAAAAGCCTCTAAAAAAGCACCCTCTACAGGATGAGGCAGGAGAACGACCTGCCTCACCTACATCAGGAATTTTTAGGCTTTTAACCCTTGCTTAACTGTGCTCGTGTGATCATAAAACGCCTAAAGTCAGACTAGATGAGGCTGTACAATTGTTATGTTATTGTGGTTGCTTGTCCCTGGGCTTTCCTGGTGATGACATATTTTTCTAGAATAACTTCTTCCTTGAAATCCATGAGATACACTTTAGACGTCAATTAAACGTACATCATCACTTTGGCCTTTTCTGGATGAAGTTATTCATTTTGCTTTTAGATTCCCTCCCCCCCCTTTTAAAAACATACGGCATTTATATTGTTTTAATATTAATTTTAATAGTATTTGAATTTGTATACTTAATTGATTGTAAACAATTTCACATTTGAAATAATAGGAAGCAATGTACAACTTTTACTTTCAAATTTAAAATTCCAACTCCATGTTCTTCTCATGTTGGATCCATGTTCTTTGATAGACAAAGATGACGTAATTATATTTCAGTGTTTGCATGTATCTAAATTTGGCTCCAGAAAAGGATAGAGGGGGTGAGTTAGGAGAATTTATACAATGAGTTATGGTTACTAATCATTGTTGCTTTGCTTCCAAGAGAACACTTCATGTTCATCTCAGCCAGATAGGATTTTTAGCTTGGCAACCCATCAATAGTCTAACATAGCCTCATTTTAATTAATAGATAAATCTGGCCATCTAAGATTTTGAGCAGGTTGCTGTACTCATTGGCTAACATAAGTTCATGTCACCAATAAATAGATTGCAGCAATGGTATCATTCTCCTAAGTAACTTTCAACTTTGCTGTTTTGTACCCACTATGTACACCAAGCTATTCCTCTAAAGCTTAGGGAGGGCTCCTCCTTCTTATTTTGCAGAAATCCTTTTGTAATATTTATCTAGAACTGGTGCACAGCAAGGGCCTGCGAACATGGTGTTGCTTTGGAGCCTCAAAGCACCTTAAATCATCCTTATTGGCAGAGTAAATAGTTGGACATTTTAAAAAAGGCTAAGAACCAAACTTTTTATAGCAAGCTCCTTTCTGAACTAAAGTGTCAGGCCTGCCCCAGTGTGCTCTCTCAGGAAAGTAGGACTTGTGACTTTGAAGCTAAGTAACTTTTACTGAAAGAAACTAGTTTCAGCAAAATCTGGCAGAATCTGGTGTTCCTGCGCAAAATACAAAGCTATTGTTTTCAATTCCCAATTCCTCACCCCATGACCAATGCCCTGGCCAGCCAATGTGATGCTGGTATGATGTTTTGATTAAGTCTGAGGTGTGAAACTGGTAACATTCCATTCTCAGGGCAAACAGTCTTGAAAATCCTGGTACAAACTGGTTTGATGATCTGATCTTCCATTGTCATTTCCTCCTCCCATTCCCCCCACTATCTCCCCATTTCCCACCATTTGATATACAGGTGTGGGTGGCCACAAGTGCCTCCCCCCTCCCTTCAATCTCTATAAGAAAAGAAAAAAAATAGAAGATTTGCAGCTTGAATTTTAAATATTTTCTCATTTTGAATTGTTTTGTCAAATGATAGTCTTATTTGCAACAAACAACCAATTAATAACAAGATTAATCATGCCATTTTCAGATGCTCCAACTTTCATAGATAACAGAATTCATGTACAGCTTTATGGAATAAATTCAGGTAAGATGTAATTTTCTCAATACTATTATTACCTAGATCTTCTCCATTAAAAGTCACATTTACCTGGTCCTAAATTACCTGGTCCTGAATAACAATGGTGTGTGGAGGCAGAAGATAATTCCCTAAGAAGCTACTTATTAATTCTTGCCAAGTACAAAATGAATTTGATTGGAACAGTCAAGTATAATATAAACATATAAATATGTTTGTCAAATACTAATTTCATTTTTAATAATAAGATAGAATAAGGTACAACTTCTTTATAAATTTGTATGAATTTTACTGATCCAAGTGAATATAGCATGGGGTTACAAATCACAACATAAAACATATTTCCAATATGTGAATTGCCTCATTGGGTTATCTTTATTGAATGGCAGCATATAATAATTCATTTTAATTGTTGGAAGGCAATTCTCTGCCTGGAAAAGATAAGAAGATGGAGAAATATTAACTATTGCAATTATTTTATTTTATTTGAAAAAAATCATTAAATAAGCAAATACCATTATATTTAGAAAAATTTAAAAGAGCACAGAAAGGTTTTATAATAATTATCTGCCACCTAACTATTAACAGCTATTTTTTCTGCTGAATATTCCTCCACATCAGATGTGTGATCCTGCAAAAGTTTCCTTTTTTTCAAAATGTTCAGTGTTGTCCACAGAAATGCTGTAATATTTCTTAAAGGTTTTTTTTACTGGCAACCTTATGCAGTTACCACTTGAGAGAAAGCTTTAATAGTAGAATATTTTGAATCATAGGTAATAATCAATTATTAAGTCATCTTTTCCCCAATGCTTTATTCTGTGCTTTATAGCACAATGCAAAAGTAGGCAAGTCAGGCAAAATTAATAAACTTCCATCAATGTTTCAATCACATACTTCAAAGTTGTGCAATATATTCTATTCTTGCTTTAAATGTATTGCTGGATTGCTCATATAGCTTATTCCTTTCCTATTTGGGCAGAATATGAAGATTTTTTTTTAAAGAAATAGCTTACAATAAACTAGCTTTTAAATTTCAGGATGTGAGAATTGCTGGAATCTGAGCTTCCTATAATTTTATTTTCAATTGTTTATCATTTTATTAAATATGTAAAATTACTATGCTTTATATCATTAGCTGCTAATTTTAGTTAAAAAATCCGCTTATAGGAAATTAAGACATAAATAGTTAAATCAACAAAATCAAAAGCAGTTAAACTAATGAATGTTAGGGAAAGAGTATTTTCATGACTGTTAGTGCTCATGTTGTGACAGCAGTTGGGACTGGAATTTCCATTTAGCAATGCAGTCATAAAGCACAATGACTAAATCACTTAACAATAGCAATCCTGGCAATCTCTATTACTGTCATTAACTGAGAATTGTGAGTCATTAAGTAAGCATCTTCTCATAACTTCCTGTCAGCAAGTAGCAGTGAAGGGACAACTGCTGCCAGGTAGGAAAAGTCATGCAAAAGTAAATGATTTATGGGGGAGAATGTGTAGGTGACCAGGACAGTAGGGCATGAATGCAGAGGGGTTAAGGCTTGGTCAGAGGTGGGTTCAGGCTTCTTCTACTGCCAGTTCATTCAGGGATGCACTTCATACATGTGCATGCTTGATACATACTATGCACACATGTACACAACTACACACAGTAGTTTTAAAAAACTGTGCATGTGTAGAAGCAAAAAACTAGATGGTGGTGCCTATGGCGCCGCCGATGGATCCAGTTTGGGGGCATGGCAAGCCAAGTTACTACCTATTCGACTGAACTGATAGGAACCCATCTCTAGGCTAGATGTGCAGGTGGTACAAACTTATCCAAGAATTTGAGGCCTTCCCTTCTGGCTTTCCCATTGACTTAGTTTATGAGAAGCAGGCAGGGAAAGTTACAAATCATGATTACATGACTGTGCATAATTGTACATTGTGTTATTACCATAATAAATGAAAGCTAGTTGCCAAGTGCCCCAGACATAATCATGTGACCGCTATGGTGCTGTGAAGGCTGGAACCTCAAGGACTGGTTGTAAACATCACATTTCAACATCATCAAAACTTACCATACAAGTGGTTATTAATTGAGCACTACCCATGCTGACTTCTTATTTATGGAAATATTTTTTATTATTTAACACAGAAGTGTATCTGCAACAATTTACACAATGATATAATTATATTTATAGTTTAAAAATGCAGGATGCAGAGGGAATAAATAAGAAGGCAGGAAAGTGAGACATATCACAGAATTGAAGAATTGGAAAGAAGCTTAGAGGTCTTCTGGTCCAACCCCTTGCTCAAACAGGAGACCCCATACTATTTCAGACAAATGGCTGTCCATTCTCTTTTTAAAAGTCTCCAGTGATACAGCACCCACAACTTCTGAAGGCAAGCCATTCCACTAGTTTATTGCTCTCACTGTCAGGAAATTTCTCCTTATTTCTAGTTTGCTTCTCTTCTTGAGTAGTTTCCAATTATCACTTTTTGTCCTGCCTTCTGGTGCTTTGGAAAATAGGTTGACCCTCTTCTTTATGGTAGCCCCTCAAATATTTGAACACTGCTATTATGTCATCCCTAATCCTTCTTTTCTCTCACTAGACATACCTAATTTCTGCAATGATTCTTTGTATGTTTTAGCTTCCAGCCCCCTAACCATATTTGTTGCTTTGTACTCAAGTCTCAACATCTTTTTATATTGTGGTGACCAAAACTGGATGCAGTATTCCAAGTGTGGTCTTTCCAACATCTTCTAAAGTGATACTAACACTTCACATGATCTTGATTCTATTCCTCTGTTAATGCAGTCTAGGATTGCTTTGGCCTTTTTGGTAGCTGCAGCACACTGCTGATTCTTATTTAAATGTTTGTCCACTAGAACTCCAATATCCTTCTTGCAGTTAACTGAACCAAGTTTCACCAAATATGTATCTGTACTTTTGGTTTTTCTTGTTTAAGTATAAAACCTTATTTTTTTCTACATTGAATTTAATATTTTTAGATAATGCTCAGTGTTCAACTCTGTCAAGATCCATCTGGGTCTTGAGCCTATCTTCTGGGATATCGGCTATTCCTGTCAGCTTGGTGTCATCTGCAAAATCGATGAGATCACCTTCTATTCCCTCATCTAAATTGTTTATAAAGATATTGAAGAGTACTCGCCTAAGATAGAACTTTAGTATACCCCACTACTTACTTCTTTATCGAATACCTTACTGAAGTCCATGTAAATTATATCAACAGCATTCCTCTGGTCCATTAATTTTGTCACTTTTCAAAGAATACAGTAAGATTAGTCTGGCATGATCTGTTTTTGACAAACCCATCTTGGCTTTTGGTTATAACTTCATTTGCTTCTAGGTGTTCGCTGATTCGTTGCTTGATTATCTTTTCCAGAATCTTCCCCAGTATTGAGGCAGTGGTGGGTTCTGGATCCCATTGCAACCGGTACGATTGCAACAGGGCCCAGCGTCCTCCACATGAATGTGTGCAGTGTGTGCGCGCTTGCAGCACACATATGCATCTTACCATCCAGCAATGCCTCCACGAGCCTCCGTGACACTCCAGCTGCTCAGTGGAGCATCGCGCAGACACTGTACATGCCATGTGCATGCATGGAAGTGCTGAAGAGTTTAAAGAGCCTGCTCCAGGGAGGCTCCGGTACACCCGTACCACCTGCAACCCACCACTGTATTGAAGTCAGGCTGATAGGTCTGTAGTTTCCTGGTTCTATTCCCCCCACCCTTTTTTTTTTTTGAAGATGGGAACTACATCATCTCCTTTCCAGTCCTTTGGTAGTTCCACGGTTCTCCAGCATCTTTGAAATATATGGTTCAATGGTTCCAAAATCACATCTGTCAGCTTCTTCAGAATTCAGAGATGTAATCTGTTAGGACCCAGTGATTTTAACTTTTCAAGTGTGGCCAGTTATTTTCTTACTGGTTTCTTGCCTATTTCAATTTGAATTTCTAGTTTGTATTTTATGGTTCTGCTTTTGGTAAGTTGGGTTATTTTTTCTTTTTCTGTAAAGACAGATGCAAAGAAAGAATTAAGCAGATCTGCTTTCTCCTTGCTACTTGTCAATTCCATGCCATCTTCTCCTATTAGTGGACCAATCCTAACACCTGTCTGATAATGTTACCTCCTTTCCTAAGATTAGCCCCTAACTTCAAAATAATTTTGTGTGTTATTTTTAATGATTTCTAACCAAACATTAATAAATATTCCAAACATCTTGAAGTTCAAAGAGTTATTTTAATACTAAAAATAGAGTTCTTAGAAGTAAATAGTTCTCAAATTGGTATGTAAATATTTGAATGCACTGTATATTATGTTTTTAAATTTTTGAAAATTGGTGGAGCTGCCTATATTAAATGTTCAGAGGGTATTGAAATAATAAAAATAATATATTGCTTCTGTAATTCAGAAGGGATTGCAATAATTTTATATATCCCCATTAAAGAAACTGAATGCTCGTTTAAGTAAATATTTAAATAAAAATGAAAACTTATTACAACTTATAAGAATGTATATAACATCTAGCACAAATGTCTTTTACATATCTTCTGTAATAATCATTTTGAGAATGATTTGCTTAGTCAATTATTTTAACAAAACTATTTTTAAATTATTATTTTCAGTTGTTCAAAAGCCTAACTTTATTAGTGAATAGATACTTTTATCATTTTTGAAGATTGTATAAATATATACATGATATAATCTTTCTTTTCATTACTTTGCTGATATTTTTAATTAAAATAAACTTTGGTTGTGTTTTTAATCAAAAACACATTTGATAAATGTCTGATGTTTTTCAAGTGATATATGTAATTAAATGTATATGTAACTACTGTAATGATTGAAATGGCCATTATTTAGAGCAGTTTTTCCCAACATGGTTCCCATCAGATATGTATGTCAAAGAATCCTATCATCCTTTGCCAACATATCAAAGTGGTACTGACAGAGGTGTTGTTGCTAAACTTGTCAGGGTCATTGGGTTGGGTAACCTTGGCTTATATGAGTGCTTCTCCAAGTCTTCAGCTTCCTAAGGTGAAAGTGCAAGCAATTTCTTTTCGGTGAAAGTGACAAGAATTTTGCCAAATTTCCCACTCAGACACTCCTTAATTAAAAACTCATTGCTTAGCAACTTTTCAAAATTATTATGGATCCCAGAAAACTTAGTTGCAATTGTGAGTGCTGCTTCCTCCACCATATTTGCACAAATGCATTTTTGGCACTTGGCAACCAACCTGCATTTATGACCATTTGCAGCCTCCAATGATCATGTGACAATTTACATTTTTTGCCAAAAAATGGTGTTCATTTGCTTAATGATTACAATGTTCACTTAACAACTACAGTCTTCAATTTATGATTGCTATTTTCATTTAACGACTACCACAAAAATGTAAAATTGGATCGGTCATGTGATGACCTGCTTAATGATCAGCATGACTTAACAACCATAATTTTGGGCTCAATTATGGTAATAAGTTGAGGATTACATATATATCCTAATTATTGACAAAAGGCATTTTCCCAGAAAGAAGAGTATTTTTAATTGCTTTCCTGGCATGGGTGGGAGGGGGAAAGAAGCAATGGACTTCTCTAAATGGGCATCTTGTTAATTGCTTCCCAGATATTATTTTTTGTAAGGTTTATGGAGTGATTTTCCATTGTCTGCTTCTTGGGACTGAGAGTATGTGAGTGGTAAGGAAATAAATCTTATTTTCCATTTTTTTGTTAAATCAGCTGATTAGGAAAAAAGACCTAATTTGTTCCTAAACCTTTTACTGCAATTTGATCAATGCATTTCACCCATTAAAGTACAATGATTAGATTAGACTCAGTGTGGTTCTGAAGTATTGTTTTTTAGTGTTGTTATTCCACACAAAATAGCTGTGAATAATGTATTCCAAGCTTACACAATTTGTGATCTATTGTGCCATCTTCAAGCCATCAGCCACAAATGCCAACCCTTCAGGGGCTCGATAGGCTGACTGCCTAAAACTCCAAAAGCAGGATGCTATTAAGTTTCCTGGCAATCCACAAGACACTGCTGGTAAGAATTGCTTTGGGTTTAATGGGACATGTATTATGCAAACATGGTCTCCTATAACCACCCACAGAGCCATTGACCCTGATGAGGAAATTGGAGGAGAAATATTTTTACAAAGAAAAAAATGTGTAGGAGAGATTATGAACTCTTTTTTTCAACCTGTTGTCAGCCCTGAGTCTCAAAGGATGCAGGAAAAATGCCACTTTTCTTTAGCACATACAAAAATGAATGCTAAATGCATGTTACACTATTCAAAGTAACAATATTTCATCTCCTTATTTTTTTAAAAAAATCTTTAAGTGTTTGAAATCTGCAAAGAACTCTTGTTCTCAAAGCAAAATATTTTTTATTTGCTGTTACTTGCATGGGAGTATATGCAGTGCTCCATATGACATTAAGTAGGATCACAGATGTTTAAAGCACTTACATAAGATTTGATCAGGGTTAAACAAGCATTTTAATGCAAAAAGAAAAGTCTTCCTTACTAGTTGTGCCATGTTTAATGAAATACCCCTGGCTTTAAAAAAAAAGAAATCCAAATGCCCATGAATATAAAAGAAATCTATAATTATCTGCTTTGTGGATTTTGCTTTATGAAACAGCTCTTTAGCCTTTGAAATGCAATTTTATAAACTTTTTCTGTGGATTTCTTTAATTTTGTGAGTCCATAGGACACACTACCTCAAGTAAGAGAAACATGTTCTCATGGTTGGGAGCCTTTGCAATAGTTATGATCTCATTCACACAGCATGCCAAGCCTTATCTGACATGGTTGGTTGAATAAACCACAAGTGACCACTCATAAATTTCCCAAACCCACCATGTGGTGTTATTGAGTTTTGCCTTCATTGTATGGTTATATATTATGACATGACTTAGTGCAAAAAGTAAGTCCAGATTAGAAGCCATGATTTTTTTTCTTGATTTATCAACCACTTTCTTCTAAGTTTAACAAGAGAAAGAAATATGAAAAACACATTTTATCAAAATGGGGGCAAGAAGAAGGTTATATACATAATTCCTACTGTTTGTTCTTTAACAAAGATATTTACATTATATCGCATGGCTGAGAATCACTAAGACAGCAGCAGGAAGAAAGGTTGCAGTATTTGCGGCAGGTCACTTGGTCTTTTTCCATTGTATGGTAGTTTTCTACCAATCAACTAAGTACTTTATTTAACGTTCTTTCACCTATAATCCCACTGAACATTAACTTCCCCACAGTGTTTTCAAATAGTTTTCCAAATAAAAAATCTGCATCAAAGGTGGAAGAGTAAAAAAAATCATGATGTGTGATGCGTGTAACAATGAAGTAAAGTTTCAATTTCTCAGTTGCACCCCCAACTTGAATATTTTTTTAAAAAAATACAATAATTTGTTAAAAGGAAGAAAAAGAGCAAGCAAACAAAGGAAGAAAAAAAGGAAAAAATAATTGTCACAGAAAATATATCTATAACTGGAAAAAAAATTATCAAGTTTGTACAAGTACAGGTGAAACTCAAAAAATTAGAATATCGTGCAAAAGTTCATTTATTTCAGTAATGCAACTTAAAAGGTGAAACTAATATATGAGATAAGACTCATTACATGTCAAGCAAGATAGCTCAAGCCGTGATTTGTCATAATTGTGATGATTATGGTGTACAGCTCATAAAAACCCCAAATCCACCATCTCAGAAAATTAGAATATTACACGAAATCAATAAAACAAGGATTCTACATAGAACAATATCGGACCTCTGAAAAGTATACACATGCATATGTACTCAGTACTTGGTTTGGGCCCCTTTTGCAGCAATTACTGCCTCAATGCTGCGTGGCATGGAAGCTATCAGCCTGTGGCACTGCTGAAATGTTATGGAAGACCAGGATGCTTCAATAGCGGCCTTCAGCTCTTCTGCATTGTTCAGTCTCATGTCTCTCATCTTTCCCTTGGCAATGCCCCATAGATTCTCTATGGGGTTCAGGTCAGATGAGCTTGCTGGCCAATCAAGCACAGTAATCCCACAGTCATTGAAGCACGTTTTGGTGCTTTTGGTAGTGTGGGCAGCTGGAAAATGAAGTCAGCATCCCCATAAAGTGCTCCAAAATCTCCTGGTAGATGGCTGCGTTGACCCTGGTTTTAATGAAGCACAGTGGTCCAAAGTTCTCTTTTCTGATGAGAGCAACTTTTGCATCTCATTTGGAAACCAAGGACCCAGAGTATGGAGGAAGAATGGAGAGGCCAATCAAGCACAGTAATCCCATGGTCATTTAACCAGTTTTTGGTGCTTTGGGCAAAAGTTGCCAAGAGAAAAATGAGAGACATGAGATCGAGCTGAAGGCCACTACTGAAGCATCCTGGTCTTCCATAATACTTCAGCAGTGCCACAGGCTAATAGCTTCCATGCCATGCCGCATTGAGGCAGTAATTGCTGCAAAAGGGGCCCAAACCAAGTACTGAGTACATATGCATGTGTATACTTTTCAGAGGTCCGATATTGTTCTATGTAGAATCCTTGTTTTATTGATTTCGTGTAATATTCTAATTTTCTGAGATGGTGGATTTGGGGTTTTTATGAGCTGTACACCATAATCATCACAATTATGACAAATCACGGCTTGAGCTATCTTGCTTGACATGTAATGAGTCTTATCTCATATATTAGTTTCACCTTTTAAGTTGTATTACTGAAATAAATGAACTTTTGCACAATATTTTAATTTTTTGAGTTTCACCTCTATGTCTCAATCATTTTCACTATTTAACTTCATCCTAGCAGATATATTTCTGATCTTCATGGAAAAATGGCCAATTCTCTTATGAGAATTATAGGAGAGGAGCAGTGGTGGGTTTCAAAAAAATTTGGAACCTACTCTGTGGGTGCGGCCCGCTTTGTGAGAGTGGCTTGCCAGCCATGTAACCAGGTGGGAGTGGCTTGCCGGCCATGTGACCGGGTGGGAGTGGCTTGCCGGCCATGTGACCGGGTGGAAGTGGCTTGCTGATCATGTGACTGGGTGGGAGTGGTTTGCCAGTCATGTGACTGGGTGAGAGTGGCCAAGATGATGTCATTGAATTCTTTGCTCCAATGGATGGTCTACAAAAAGAAGATATAAAAAAGGAATGTTATTATTTTGTGCACTTAGTACTTAAATAAGATTAAAATAAGTACCCAAAACAATAAAAGAGCTACTTACAGAAGGTAAGTAGCTTACTACTTACTACTTATATTGACAAGGAAATATGAGCAGAATCCTCTTTGTAATATATTATGTTCAAATTCTTTAGCCATCAAAAATTTGCACACTAATCAATTATTGTGTCCATTAACTCTTCAGTTAAAAACATTCCTAAAGGAGTCATCACTTTTTAGTTTTTCTGTAAAAACAATTTTTAGCATTGATTTGTTGTATGAGGCTAAGATATTATGTTTAAAAGCTGGCAATTAATGTACTAGATAAAATCAACATAAGCTCAAACTTGGCGACTTGAAGACCGGGGGGGGGGGGCTCAACTTGCAGCCCTCTCTATCCTGCCATTTAAAAAAAATTCTTGCAAATCTTGCTAGATATGACAATGGACTTCAAATCCCAGAATTCCCCAACTGCTATAGTTGTTAAATTAATAAGACAGCTTTTAAGTGAATCTGGCTTCCTCATTTATTATTCTGGAAAACTCTGTAGGATGCCAATGGACAAGAAAGAAAATACTTTCTTTCAATTTACCTTACATTATCCTTTGGAATAGCTTTTCTCAACCTTTTCCATCTAACATCATGTTTGAAACTATATCAATGTATTATGGGAATTGTAGTCCAGCATGTCTATGATCACATAGATACAGGTTAGGTAGAAGTGAAATTACCTTCAGCCAAGGGGGAAATTAGAACTACAAAAATATTAATTTGGATGAGAAAATGTAAGAGGAAAAGATCCATTATTTTTCTCCAGCTAGAGAGTAATTTTCATTTTACTTAGTGATAACTTTCCTTCTGACTTTAGCATGATTATATCATATGGATACACTTCATACTTATTAATTACTCGGCATTGTCAATATAGCTGCAGAATCTCCTGCAGTGTTTTCATTGTTTAGATAGTTTCACCAAGGACAGTAATGCAATAAATTAATGGGAAAGTCTGCCTTGTTTCTACAAAGCTGATATAATAATACTGTATTTAACAACTTATTTGAAATAGTATAACAAAAATCTAAAAATGCCCTCTTCCAAACTTAGCATTACAAATAACTACCAAGCAAAGCATTATACATCTCCCTTTTTCCAAACATACCCGCTCCCCCTCCACACACATACAAAAACACAATCTAAAATCAACAATAGCCCAATATTAGAATTCTATTTCAATGTAAATTCAATTTTTCTTACAAAAAGGGAAAGATTGATTTTCAAATAAAACATTGTTTCGTTTGGTTTAGATTCATTTTACAATTGACCAAAATCACATAATAATAACCTGTAATAGATTTCTTGCAAGCCTTCATACCAGGGTGAGAATAGATCACCATTGGATCTTATATACCTCTGATTTCATTGCAGGTGAGGATGAAACAGAAAGGAAGAGAGAATGATTTGACTACTTCTCCAGTGTCTATTGCAATTTCATTTGTCTGTTTCCAGGGCTTAACAGAATTCTCATTGTTGTTTGAGATGAACTTATTTTTAATAATATAATCTTTTGAAAAATTCTATCTTCAGGATACACTTTCCAGGGCACTTAAAGGCCAAGAATTCCCAGATATCTGTCAGAAAATTGTTCTTTATTGTAGCAAGGATACTGATCACATTCTTGAACAGGAAACAAAATTAATTGGATCTTTGCAGTTGTTGCTCAGTTGCAGCTTCCAGGAGCCCCAGGGCAAATGGAATGGATAGTTGGGAATTGTTCTTTAGCATCCTCTACAGACTACAATTTTCTACCAATATTCTATGGCAGTGGTTCCCAAACTTGGCAACTTTAAGACTTTTGGACTTCAACTCCCAGAGCTCTGCTGGCTGGAGAATTCTGGGAGTTGAAGTCCAAAAGTCTTAAAGTTGCCAAGTTTGGGAACCACTGTTCTATGGCAAGAATAAACCAGAAGAAAGAATTTGATTAAATACAGATTTTGCTTTGCTCTGTTTTCGACTAGTTACCAGAAAATAAACTTTTATGACTATGGATTTTTCTCAGTCATCGAGGTCATGGTTGTCCCAAAGGTGCTTTTTGAAGAGGCAACTGAACTTTCTGTTTTTATTAAAACAGAAGTTTTTATTAAAACTTCTGCAGTTCAAATTGCAGAAAAAATATATAAAACAGCCAAGCTGTTTATTAAAGAATGTTCTTCAACTTTGCTTATTTTCTCTCTGATTTTCTCACCTTGCCACTAAATAGCCCACTTCAGAATTAAGTAATGTAAATTGTTTGAGTTTGTTTTATAATATGTTAATATTCCAGCTTATGGAAATGTTGATAATTCAGTTTTTCTATTGTTATTTGGTACAATTCCTTTGAGACATGCTGTTTTTAATAATTAGGCATTTGAAAAGAAAGGAAGGATATAAATCTAGCAAACAAGGAAGCACCACAGTGAATGTCCATGTATTCTCCAGTAACTGATAAAAATAATGTAGTGTAGAAAAAACTAAGAGTCATAACAAAATAACCAGGATCCATGAGGTAACTGTATTTTTGCTTGTTCATTACATATAAGGCAGCACTGAACAGCATTTATAAAATCTGAACTCTGGATTTACTGAAAGAAGCTTGAAGCTAACCTAGACTAACAGTGACTTCAGATTATATGAGCTCAGTGGTGAGGAATCAGAGCAGGCATCATCAGCTCTAAACCTGGCTGGTAACATGACATCACTCCAGCATAGCAATCAAGCAGACAGGCCTTCTCCTTATGCCAGATAAAAATATTCTTTCTTTTTCTTGCTTTCTTTTATAGGCAGTCAACCATTCAGCTTCTGTTTCACCTTTCTACAACACCAGCTATTATCCTGAGTATCAGTTTAACTTTAAGGATGACATTCAACTACTGTTCAAAGGTCCAGAGATCCTTTAGAAATGCTGTATTTTCCTCAATGCTGGATTGTATTTGAAATGCTTAGATCAGCAATCAGATTGTGAATTGAGAGACTGGTTACCAATTAGCTTTTCAATCTTTTCATCATTAGAATCACTGGGATCTATTTTTCTATTTGCAAAACGGCATAAGGCAACTTGCCTTTTATATGATGAGAAATTGGTTGCTTCCCTTAGCCTGGGTATTGATAATAGTAACTGACAGCTGCTATTATTTTAAGCAGTTTTTTCTTCACCTTAGTTGAAGATTTTGTGGATTAAAAAACATTTTGCAGGCCAAGCATGTCCTTTACCATAGAATTACAGCTACATTATTGACATTTTAAATGAATGCAGAATGTGTGTGTTTTGTTAGTTTCTGAAGGAAAATGCTGACACATTTGGCTAAAATGTGTTTTAGCCAAACACATTGGATGGTTGCTTTTAGACTAAAATGAGAGTAGCAACTTTTCCATATTCAAAGATATATTTAATTCTGATCACATGTCCATTTGTCAAGCATGTGTATATTTAATCTGCTGCAAAAGTCACTGTGCAGTCTGATTTGTAGGAACAAAAATATTTGTGTCCACCCTAAGCTTTTCTACCATGACAGTTATGCCAATAATTATTCCACTTCAGAAGCAAATAATGTCAAAAGCAAATAAGATCAACAAAATTGTCATTTATACAGTATTTTTTGCCATCCCTTCTTTAGCTTTTCAAATCAGTTTTTCAAAAAGAGAAGATCAGGAACTCTGGTTTCCATGAACAAACAAAATATTCCATGACTTAGTAATAGAATGAGCTTTTAATATGAGAATCCCATAAAAACAAATCTCTTCAGTACCTGTGTGTGACCCAGATAACGGAGTTAGCTAGCTCTATGGTTTTTGTAAAATAATTGGCAGCACTGAAGAACAAACCTAAAAATTATGCCCTAAGCAACCAGTATGACATGGAATGGAAAATGAATGACTACATAAAAAGAAAACCAAAGTTTATGTTGAAGCCACTGCAGAAAGTTATTTACCCAGCTGCTAGAAGTATGAGGTTTTTAATTATTCAATGGATGATTGGTGATAGCACAATTTCCCTAGTCTTATGGCCTTCAGATACTATAGCTTCTAAAATTCCCCTCCAGCAATTGTACACATCTAAAGGACATCAGGTTGAGGAAGGATGTACTAAAAATATTGAAGAATACAGTACACATGAAATACACATAATACCTACATAACAGGTATTAAAATTGCAGTGACAATTATTTTTCTCCCTCTTGAACCCAAAGTACAAAATAGTCAACATTACATTTACTCAATATTGATACTGAATTTAAAAAGATTAAGAATGTATTAAATTTTATCCCTTATTATTCTAAGGGATCAGAAGGAATTTATCTTTAGTTGGATAGACCATTAATAGCTTTTATGAGGATTCACTCAACTAGCATGAGGCATTTTGACTAGGCTATAATATGTATTTAATACTAGTAAAATTCTCATGTCTACATATTTTAACGGGAAAAAACCATGCACCATAGAGCAAAATGTTTTCAATCAAGGTACATTAAATGGGCTAACTTATAGAATGCCAAGTCCCATTACTCCCATGGAAATTGAAATTTGGACAGTTCTTACCATTTCAATGCTGCTGCACTGTTGTGTTAAATTGTATTCCCTGACACCTTCTCACAAGCCTGGGAAGCTTGCAGAGGGAAAACTGCATGTCTGTTGCTGATTATAGGAACTTGATGACAGTTTTGGACTTGCAACTTACTTCCAGGGAAACTAGCAGGGAGAAAGTGAATGGGAAACCTTGCAAGGATGGTTTCAAGTTGCTCAGATAAATTTCATCAATCTGCATACTCCCTGCAAATCTCTTTGTGCTTGTCCCTCACTAATCAGGCAGAATCAAGTCATCCTCTTTTTAAAGTGTTCCTGTCTGCTTGTGTCCTTTGTTAAAGGAAAAACATCAATGCCTGTCTTGCTATGGATCTTTCTTCTTTAATAAAATTATGTTTTCTTCATTTATTTTAAAACCAAAATGGTTGCAATCCACCCAAGGTTTTTTTGTTAGGTAACAAAATACATCTCAAAGGACGTCATCATGGGTCAGAGATTATCTGATTACTATACCTAATACTCCTGCCTCCCATTTCCCCTGCAACAAAAACCCTCTGAGGTTTGATTGAAAGATTAGTCCAAAGTCCCACAATTTCTTTCCTCAGAGAGGCTACAACTCATAAGTTCCTTGTTTGTAGGGAACTTAACCTCTAGGCTAAACTAACTGACTCTCTAATTTATACATGATTTCTTTGAAGCACTTCTATTTTTGTAAGATACATAGAATCATGTGTCATTTTTCATCTAAAATGTTGGCCTGGAACTTCAGATGCAAAAACATGCTAGAGTAGCCTGCTTTCTGCAGACTTCAGAGCAGACTCTACTTTCATTCCACCTGTGGGCAATACTGAGGAAACTATGATCTGAACTAAGAGCTTGAGTTTTGAAACCATCAATAACAGGTGTCTTTAAAAGTAAATTTGGCAGTTTAATTCTTTCAATTGCTTAAATTACAATTCTTTACTCATACAGTTAAAGTGTGTTAAAATAGTTTGAAATGTCCTTGTAAATAGATTATGTCTTATTTATCTACTTGATCTAAATCTTATTTAGGATTTTAATAGCATTGTATATTAGTGTTTGTGTTGTGTTTCCATTTTTATCAGCAACCACTTTGCAGTTTATAATGAAGAGCACTAGATAAGTGTAATTAATCAGTTGGTTATATATCAGCACTTAATATCACATAAAATCCTGTGCATGAATACAAAAGCAGCATCTCTGAATTTTTCCCATTGTCCTCCTTATAACAGTCTGATCAGGTAAGTTACTAGATCGCCTATGACCTTTTGAATCATCCCTTCAAAGATATTTTCTTACCTAAACAGAATGACCATGGGTTAATTGATACTGTTTTGGTTTTAAAATTTAAAAAGAAATAGTCTATTAAGAAAAAAGATGTGTAGTAAGACAAATATAGAAGTGTTTTGTTTAACAAAAGATATTTTTGATGATAACATTTGTGACTGATCCGCCATTCTTTAAGAATACACTAACATTTTTTCCTTGGCATAAAATGACATAAGCATGCTGGAATACCGACTTCTCCAGATAGATCAACACATTTTTTATGATTTGTCCTTGTGCTTTTCATTTAGTGAGAGCAAAGCATCACTGTATTCAGAACTGTGTCCATTGAAGAAGGACATCTTCTTAATAAATTAAGGACAATTCTCAGAATCTAAGTATAATTTTTATTGTCATTGTACTTAAATATAACGAAATTGGTTTTAACCTCACTGGTGCAAAATTATAGCAGAAACGAAAAAAGAAAGAAAAAGAAAAAAAACTAGCCTGTGCATGGAGTGATTGTGGTTGTATTTAAAAGTCTGATAGCCCAAGGATAGAAACTTTAAACCTATAAACCTAGAATCATGACAATGTCATTAATTGATGATATATATGATGGATTTTACAAATAGGCATATTTATACATTAACATGACAACAGAACACTTTCAATACTTGTGCATTATAAGGTACTGCCCACTGAGAAATTATAATTCAATTTGGTCATTCTGTTCCATTTCTGAAGAACTGTAGGTAGGATATGAATTACACCTTATATGCTCATTGTGTTATTTTGGATACCTCTTAATCTATGTACCATTTTCCCACACATTGAGTTTCTGCTGTGATATGGACCATGGCTCATGTGCTGATTTAAAAAAAATGATACTGTTGTATTTCTAGTAAGTTGGGATTGCATGTCATTATAATGAAAAAATAAGAATTATCAAAGTTCCATGCATTCTGTAGATTTGTATACATCATGGCATTTGATACTGTTCCATAAATATATTTTGGTTCACCAACAAATGTTAAAAAGAGGATGATATGCATTTCAGGAGTGCATAACACTTGACATGATACTGGAAAGCAAAATCACAAAACTGTGTCTCACTTATTTTTCACTGGCAAAAGCAATTATGTTTGGAAGAGTTAGTGGTAAAAGGAAACCAGGCCACCAAAGAACATGGTGGTTGGACATCATCAAAGCTGACACCAGCCAGAACATAGAAAAACTCAATGAAGTTGTGCAAGATTGGAAGATGTGGAGAGACCCGGCCCATAGAATTGCCAAGGGTCAAACAAGATTGAATGGATAATCATCACCATCATGCCCTCCAATATTTCTAAAATCATCACCATTCAGTGCATTAGTCAGGCATCTCTATGTTGTTGATATCAAGACTGCTAGATTCATTCAGAAAACTCATCCTCTTCCCTTCCGACCTAGCAGCCATATCGACTTTGTACTGTTGGAATATTGCAAATGTTTTCCTCTTGGAAAGTTATTCAATTCACAGTTTGTTATTTGATATGCATAGTAAAAGAATGCTATTAGTTCCTTGTTGTTCATCATTTGGAGGTGATGTTTGCCATGATGTTGGTTCATTTTCATTGTTGTTTGGTATAATGACTTCTTTGGCAATTTGTGCATTTGAAGATCTCTCATGTTCAAATGCTGGTCATGATCAATGAAAATTGAAGCTTCTGGCATACCTTGAACTTGTTCTTTCGCAAATCAAAGTAGTACAATATATGGGTTTCACTATTGTACTAGTTTCACCAATGTAGTGTGTGTGTGTGTGTGTGTGTGTGTGTGTGTGTGTGTGTGTGTGTGTGTGTGTGTTTGTTTGCTTGCTTGCTTGCTTGCTTGTTTAAGTTGTGTGGCACCCATCTAGAGAATGTCATCATTATGGAATATACCCATTCTCAATTCTATGCTATATTGAGGATCCATGAGTTAAGTTTGAATAAATTTGGTTGCTTGGGAGGTCTGGTATTAAATATCTAATGGATTTGCTGTTAAACATTCACAAAAGAATTCCATCCATTACTCACTGGAAGGACTCTTTTGGCATCAAAACATATCATTTGAAAGATAAGTTGTGTTGTCTGACATTTTTCCAGAACTTGATTGCAATAGGTTCATCACTGGTATATAAACTGAGAGTTACTTCATTTGGTAGAGGTTGAAAATTGGCTACCCTGACCTTTCCATTTATACCACAGAAATCAATAGTTTCAAGAACATGAACATATTGTATTATTTAGAGTTTTCCACATATTCTGAAGTTGACCTTTCCTTTCTTCCTCCATCTTTTCTTTTCTCCTCAATCTGTACTTTTCCTTTTGATTGTGGATACCTATAGCCCTTTCATCTTCATTTATTCACCTCTCCTCCTCTTTGCCAACAATATTTATCATTTTTATTCATTTTAAATCATGCATATATGCGATTGCATATATGTAAACCATTATAAATGTAACCTTCCTTTTCCACCTCTTCTCTCATTTTGAGTCTGAAGTCCATATAATCATGAATTAAGTTTGTTTATGTTTATGTTTATTAACATTTGTATGCCGCCCTTTTCCCTGAGGGGACTCAGGGCGGCTCACATAAAATCAGGGAGGGGGAATACAAATAATGAGGTAGACACATATAATAAAAGTAATAAGCAACATACATTCATCATTCGGGAGGGGCGGCTATCCTTATCCCCAGGCCTGACGGGCTAGCCAGTTCTTGAGGGCTGTGCGGAAGGCCTGGACGGTGGTGAGGGTACGAATCTCCATGGGGAGTTCGTTCCAAAGGGTCGGGGCTACTACTGAGAAGGCCCTCCTCCTTGTAGTTGCCAGCCGGCACTGGCTGGCCGATGGAATACGGAGGAGGCCCAATCTGTGAGATCTAATTGGTCGCAGGGAGGTAATTGGCAGAAGGCGGTCTCTCAAGTATCCAGATCCACTACCATGCAGGGCTTTATGGGTGACTAATAGCACCTTGAAGCGCATCCGGAGATCGACAGGTAGCCAGCGCAGCTCGCGGAGGATAGGTGTTATGTGGGTGAACCGAGGTGCACCCACAATCACTCGCGCGGCCGCGTTCTGCACTAACTGAAGTCGCCGGATGCTCTTCAAGGGCAGCCCCATGTAGAGCACATTGCAGTATTCCAGCCTAGAGGTCACAAGGGCCCGAGTGACTGTTGTGAGCGCCTCCCGATTCAGGTAGGGTCGCAACTGGCGCACCAGGCGAACCTGGGCGAATGCCCCCCTGGTCACAGCCGTCAGGTGGTGGTCAAACGATAGCTGTGGATCCAGGAGGACTCCCAAGTTGCGAACCCTCTCTGAGGGGTATAAAATTTGACCCCCCAGCCTGAGTGATGGAATATTGGTCGAATCTTTGGGAGGGAAGCACAACAGCCACTCGGTCTTTTCTGGGTTGAGCACAAGCTTGTTAACCCTCATCCAGTCCATAACGGCTTCAAGGCCTCGGTTCATCACGTCTGCCGCTTCATTGAGTTGGCACGGGGCGGACAGATACAACTGGGTATCGTCCGCATATTGATGGTATCTAATCCCGTGCCTACGGATGATCTCTCCCAGCGGTTTCATGTAGATGTTGAATAGTAGGGGGGATAAGACCGAGCCCTGAGGCACCCCATATGTTAGGGGCCTAGGGGACGATCTCTGCCCCCCCACTAACACCGACTGCGACCTGTCCGAGAGGTAGGAGGAGAACCACCGCAACACGGTGCCTCCCACTCCCACCTCCCGCAGTCGTCGCAGAAGGATACCATGGTCGATGGTATCAAAAGCCGCTGAGAGGTCAAGGAGGACCAGGATGGAGGAGTGTCCTCCATCTCTGGCTCTCCAGAGATCATCGCTCAATGCGACCAAAGCGGTTTCTGTGCTGTAACCGGGTCTGAAGCCTGACTGGAAGGGGTCAAGATAGTTTGCTTCCTCCAAGGACCGTTGGAGCTGAAAGGCCACCACCTTCTCAACAACCTTCCCAAGGGAAGGGAAGGTTGGAGACTGGGCGATAGTTATTAAGAACAGCTGGATCCAGAGATGGCTTCTTTAGGAGGGGTCTCACCACCGCCGCTTTCAGTGCGGCGGGGAAGTTCCCCTCCCGAAGAGAGGCGGTCACAACCGCCTGGATCCAGCCTCGTGTCACCTCACTGCTGTTAGTAACCAGCCATGAGGGACACGGGTCCAGTACGCAGGTGGAGGCACTTACAGCCCTCATGGCCTTGTCCACATCCCTGGCGGTAACATCTTGAAACTCAACCCAGTGCTGTTCTACTTGATCCTCTTGTGCCTCGGCTGGAACTGCGGGGATGGAGTCCAAGTCCGACCGAAACCGAGCAATTTTGTCCGCTAAGAATTGGGCATAATCCTCAGCTCTGCCCTGCAAGGGTTCCCCCGCTTCCCTTTTATTTAATAGGGAGCGGGTTATCTTAAACAGGGCGGCTGGGCGGGACTCAGCGGACGCAACCAAGGTGGCTATGTGAGATCTTTTTGCAGCCCTAAGTGCCCTGGTATATTCCTTGGTGCAGGTGGTTACCATTGCTCGGTTCGATTCGGACTTATCGGACCTCCATCGGTGCTCTAGGCATCTCCTCCGGCGCTTCATCTCCCGGAGTTCCTCAGTGAACCAAGGAGGTCTCCGGGATCCGCCGCCTCGGAGGGGCCGTAGTGGCGGAATCCGGTCGAGGGCCTCCGATGCTGCCGAGTGCCAAGCAGCAACCAGAGTCTCTACCGGACTGTGGGCGAAAGTATCAGGAATGACCCCAAGCTCCGTCTGGAACCTTAACGGTTCCATAAGTCGCCTGGGGCGGAACCACTTGGTCGGTTCCTCCTCCCTACAGTGGGGGTTTGGTCTCCGGAAGTCGAGCCTCAGTAGGCAGTGGTCTGACCACGACAGGGGTATGATGTCGTTACCGCTGAGACCAAGATCATAAATCCACTGCTCCGAGAGGAATACGAGGTCGAGCATGTGACCCGCCGAATGGATTGGGCCCCGAATTACTTGGGTCAAGCCCATGGCTGTCATGGAAGCCATGAACTCCTGCGCCCCATCAGAGTTTTCACCGAGCGACGGCAAATTAAAGTCCCCCAGGACCATCAGCCTAGGGAACTCAATTGCCAGCTCGGCTACCGACTCGAGGAGCGAGGGGAGGGCTGCTGCAATGCTGTTGGGAGGCAGGTACATTAACAGCAGACCCACTTGACCCTTGAGGTCCAACTTTATCAGCAGAGACTCACACCCGACAAGCTCCGGAGCAGGGACCCTACGAGGAACTAACGACTCCCGGATAACAGCGGCCACACCCCCACCCCTTCTCTGGGCTCTCGGCTGGTGTAGCACCTGAAATCCGTCTGGGCACAGCTCTACAAGGGGGACTCCTCCCTCTGGGCCCAGCCAGGTTTCAGTAATACATGCCAGGTCTGCCCTCTCGTCTAAAATTAACAAATCAGCATACATCATCCATGGTTACTGGCTATAATTTCTCTTCTAAAATGGCTTCTTGAAGTGACTTCCAGGAAGGCATTTTAGAAAATAGCCAGGTTATATATCTTTATATCCATATCTCAGTATGGCACACTTCACAAAATGCCTCTTAAATGCTACATTAACTTTTCACTTCTCCTACTATAAATAAAGATGCCATCCAAATCTCAGTACATGACCTTCTTACTTCAGTTGTTTTTAATTTTTTTTAAGTTACTCAATCATTTATCCAGACGAAACAACATGCTTCAATTTATAATTCCAGGTCAGGCAGGGAAAATCCCTTCTCCTTCTTTCCTTAGCATCTTGAAGCAATTTATATTAATTTTTTTGTTTCTTGCCTTGCCACATAAAATTTGAAATATCCTTTTCTCATTAAAGATGAGTTGCCATAATCAGTATAATTTGAAATAAAAACAACATCCATAGTAAAACATTTGTTTTCATAACATAAATTCTACCTAATATAGACTTTTTTAATTCATGCCATCTCACTAGGTCCTTTTTAATTTCATTTCACAACTTTTTCATAATTATTCTAAAATAATATACAATTTTGAGTAATCAATGATTCTCCTAAATATTTAACTTTATTTTCATATCACATTATTTATTAACTAATATCTTGGTAAAAATCCACACTGCTCCTCATACACAAAGTCCTGTAAAACCTGTCATAGTCTTCTAGCTAAAATAATGGAAAACAATTTATTATCATTGTTCAAGAGAGAAATCATTGATAGCTCTTAGTAGATGATAAGTCCTGATGCTCTTTTGAATCAATGTTATATTTGCCTCTTTCCAGAAATCTAGCATAGGAGTTCACAACCCCTGCACATGCAAGCATTACCCCCATGCTCCCCCAACCCCACACAGTTGCGCACATGACTGCCGTAGGCACCCCACCCCCACTAAGTGCGCACAACCCCATGCATGTGTGCACCCCATGCATGCACCCCTCATGTATGCATGTCTGACCCCCATGTTCTCCCCATCCCCCATACATGCACATGCACCTCCCATATGCACCCTGTCCCCCGCAGAGACCCAAAAACCAGCTGGCCGGCAGGAAGCATGCGTGCACATGTGGTGGAGCTGAGCTCGATGATGGCTCATGTGCCCACAGAGAGAGTCTGCAGACCACCTGTGACATACATGCCATAGTTCACCATCACAGTTCCTCATTGGAACAGTGCGCATGTGCGAGGATTAAGATGGCTGCAAGGCTCCGTCCGCTCTAAAATCTACCCGATGAAATGCTGGAAAAACCGCGAGTAACATCTTTAAAATATAATATAAACAACTCATCCGGGAAGCCTAAGTCCCAGGGAGCCCAAAAAGATCAGTTGGCGGCAGGGACTACCTCCTTGGAGATAGCCCCGAACCGCAAGGGCTCCAGCGTCTTTAGCGGTCTCCATGCTGGTCGGGCCGTTCAGCAGCGCGGAAGAGGATTTCGGTTTGGAAATGGCGGTGGCGTTCTACGAGGGCTCCGTCGCCTGTTTCATCTTCTAGCTATGCTGGCTTGCGACGGGAGCGACCCACGACTGTGCATCCACCCCC
Source organism: Thamnophis sirtalis (assembly GCF_051295495.1). Lineage (NCBI taxonomy): Eukaryota > Metazoa > Chordata > Lepidosauria > Squamata > Natricidae > Thamnophis > Thamnophis sirtalis. Next base: position 75,807,507 of record NW_028261384.1, on the reverse strand, counting down.
AGGACCATCTCCGGGCCGTCAGGACGCTGCAGCTGCGGATTGTAAAGGTTTGGGCGATTTTGGCGATCTCCGGGCTGCTTCTTTTGTATCAGCTGTTCGGCGGCGAGGAGAGGACTATCAACTTGGTGGCAGTGGTACTGTGTTTTGGCGTCTCCATTGCCTCCCCCACCCCTGCCCCCCGTTTGCCTGCAGGGGAATTGCGGAACTGGGGAGACCACCCCTGGAATTTGCAGACCTGGACGATCCCATTGGCCTCAGAGTCCCCGGTGCTTTTTGGACTGCCTTGCCTATCTAACATCGAGGGAGCAAGCGCCATTTTGGGAACAAAGACGGGGTCTCTAGGCAATTACAGCGCCTGTTCCATCTCTTCCCATTTATTTTTAATGGTGTGCCTCTGGGAACTTCTTGGAATGGTTTTTCCACCAGAAGGTAGACTCTGGACTTGTACTGCGGGTGGACAGATGATGATTGCACTGCGTGTTTGTTTTGAACCCCCACAGGACCTCCTGACTAACAAAGTTATTGAAAAAGAGAGGGGTTATAAGACACTCCCCCATAGATATTATCTGAACTATAACTGGTCCTTAGCCATTTCAATCCTGAACATTGAGAGCCAGTTTTTACTGCCTGAACTCGCACCTTAAATTAATTAATTTTTGCGCAATTTATAATTTCTTTCTTTTCTTTCATCTTTTTCTTCTTTCTTTGTATGGGCTATGCATGAGGTACGTATGAGATGAATGAATGTCCCACTTTTATGATCATATTGTTGTAGATTTTGTGTTTTTAACTTTTGCGTGGGGACTGTTTGGGGGAGTGTATGAGTATGTGTGATTCGGAGGACCTGCCGGGAGTTGCGGGGGCCACGGGGGTGGTTGAGGGGACCAGAGACACGGGAGAGGGTCGGGGTATTGCGGTCGTAACAGGGAGGGGCAGATACGGCGGGGACTTTAGGGCAGGCCATTACCGGGGAAGGAGGGTTCGCTACATTACAGAGATCCCTCCTTCCGGCCCTAGGAGTCCCACTCCAAGACCAGATGGCGCAAGTAGTCAGGACCCTGGTCTCAGGCTGTTGTCGCTAAATGCCAGGTCTGTTGTTCATAAAGCTCCTCTCGTCCGGGACTTAATTTTAGACGAGAGGGCAGACCTGGCATGTATTACTGAAACCTGGCTGGGCCCAGAGGGAGGAGTCCCCCTTGTAGAGCTGTGCCCAGAAGGATTTCAGGTGCTGCATCAGCCGAGAGCCCAGGGAAGGGGTGGGGGTGTGGCCGCTGTTATCCGGGAGTCATTAGTTCCTCGTAGGGTCCCTGCTCCGGAGATTGTCGGGTGTGAGTCTTTGCTGTTAAAGTTGGACCTCAAGGGTCAAGTGGGTTTGCTGCTAACGTACCTGCCTCCCAACAGCGTTGCAGCAGCCCTCCCCTCGCTCCTCGAGTCGGTAGCCGAGCTGGCAATTGAGTTCCCTAGGTTGATGGTCCTGGGGACTTTAATTTGCCGTCGCTCGGTGAAAACTCTGATGGGGCGCAGGAGTTCATGGCTTCCATGACAGCCATGGGCTTGACCCAAGTAATTCAAGGCCCAACCCATTCAGCGGGACACATGCTTGACCTTGTATTTCTCTCGGAGCAGTGGATTTGTGATCTTGGTCTGAGGGGGAGTGACATCATACCCCTGTCGTGGTCAGACCACTGCCTACTGAGGCTTGACTTCCGGAGGCCAAACCCCCACTGTAGGGAGGAGGAACCGACCAGGTGGTTCCGCCCCAGGCGTCTTATGGAACCGTCAAGGTTCCAGACAGAGCTTGGGGTTATTCCTGACACTTTCGCCCACAGTCCGGTGGAGACTCTGGCTGCTGCGTGGCACTCGGCAGCGTCGGAGGCCCTCGACCGGATTGCGCCACTGCGGCTCCTCCGAGGCGGCGGATCCCGGAGACCCCCTTGGTTCACCGAGGAACTCCGGGAGATGAAGCGCCGGAGGAGATGCCTAGAGCACCGTTGGAGGTCCGATAAGTCCGAATCGAACCGAGCAATGGTAACCACCTGCACCAGGGAATACACCAGGGCACTTAGGGCAGCAAAAAGATCGCACATAGCCACCCTGGTTGCATCCGCTGAGTCCCGTCCAGCCGCCCTGTTTAGGATAACCCGCTCCCTACTGAACAAAAGGGAGACGGGGGAACCCTTGCAGGGCAGAGCTGAAGAGTATGCCCAATTCTTAGCGGACAAAATTGCTCGGTTTCGGTCGGACTTGGACTCCACCCCCGCAGTTCCAGCCGAGGCACAGGGGGACCAAGTAGAACAACTATGGGTTGAGTTTCAGGACGTTACCCCCGGGGATGTGGACAAGGCCATGAGAGCTGTAAGTACCTCCACCTGTGTTCTGGATCCGTGTCCCTCATGGCTGGTTACTAACTGCAGTGAGGTGACACGAGGCTGGATCCAGGCGGTTGTAACCGCCTCCCTTCAGGAGGGGAACTTCCCCGCCACACTGAAAGCGGCGGTGGTGAGACCCCTCCTGAAGAAACCATCCTTGGATCCAGCTGTTCTTAATAACTATCGTCCAGTCTCCAACCTTCCCTTCTTGGGGAAGGTTGTTGAGAAGGTGGTGGCCTTCCAGCTCCAACGGTCCTTGGAGGAAGCAAACTATCTAGACCCCTTCCAGTCAGGCTTCAGACCCGGTTACAGCACAGAAACCGCTTTGGTCGCATTGATTGATGATCTCTGGAGAGCCAGAGATGAAGGATACTCCTCCATCCTGGTCCTCCTTGACCTCTCAGCGGCTTTCGATACCATCGACCATGGTATCCTTCTGCGACGACTGCGGGAGGTGGGAGTGGGAGGCACCGTGCTACGGTGGTTCTCCTCCTACCTCTCGGACAGGTCGCAGTCGGTGTTAGTGGGGGGGCAGAGATCGTCCCCTAGGCCCCTAAATTATGGGGTGCCTCAGGGCTCGGTCTTATCCCCCCTACTATTCAACATCTACATGAAACCGCTGGGAGAGATCATCCGCAGGCACGGGATTAGATACCATCAATATGCGGACGATACTCAATTGTATCTGTCCGCCCCGTGCCAACTCAATGAAGCGGTAGACGTGATGAGCCGGGGCCTTGAGGCCGTTATGGACTGGATGAGGGTTAACAAGCTTGTGCTCAACCCAGAAAAGACCGAGTGGCTGTTGTGTTTTCCTCCCAAAGATTTGACTAATATTCCACCACTCAGGCTGGGGGGTCAAATTTTATACCCCTCAGAGAGGGTTCGCAACTTGGGAGTCCTCCTGGATCCACAGCTGTCATTTGACCACCACTTAACGGCTGTGACCAGGGGGGCATTCACCCAGGTTCGCCTGGTGCGCCAGTTGCGACCCTACCTGAATCGGGAGGCTCTCACAACAGTCACTCGGGCCCTTGTGACCTCTAGGCTGGAATACTGCAATGTGCTCTACATGGGGCTGCCCTTGAAGAGCATCCGGCGACTTCAGCTAGTGCAGAACGCAGCCGCGCGAGTGATTGCGGGTACACCTCGATTCACCCGCATAACACCTATCCTCCGCGAGCTGCGCTGGCTACCTGTCGATCTCCGGATGCGCTTCAAGGTGCTATTAGTCACCCATAAAGCCCTACATGGCAGTGGATCTGGATACTTGAGAGACCGCCTTCTGCCAATTACCTCCCTGCGACCAATAAGATCCCATAGATTAGGCCTCCTCCGCATCCCATCGGCCAGCCAGTGTCGGCTGGCAACTACAAGGAGGAGGGCCTTCTCAGCAGTAGCCCCGACCCTTTGGAACGAGCTCCCCGTGGAGATTCGTACCCTCTCCACCGTCCAAGCCTTCCGCATAGCCTTGAAGAACTGGCTCGCCCGTCAGGCCTGGGGACAATGATAGTTACCCCTCCCGAATGATGAATGTATGTTGCCCACTATTTTATTATATGTTTCTATCTTAATGTCTGTATTCCCCCTTCCCGGTTTTATGTGAGCCGCCCTGAGTCCCCTCAGGGAAAAGGGCGGCCTACAAATACTAATAAAACTCTAAAAAAAAAAAAAAACAGAGATAGAGCATTAATTCCAAGAAACATCTGCCATTTTAAAAACAATAAATATACAGTCATGTAGGGGTAGATACCATATAATCTATACTCAGGTTATGGAATGATACTATGTTTGAACTCTACATAAGTTCCTCATTGGAACAACATCATTAATCACTGAGACTCAACAATTCAGTTCAAAAGTCCAGTTATGACCCCAAATGACATTGGACCATCTTTTGTGAAAGGAATTAGCTTGCCTCAGTGGGAGAGGCCGTTTGCTATGCTCCATCAACATATGAAACATCTTTCGTAGAGACGAATGGCTTAGACCACACTTAAGCAATTCTACATTGCAGTCTAAACTGCTTATCTCCTGTGTTGCTCCCATCTGTTCCTGAAGTTAACTTATCAAAATCATTTCCAGTGCGGTGGTTTGGCAATGAGCCAGTTGGCACTTCAAGAATATGGCTACTGCAGGACATTCCTATGCTATTTGCCAAGGAATGAATCTACCAATACTTGCTCATCCATTTAGGGACTGTTCTTCATGAATCTTCACTCTTTTCCTTTGTTTTCCCAATGTAGTTGCCACAGTGTGAATACTTCACAATTTCTTCCTATATTTTTCATTTGATACTTCAACAGACCTTTCTTTCTCCCTCCCTTTCTTTACTGTACCATCTTTGCTCTGATGCTACAGTGATCAAAACAAAAAGACAAGTTTGTTTCTTCCTTCCTACATTTTACTTTGCTTGTATTCTAAAAATAAAAGGCCATACATCTTCTTGATGGAGATGAACCACAATTTGTTGCACAGTGCCTGATGGCCAAAAAAGTGTTTGATGGTTCTGATTCATAGGAGTAGTATTTAAGGAAACTTAGTAACGTTATTCCAGTATGCTTACATTGCAACTTAAAGATTTTTTAAGCAGGGGGTGGGGGAGAGAACCATTACAGCACAAAGTGAGAAAGAAAGGAGAGGTATTTTATCCAGATTAGGCAGAAATTGAAACATTGTCCATTAGGAAATCTAAGATGGAACAGAAGTGTACTGTCAGAAGAGAACATTGTGGCCAAGAAAATGTAATAAACTACACATTTCATTGTTAGATCAACTGAAAGAAGAAAAAAGGAAGCTGCTGGCCAAGTGAGAACATAACAGCGCAACATGAAAATATCCAAGGAAATAACTAGCTATTGGAGGAATGAAGGAATGCTAAGGTGGAAACTCTGCTTGGCAATACCCCTAGGTCAGTGAATGGCGCTGTGCCCGGCTGGAAAGGGGATTTGCTGGATAAACGTGGTGACTTCATGGCTGTTGTGTTGCACTGCTGTGACAGCACAACAAAGCCATTCGCCCATGAGGCTGTGCCTGGCTCTTTGGGAGCCCGCTCACAAAAGAGCAGCTGCACAATAACCCCAAAACAATGAATCCTCCCCTCATAATAAGGCAAGAGAGCAGCTGCCCGGCAACCCCCCTCTTCAACTGGGCACAGCGCTGCTCACCAACCTGGCAGCATCCCGAAGGCGCCAAGCAATGCGATCACCTTTGCCTCTCCCCCAGTTCCCACAGCTTGGCACCTTTGGGATACCGCTAGGTATCTGTTTGTATTTCTTGTTAAGTCTAGGATGTTGTGTGTCAGGTGCCTGTCTATTTGAATTTTAAAAGTCTCAGAGAACTTCAGATTCTTCATTTTCTATTGCTTTCTCAATTTTATGCTTAGTAATTCTTGATTGCAGGCAGATGGAATTTCTTGCAGATCTTCCAATACACCATTGCTGTTACTTTGTCTTGTTTGTAATCAGTCTGTTATTATTATTTAATTATATTAACTAGTGTAAATAGCATATGCTGACAAGGTTTGGGGAGATCAGCTCTCTCTTTCATTGCCATGTTCCTAAAAGTAACTTCCTTTCTGAAGTACACATATATATTTCAGAACAGTGTTACAAACCTCTCTTAAATTTAAATATCAGCAGTAAAAAAAATTCAATTTTCTTTCCCAATTTCATTTGTGGGGCACTCTATGATTCCTCATATGTAAATACTGTTCAACCAGAGCCGAGGTGGCACAGTGGTTAGGGTGCAGTACTGCAGCCACTTCAGCTGACTGCTAGTTCTGCAGCTTGGCGGTTCAAATCTCACCGGCTCAGGGTTCACTCAGCCTTCCATCCTTCTGAGGTGGGTAAAATGAGGACCCAGATTGTGGGGGCAATATGCCGACTCTGTAAACCGCTTAGAGAGGGCTGAAAGCCCTATGAAGCGGTATATAAGTCTAACTGCTATTGCTAAACAAAATGTTGCAATTAATATCACTTCCAGATGAAGTCATATAGAGTGATTAAAAGTTTATTAAAAATCATTTTGTGAGGGAGGAGCCAGCATCGCAATGACACATCGCACGGATCCGATAGTCCGGGTCCGTTGATGAAACTTTTGTCTTTGGATGTTCCAGTAGGACCTAAACCGTCCCAAAGAGACGGTGAACAGGGAAGCCAAAGCCTTGCTGGTCACAGGGACATCACAAAGTCCCTGTTTGACCCAAGGGTAGTGCTTCCAACTGAGGACAAACAGACAGCCCCCAGGCTGGCATAGTCGGAGACGGCTCCTGAAGGAAGAGACGAAGCGAAAGTGTTCCATCTGGTGAGGTTTTTCTTTCCTTTTTCAACTTTCAGAAGATCGGTGTTAAGAAACTTTTTTTTTCTTAAAAAAATTATAACATCTAGTCCCCAAAGTAAGAATAAAGTGGCGATTTTGACGCCTATTGGACTGCTACTAGAAAATTTCCTGCTCTAGTCAGTAACGATGTTTTGTGGATTGAAGTAATTGCAACATTTCCTCTCTCCCTGCTTGTAGTCTATGGACTGATCTTTTTTCCATTTTTTCCTTTTTACTACCCTAATTTTTTTTTGTTGGCTAAATTAAACCTCTTTTCTTAGTTCAATAAATTTTTCCTTCTCATTTTTTTCCTTCATATTTTGTTGCTAGAGACAGCAAATAATCCAGTTTCCTCTCAAATCTATCATATGTGGCAGATAATTTTTGTAGTGCGGAAGAAATCATTTGAATAGAGACTTGAATAGACGCCATATTTGTACGCAGTTAGTATTTTTCCTTTGGAAACTCTGAGGTATTTGCAAGTAAAAACAAGCTGCGGACTGTACAATCTTATCTTATCTTAGACCAATCCAGCCAAGCTGTAAAAGTGTCAAGTTGTAAGGAGCCAAATTATAGTGAATTGGTTTACAGCCCACTTACAGAGGATCAGAGGAGATGTTGGAGTAATCTTTCCTTTGTCCATGTAAATAGCATTTAAAACATTTAAAAAATAGGGTAACCACCATCCATAAACCAACAAAGAGATCAAAATCGCCGCTAGATTCTTCTGTTCTTTGGTTTCAATTAGCTTAAATTTTTATGCGGACTGTCTTTCTCTGAGTAATAAAATCACCTTACCAGCTGGAAAACACTTTCGCCATTCTTTGGAGCTATCTGCAGTTTCAGTTAGCCTTATGGCTAATCCAGAAGTCACTGGCAAAGGAGGTTAAATTCCAAGCCCCCAGAGACTTTGCGAACGTCTCTGGGGTCACTGGATCTCCTCCTACCTTTCACTGTCTCTCCGGGACAGCTTGGGTTTAAAATGAACCGTCCAATTGCTTCGGAATAGGGGAATTTCAGGAATAGCCTGAAAATCCGTCTTCTCACTGCTAAGCCCTGCCTTCTTTGAATGTTCTTGAAATACAAACGAAGGATGTCAGAGATGAAGATTTTCAACTTGCTGATATTCCGGGCAACTGGTTTACCTCTGAGGGAGAAAAAGATGGAATGTCTGAAGGGGGGGCAGCCACACAGAAGATTTATTTCGAAAGACAGAGCGTAGGAGGAGTGAGAAGCATTAAAGAATTTATACTTTATGAAATATCATCTGCAAAACTTTTGATACCACCACTGAGAATTAAAGACAAGCTGATAAAGGAAACAAACGGAAGACGGCAGCATTATATGAGAGGCACCATAAGCAAAAAGGTGCAAAGATTTTTTTGTATGGACTTGCTCATAAAGATGTTTGGAGAACTCAACCCACGAATGGCAACAGGATTAAGGAGGTTTTGTTACTGGAGAGACACAGGCTGATAAATGGAAGAATACAATTCAAAACTAGCTAAACCTAATTAAATTCATTTGTAATAGATATAGTTGAATAATAATTGATAATGATAGTAATGTATATAATGTTGAGTTGATATGATAAATAATAATTGTATATGAGAAGGGAAGGTTAGAAATATTTTTGGACCATATATAAAGGTTATTAATCACAATAATTATTACTATTAAAAATAAAATAAAACTATATACAGTTAAATCTTAACTAATATGGGGAAAATGCTATGATATACGATATACAATATAATTACATAAAGAAAGGAGAATGATAATAAACTATATACATGGAGGATGGAATTTTTGGTATTAAATATTATGGATGTTTAGCTAAAACAGGATATGAGGATTTGATGTTAATGGAGGATTTTATAAACAAGTAAATGAAATGCTAGCATGTGGATTAAATCTTTGGCATAGTTAAGGATGAAGGATGTTTAAACAACTGTAGTCAACTAAAAGTGGAGGTATGATGATGTTAATATGGTAAACATTTGAGTTAAGATATTTGAATTAATATGAATTAATGGAAGAGATGCACAAAAACTTGTTATAACCAGCTGATATACTTTTTTATAACATATACTTGTTGTGTTTTTTTTTTCGTTTTTTTTCTCTGCCTTGTTTTTTTTGTGTGTGTGTGTGTTTTGATTTTTTTCCCACTGTTGTGGGCATGTGTTGTTTATGTAACAAAAAATTAAAAAAAATTATTACAAAAAAAAAACAAATTTTTCCTTCTATTGGTTAGAACCATATGAAAGATATTTAAGGGAAGCAAAAAAAAAAACAATTGCCTAATTATTGAATCTGCCACCTGGAAGCCAAAGTCTGAACTTCATTTCTGTTTTGGATACAATGTACCCTTTGTTCTGCTTCACTTGGTTTCACTGACTTAGCAATGGAAGTGTTTGGAATTCACTTTTAAAACTTGATAAGACTGAAATCACGAAACTTGTTTTTGTTAGTGCTTCTGGTAAATATTTTGGCAAGAGAAGGAAAAGGCAAGCAAGAATAAAAATCTTCCTACTTTAAAAACTTTGAAAGAACTGGTATTTAAGATTCAAAATAAATACAGACACATTTCCTAAAATTTTGACAGGCTGAGTGGCAGATTCCCTTTCCTATTTTTTTTCCTTTATATTTCTTTGCACTTTGAAAAATTGATTAATATTCAGAGGAAGAAAATTTAATAATCCAAAACATTCTGGCTGGACTTCAAAATATTGCAGAAGGACTTAAGAGATTTGACAAGAAATGGGACAGTTTATGGGGTGCTACAGTTAAAGAAGAGGGGGTTGCGGCCCCAGAGATTAAAGAAGAGAATGGAAACATAGAAAATAAAGATAAGATCTCAGATGAATCCATCAATGGACTAAATATGAGCGAAAGTGAAAAGAAGGGAAGCTGGAAAAGTGTTTTTGACAACTCAGAGCCTTTCTTCCAATTTCAAGATGCAGGAGGGGAAAAAAGAATGAAAAAGATGGAACTAAGCAGACAAATATATCCAGAAACAAGTTTAATAACCAAAGTTAAGCCTACGCCAATAACAATTAAAGCACAACGAAACTACATGAGAGATTCCTTAAGCTACAAAGTGAGGCGAGAAATGTTAAACCCTGAAAAGATTCTAATAATAGAAATTACACAACTGCTGGCGAGAGCGAAAGGTTTATTTTGCTACTGGAAAGACACTGGCTGATAATGCCAATTGATGATAAAAATTAGTTAATTTTTGATGGTTAATAAATAGGGATTTTAGTATTTTATAGACTCTTATAGATTATTATTGAATGTTTAGTCACTAACATGTAATATATCATGATATTAACAATGAAAGGATAACCTTAATTAGGATAAATAACCAGGCCACAAATTGCAACTGAGATCTGGTGGAATGATAAAACCTATAAATTTGTGTTTTAGACCTTGTTATGAAGCTATAAATAATTTGGATTAGAATAAGAGGTGATGTGACGTAAATAGCAAACAACTGTTTTCTTTTCTTCTCTGTCTTTCTCTAATTACAATAATAAAAGGGAATGTTAATGCATATCTTGGAGATTTTCATTAGAAATTTTAATTTGGATTAGAAATGACAAACAATTGTTTTTTCCCCCTGTCTTTCAACTATAAAAACAAAAGGGAAGGTTAACATATATTCTGGTGATTATTAACTAGAAATGTCAATATTTTTTCTTTTCTCTTTAGATTGTCTTAGATTTTAAATGGTCATTTTTGTTAACACATGTTAATAGATTGTTGTTTAGAGATTGTTGCTTTTTGCATTTGTGGAGAGAAGAGGAGAGAAAAATGTGAATAACCCTTGGTTGACTATAATAATAACAAAGATATGTTAGAGAGAGGAAATATTAGATGTCCTACTAATTGACTTTAATTTTTTTTCTTAGAATATGTTATAAAGGTATAAAGATATGGCATATTGACTGGAACTGGGGGAAGGGGAAAAATGCCAGCAGGTAGCTGTGTTTTTGAAATCTTAACTAAATGAAAATTGTGGTATGGTGATAGTAAAATATATAAATGTTTAACATATACAATTTAAACTGAATGAAATATGTGTGATTGTGGACAGAACGCACGAAATGTACCTGTGACCAATGGATATGCTTTCTACAAGATGTAATGAAAGATGATGCTTTTCTTTTTGTGTTTTTTTTGTAATAAAACTAATTTAAAAAAATTTAAAAATCATTTCATGTTTTTTTAAGTCTTTAGGACATTTTCTATCTCTATTAGAAGTTAATCTGCATTATTATTTCAAAGAATTTGGAAAAACATTGATTTATCTATTACAAATAATACTTCACTCAGTTTATAAAAATTCTAATAGTCTATGAATTTGTAAATTCCTTTAAAATATTTCACTACTCTTTCTGAAAATCTAAAGAACCTTTGAATTTTAGAATTGTATTCCATGAAAAAAAGAATCTGGAAAACTTTTTGAATAAAATTTCTGGAAATTCTGAGTACTTTAAATCATTTTAAAAGGTTATTTAGCTTAATTAAATGTTAAGCTCCCTTGGAATTCATATAAGTGCTTCCTCTGACAAAATGTCAACTGAATTTCACTATAGTGAAATTTGAAGGCCACCTGGAACACAGAAAAGAATCATGTAGACTAAATATGCTCTTAATTCAGGTACTAAGGATGAATAATATATAAGTCAGCAGACATGAAAGGGCACATTTATAGAAAGGTATATGATTAAGTTATATTCTGAAGGCTATTTGTAGATGAGTTTCCTGGAAAAGCGGGTTATTGTAAAAATTCATTTATGCAACATTTAAAAATACAATGATTCATCTTGGTAACTAAAAAAGAAGACAACATTAACATACAATTGTGTCAATTGGATATTTTAACAAAATACCATTTTACTGGTATGCCAATCACTAAAATGAAGAAAAGATGACAGATAACATTATTGTTTCATAAGATCTTGTATTATATCCAAATTATTCAAGAACTTCTGGCAATATGGCTGATAGAAGAAATAGAATTATTCATTCTGTAGAAAAGATGTTCATGTACAAATTTATTGTCCATATTAAACAAATCATTCTTTAACAAGCATACAACAAACAGCAACACCTAATAAACTCCCTGCAGCTTATTTATGGTTACTCAGAATGTACTCTTATATTTAGAAGCTGCATTGTATTCTAGATCTTTTAATGCCACAGGGCATTTCTAGGCAATGACTTTTCTTAAGATTTATATTTGATCACATCATAAAACATACATGAAGTGTGTGTGCGTGTGTGCGTGCGTGTGTGAGAGAGAGATCTAACATCATTAAATACAGACAGATTTTATTATTTGATTTAAATAAACAAATATAGTCTGAAATTGCTTCTCTAATAAAACTAGTTTCTTTAATGGTATAGAACAGCAGAATATTCATCAGCAATAGCACTGTTCCCAACTGGAATAAAATAAGGGGAAACAAGCTGCTTCATTAACTTTAATCCATGGCCTAGTCGCCATTCGAAGCAGTCTTTTTCATTGGAATACGCATATTTGGAACACAAAAGTTGGAACGCATCTCTCAAAAACATAGTTGAACTTATTAGTAGGAAAACAAAATAATTATAGGTGTAATTAATTCATCATGAAGGAATTGGACTAAGACTTTTGTCCTATATAACTTTAGAGCCTCAGGCATATTGTGTTTAACTATAGTGTGAAAACTGGACATGATGGCACAGATTTCTGAAGAAACCCAGTGTCATCTTATAGGGGAGACTGGTAGCATAAAAACTGAATGAATGAGGAATGAATGAATGAATGAATGAATGAATGAATGAATGAATGAATGAGAAGAGTTAAATAATGACGTGTTCCTGCTGTGAAGTCCATAAGACTGACTTCTGACTTGCAATAAATTGGATTGAATTATTTTCTAGAAAAATGAAGCACTTCCCAAAAACATTAAAAATCATTTAGCAAAAATGCTTTTCAAGTGCTTCAAAATTAGAATTTTATTATAGTATTTTTACTGTTGAGTGCATTCTTTCTGTAAAGTAGTAATAAAATCAGGGTCAGACTAAAAGGCATGTATCTCATGCTCATAGAGTATTTAAATTTTACATATAGCTTAAATTGAAAATATGGCATTTTATTCCCTAAAATTTGCAAAGCATAATACTTTAGTTGAAAAATAAAAGAAATGTACTTTGCTTTTTTAAAAAAAACAAATGCATTATCTTTTTGGTTCTACTATAATGTTACGTAGTCAATAGACCTTCATACGTTCATAAACATACACACATCTATACTGTCACATAGTCAAATGCTATGCATGTTGAGAGAAGATTGTAGGAAGATCCCCTCCCCCGTGTCATATTTACTCTGCATCTTGCCTGACCTTCAAAGAACACCAGACAGTAAGCAAAGATCTTTAAGCCTTTTAGCACCTATAGGTGAAATAGGTGAAAAAATTAACTAAATAAGAACATTCTCTTTAGATTTTATAAGTTCCTCATTTGAAAGATTTAATTCCTTACCTTACCCAAATTCCTGCCCAAGGTCACCATTGATGATTTATGGAAGCTTAATTATTACAAAAATTCCAGGAGAGAGGCGGCTGAAGATGTCACGACGATACAACATGCGATCTTGGAGCTCCACGATCGCTGTCCATATCTCTGCCACTGGCAGTCTTTTAGGACCTAAACCACCCCGTAGAGATGGTGATAGAGAAGGGCACATCCTGCTGATCTCAGGGACATCACAAAGTCCCTGATTGATCCAGGAGAAGTTATTTTTTCCGGCAACAGAGAAGCAGCCATTGAAGCTGCTGAAGTTGGGACAGCTCCAGAATGGAAAGAAAGCGGGAGAGAAAGTGTGTTGAATTGATGAGATAAATTTTATTATTAGAGATTACCCCCAAAAAACAAAAAGTTAAATTAAAATTGAAAACAGAAGAGAGTAAGCAGGGAGATTAAGCCAGAATTAAACTTAGTGTGTTATCTTTTTTTAATTTTTTCTTTTTACGGATGGAATTTTTACAAATGTTTCCCACTTTTTAAATTGGATTGGTTAATTTTTCTTCTTCTATTTTTCATTCTTTTTTTCATACTTATGGATTAAGAATTTCTCTTTTTTACAATGCTTGATTGAATTGTTTTTCTTTTAAGAACTTTTCTCCTTAAGTTTGGAATACAAAGAGGGATGTAAAAGCAGAGGAAAAAGAAGTAACATTGCCACTTAGAGGCTGAAGGTTTGGAAACGTTTTTCTCTTTTCTTTTTGAACATTTGTCATATCTCAAGGCTTCTGAGTTGTTTATTGAAAGCAATAGTGGGAAGAGCACAGGTTGTTTATACAGGTGCTCTTCTGGAGTACTATCAGTAGCTGGAATGGATTGAAGAGAAAGCCTTGACTTGAAAGATTATAATGAACTTGCTTGAAATTTAACAAAAAAGCCTTGGATGTTCTAGTGGCAGTGTTTATAAGTTGGAAGAATGGTGCAACATGAAAAAGAAACATTAATATTGCAAATGATTATGCTAGAAATTCCAAAAATACTAGTAACAACAGAGAATATTGAGAAGAGAATGGAGAATATAGAACACAGAACAGGAAAAATTGATGGAAAAATTGAGGATACTTATCAAACGATGATGATTAATTATATGCGCCTTTCATTTTTGAATTATTTAGTGCAAAAAAAATTGACAAATGCTACTACAGGCATATAGAAACACACAGAATTATATTTTTTTAAAAAAAAGAAGATAAAAGTAGTTTTTTTGGATTTATGAGGAATCCGAAAGAATTATTGCCCTTTTCTTAAGATACATGGCTTTGATTAAAGAGATTACCACGTTCATTTATTATTTGACTGTCCAGTATAAACTATACATTTAGGAGATTTGAAAGCAGCATTTCACTTCCTCACTTTAGCTACAACAAAAAACAATTTGTAGTCTAGTATAGTTCAGGCCAGAAATGATTCTCTTTGCTATTTAAAATCAGCTTTGTTGCTATTCATATCCTCTAATGTTTTGTTCCCACCATCTGTTGCTAATAAACTCTTATAAGGACAGGCTTCTAAAACTGAGTTAGAATTCCTGATTTTTGTACAATCATATACACATACATATACAAACATATCTGTAAACAGATTTCTGGATAGATTTAAATTATTTAAAAATTAAAACTACTCTTAATAACCATAGTATCCTAGTGAATGTTGTAATCATTTCTTAAAGTGGTTCAGCATCTAGATTGAAAAGTGTTGTTGTTAAGAATCTTTAAAAAAGAAAAAATAATTCATGAGGTTAGTATAAGATCAATAATGCAGGTCATAGCCAATTGAGACCAGAATTATAATATATCAAAATATTATTATTAAAATATTACTACAATATTATTATTCAATGTACTGTTTTTTAAAATATAATATGCATAGAAGCTTGCAGCAAACCATTATGTGGAAAAAAATGACAGGTGTGCAGCAATGTCACAACTCTGACATATTCTTTTAATTTCAGTGTTTGGTTAATATCTATTAATATGTAAGTTACAGATCATAAGTTACATGATCCTATGATGTACATGCCATTGGTATCATTTATCTTAGTTGGAGGTCGTAATAGTTTCCAAGCAACAAATTCCTTATCTAATCCTTTAATAATTATTGTTGAGAGGGGGGGAGGGAGGGAGGGAGGGAGAGAGAGAGGGGGGGGGAGAGAGAGAGAGAGTGAGAGTGTTTGTACAAGAACAGACAGAATAATGTAACTTGTCCATGCAGGTGCAAAGCCAAAGCCACTTATCTGGAACAAATCAGACACATGAACAATTCTTGTGTACCTGGCATGGTCTGGTGGACCATGCACAGATAGAGACAAATCATTACATTCATCCAATACTCCGCCTCCAGGATGAGTCAATGGGCAAATGGAGTGACAGGAGCTGCAACATCTCTGAAGCAGATCAAGTGCTGGGCAATCAAGGAGCGCACTGCAACTACAGAGTCTCCCCCTTTCATCCAAGGTGCAACCCCCACACTTGGAAGCCACAGGCCTATGCCTCCCCCATCACAGGAGGAGGCAAGGAGAAACGTGCATATCTTGAATTAGGGGTATTGCCAGCTTAACACTTTTCAAAAAAACTTTTTCTGACCAAGTAATATTTCTTTTAAATATTTCACTTTGTTTCAATTTATATTTTATATTAATTTGTTTTTGTATTATTTCTGCTTAAAGACATGTCCAGAATTTCTGAGTTTCTGGCCACTATCTCTATTATCATCCTAATTTGATCTATTTTCCCTGATCCAGAAATTACCTGCAACCATAAATATTTAATATGATTTTTAAAAATATTAATTCCAGAATTGACAAGCCTAGAACCTTTTTTCTTTTCAGTGTTGCATCATAATCCCACAAGGCAAATCATATAGTCCTGTAAAGACATTCACTCAGTCACAATCACTCCACATAGTAGGAAGCAAGGCAGGGATAGGAGTACAAGAGCACAAAAAGCTCCAAGGGTGACAAGCTCATATATCAGGAATGTGCAAAAAATGAACTAGGCTCTGTAGTAGATTTGCTATAGATCAGAAAGGACTTCCAAATACCATTCTAGCTATAGAAGATAAAAATAAATTGGTAGGAATGAGTCACTCTAATGAAAGTTAGAAGAACTGAACTCTCCTTGCTTAGAATTTCTATGGCTATTTCATAATCTAGAACTGCCTGCTTTTTCGATATAGTTACTTAATAGTTATTGTTGCTACCACCTATCTTCCTTTCTCTAATATACTCATCTTTAATTGCAGCATGTAAATCAGTGTAGAAAGTTATCACCCAGCCCTTTTCCAGAAAAATGAAATATCCTAGGAAATATTGAAAAGTCAGAATATTTCTCTGGATGTGAAAAGAAAGAAACATGTTTTAGAAGACAGAATAGCTTTCTGTCCATCCCCACTTCCTGCCCATCCCCACTGTCAATGGGCTATTAAGAAGGCCAAGCTAGTCCACTTTACATAATAAAGGCTTCTCCACTGCAGCTGCAGGGGGATGGGAGTAAAAGCATGATAATATCAACTGACCACATGGCATCTGAGAACTCAACCAAACCTGGATTCAAAACACAGCCTAGAGAGTTGCCCCTGCATGGCCCCATGGAAGTTTGACAACCAATCAGAATACATTTCTTACACAGGAACAGGAAACAGAGAGGTGGGACTGAACAGGTTATAAAAAGCCTAGCAAGCCCCTCCCTCAGCGCTTCTCTTCTTTTCCACCAACATTGAAGCATGTGATCACCTTTTCTGCTCAGGGCTCAGCCATGTGGCCCTGTCCAACAATAAACCATCTTTCGAAGCAGCCTCCATGTCTCCAGTGTCTTTTTCCCCACTTGGAGCCGAACCCAGAAGGACATTTCTTTCATCAGCGATAAGGAACTCACTTTATCCTATTAGGCATCATAATAATTGTAAAGGCCAGAGATTATAACTAGATTTTTAATCACCTATATTCTTAATAGTGAATAACAAGAAGTTAAAAATGAAATTAATTATATAATTAATTACTACGGTATATACTAAGCACCAGAGGAACCAGCTCTTTAGTATGCAATATGAAGTCTGCGGTCAGAGAAATCAGCCCACTAATATTTAAGATTAACCTTATCAATAAAAAGTATTTTTAACTTGAAGTAATCAAAATCAATTATTTATTAGAGTCAATGAACAGATGTACTTTACATATTCAAATGCATAAACAATTAATGTTGAAAGAAATAATTATGTAATGCTGCTAAAATCACAGTATTACAAAGGAATCTTTCATAGAAAGTTGTACAAAACAGAATTTTCTAAAGGAATCTTAAATTGTTAGTGGTTTGCTCTTTTTTGAAACTAACTGATGTAAAGCATTTTCAAATTGTATAAAAAGATATAATAATTTACTGATATAACTACTAGAGAAAATAATCATAGAGATTAAATTTAGACTGAAAAACAACACAGAAAAAACTAAATAAAGCCTAGCATATTTCTCAGTTAAAGTTCTTCTATTCCTCTGGAAAAGACATGAATATGAAATAGAAGTTATTCATTATCCAATTTATTTACCTTGAAAAATCTTGCTTCCTGTAGATTTTGCATTTTGAATATGTGGATTAAAAACAGTTGCCTTGCTCCCTTTTCTAGTTCAATGCATTTCATCTTCCTATTTCAAATACCAAAACTGGTCTTTATCCCCAGAAAGGGACTGAAGTGGGATGTCAAGGCAGATAGGCAAATCTCTGTTGGCTGCATGTTCAAATAAAGAACTTAATCAGCAGGATGGTGATTCCAAATCTTGGTCTGCAGACATGGCAATATAGACTGAACAAAGGCCATAAAACTATTTTCATCCTTTTCTTATTTAGGTTACTAACATCAGGAAAACAATGGGGAATGAAAAAAGATTACATGTGAGAATGAGCACATATTATAAGAACCCTTGTTTTACAATTCTGGGCCTCTCTTCTTAAATTACTATTTTGCATTTGCTGGCAAAATTATATATTTTGCAAAAAAATAAAGATTCTATAAGTGCATTTTCTGGGAAAGAACACATCCAGATAGTATAATATCCACTCACTATGTTTGTGCAAAGGTGTTAATTCTAAAGTTCTTGCTCGGTATGATATTTGATACCAAAGATATTCCACAATTCTTCCAGGATCGAATCCAAAGGTCAGATCATCCATCCATAACTACCTCATCAAATTGTTGCCTTGAGTTAACTGAAAGATGTTTTCTTTTATCCAGGTACCAAGTCTGACTTATGTTAATCCTAAAAGATAGGCAACTCCAGTAAATTAACACTTCAGGAGGATTAAAACTATTTTTATTAAGATTAGCTAAGGCATTTTTATCTTTCAAATAATATTTTATTTCGTAAGACTTAAAAAATTTCATTCTTTTCTAGGTAATAGTTCTTACATGTTTCTATTTCACCTTCCTTACTCTCCACATTTGTTTTCATATTCCTGTCCCAGAAATGTTTTCATTCTTTTTTATTTATTCCAATATGTTACCATCTCTTGTGATTTATTCTCTGTTCCCTTTATTCTCTCTTTCTCCTCAAAAGTCAGTTTAGATGTAACAGGAACATTCCTGTAATGAAGCTCCCAACTGCATTTTCTTTGTATAAAAAGCACTTGAGAAAAAAACATCTGGATTGGACTACTGTAGGAATTAACCTTCTCTCCTAAGAATGTTTCCCCAGCTCTTAAGTGCCATGACTGCAACATATTTTAATCTATCCCTCCCTCCCCTGTCCATGTGTGTGTGTGTGTGTTTATGTGTTTCAACTAACAATGCTGCTTGTTATAAGGAATATTCAGTGAAGAAAAGAATACAAGTGTTAATTCTTTTCCCTGCTTCACAATCCCAGCCAATGCAGCCCATAGCTAGTTTTGAAAAGAAAAAGAAGTCCAAGGCTCCCTTGTGCTGTCACATTTAGCTTGACCCCACTGATGTTGCTGAAGTACTTGTCATACCCACGTTTCAAACCTTATCTTGCAATTGCATGGTGGAACTAAACTGAACTGAATATTTTAGCTGAAATGTAGCTATATAATCCACTGGTGCAAATACACACAAATGGAGTTCTGAATTATTCCAGTATCATTTGAATGTCATCACTAAATGAGTCACAATTTCTTAAGACTCAGGCTTGCTTTCACTTCTAAACATACATTTCAGGGAAGGGTTTTCTGAGTTAGTAGACACATTTGGAATTTAGATAGTATGTTGGTTGTCCAGAATGAATGCTATGGAGGTGTGAAAACTTTACCAAAAACAAATTAAAGACTCAACTGCAGGAGCATTCTAAGCTACCTGGAATTCCTTAAAATAACTACCAGCATTTTCCCCTTGTAAATGTAGCTGCCTATAGGAGAAAAAACCAAAGTAGTAAACTCAGCTTTGAAGTATATTTACTCATCTAAACAAGCTCAATAGATGAAAGTCTCACATACTATATTTATCTGCTATGTGGCTCAGAGTGAAAAAGTGAGAGAAGAATTATTTCTCTTCAATGCCTCTTGAGAAAGCATTTGATGGAGATGGGTGTTTAAGAAATACAAAATATAAATAAATAATACATAAATTCTTTTAGACAGCTACCTTTATGGGACAGGTTCTTGGCTATTCGTTAAATTCCTTTGTTGCTTTTTTGAAAAAGCACAGGGTATACCGGTACTCACTTTGCATTGCTGGCCTGAAGAGAAATAAATCTTTGTTCTAAAATAGAAGACCAAAATCAACAGTCCAAAATCTGTTAAGCTAACACTAGATGACAGGTTTCTAAAATCCTTCTGATTTGATGCTATGTTATTACACCATAAACACTCAAAGTAAAACAACAGATTGTTATTTCATCCCTTTGTTGGCTAGTAAACAGATCAATATAGCTTTCTCAGAGAGAGCCTTAGCTATTATAAAACAGCTGGCCAAAAGAAACTACAGGGATAATTTTTAAATATGCAGATCCCCAGTTTATACAGCAGTGCAATAGCTCAGCAGTTAAGATGTTGGGGTTTTATGAGCAAAATTTGCTGAATATATAATATGTAATTGTAATTAAACTGAATGTTTCAAGAAAACATATATATACACGTGTATATTCATTCTCTTTTACACAGAGAGAGGGGAGAGGGGAAGAGAATGGGAGATATTTATCTTTACCTCTGTATATCTATATAGATATACTCTTACCCATTCAGATATTCATATTTTATCATCAATTTTTCTTGTGATAACTTTCACTGTGTTGTGCAATGTTATACATGTAGTCCCCATTTAGTTGCTGTTTAATGACTCTTCTCAGTTATGATAGTGATGAAAAATTATCTTTGGGCCAAATCTTGCATTTGTGATCTTTCCAGATCTGTAAAGCAAAGGAAAACTGAAGTAAGATAATACAATTTTAATGTTTCACTTCCTTCACCCAGGTTGCCAGTCCCAACTGTAGACACCAAAAAAGGATTGTGCATGCTGCATATTTAAATATTAAACTTATTATTAAACTTAAATAGAACAAATATTGACCTTTAAAGATATGACTTTTTAAAATTGCTAACTGATTGTAATTATAGCAACTATGATCCCGCAAAACCCTTTTCTCTGCCTCTCAGAGATTTTATGACTGTGACTACTAAAACTTGATGTCATATATTCCTGTTGGTTTTTTAAGGTGGAAATACTCATTATCTACAATGGAAGCCCTATTAAAAAGTCAAAGAAATTTAAAAACAATGCACAGCTATTGCAAAAATTCAAGAAAATAACCCAAGAATAACCTGCCTGTTTCTTTCAACTCTAATATAACATTGGTCATCAGACTCTCATCTCTAGTCTCTAGATTTGCTTTATGAACAAGATGAATTATTCTGAACAAAGGAAAGAAAACATGTGGCAAATGTGCAGATGTATCAGAGATTCTATATGAAGTAGAATTTCCTGGATATATTTGAAAAGGTGCTTTGTTTCCCATAGGTGCTTTCAAACACTCCTGGGCCTATGAAGTTATAAACAGTCAATGTTATATAAGGAAGATGTAATGCAATGTTATATGTGGAGAAAGTATTTGTTGTGCAAATGAGCAAGCCAAACGTTGTGGATTCAGCATTCTCATTTCAAATAGCAAAAGCTTCACATAAGGGAACAATCTGTAAGTATACAAGGGGTTAACTTGCTGTAATTCTGCAAATAATTTACAATAGGTAAAGATATCTCCATATTCTGACAAGAAATGAATGTATTGCCACCTACATTTTTTTAAAAGCAAAGCTATTTTTGAAGTAAAGAATTTGATTTCATTAACCACTTTTGTACACACTCTTCAACTCAGAAAAGCTATTAGCTAGTTTTTAAAAATATGACTAAATACCCATTGTGTGATGGATGCCATCTCAGACAAGAAGGAAGAGCTGGTTCCAGGAACTTCTGAGGGAGGTGAGGATGAACACTCAGAGCTCTGAGCCCTGAGTAAGGAGGCCAGGCTTAGTGGAGAGATTGCTAAGGGACAACCAGCAAACACATAGTTTGTCTCTCCAGGAAAAAGAAAACCACAGCTGCAGCTGGAAAGAACAGAGGTTCCACAGGAAGAACAGAGGGGAGAAAGTGCATACTTGCAGTTGGTCAGCAGGGATGAATTTCTTCCTCCACCTGATTCAGACTGCTCATGGTTGACAGGAGGCAGGCACAATGGAAGTCAGTGAAACTACTGGTCAGAAAAGATAGCCCTGCACCTTTTGATAAGTTGCACCAATCAGAGGCTATTTAGCCCAGCATGTGGAGCAGAGCATTGCAGGGAACAACTCATCAGTTCATTGCCATGCATTCATTCAACCATCGTGATTCTTGCCATGGGCTTAAGCCTTGACTCTACTACTGAGCCTGGATGTTGCTTTTCTGACTTTGGATTTGCTTTTTGGACCTTGGAACTTGGACCTCCCATTTCTGGATGGAAAAATTGGATGCACTGGAGTTTGCATTAGTTCTTGTTTGGGGTGAATCCTGGGGAATACTCTTTGAAGTTGATGAAACCCAAATAAAGACTTGAGGTGTGTACATATGTGGAGTGGGATAGTATACACTGTTCCTGCATTTAACATGTTAAAGAATATACCTTGTTTCATGGGGCCTGGAAGCTGTGGGAGTCTAGAAGGGGGACAACAATATTCTGCTGAATGCTGGTAAGTCTGAGCAGCAATGGAGTTTTAGAATCTGAGAGTTTAGCATATTTAATTCTAGATGAGGTTGCACTACCCCAGGCAGATTCCCATAGGTAACTTGGCAGTTCTTTTGGTCTCATAACTCCTGTTCAAAGAGAAGGTGGCAGTTATGGCTAGGAGAGTCTTAGCATAACTTGGTATTGTGTACCAGATGCACTTTCCCAGATCATCGGACTTGAACTCAGACCATCATATCTCAGTTATCTTGTGTTTGGACTAGCACAAAGAACATTCAGAAACTAGAATGTCACAGAATGCAGCAGCATGAACAGTTCTAGGGGTCCTAAGGTGAGACTTTTACATGAACTGCATTGGCTGTCAGATTGCTTCAGGATCCAATTCAAGGTGTTAGCTATCACTAAGCCATTTATAGCATGGATGCAGACTATCTCACCCCAATGAATTGGTCTGCAGAAGGGCACTGGCAGAAAAGGCATACTTTGGATTCCATTGGTCAATGAATTTTAGCTGGCCCAGGAGACGATCCCTTTCTGCCTTGACTTCTACCTTTTGGAATATCATGCCTCTCCAAATAAGATCTGCCCTCTTGGTCTTCCAAAAAGGGTTGAAAACCTGGCTCTCCCAACTGACTTAGAGGCCTCAATAGAGATATCCACTCTAGAGACGGTTAATAGATTAGAATAAGATCCTACCTCCACTCCTGTATCCAGTTTATTGTTAAATTTAAAATAGTAATATTATTTTATTGCTATAATTGTTTTATATTGTTTTATGACATTGCATGCTCCCCAGGGTAACTCAACACCGAAATGGGTAGGATATAAATGTATGAAAATATAAATTTAATAAACAAATAAATATGTATTTTTTTCAAGCAAAACAAATGGATTAGATATGAAAATAAAGCAGTAGGTACTTTCCCTATCAATTTTATTAGGACACTTAATCCACATTATTGAACAGTGGTCCAGAAAATAACTGCATTTAGGAACAATAATGTGAACTAAATGCCCAAAGAAGGAAGAGTGTTAAATCGGCGGAAGGAAAAGCAGAGGCATCTGAGGTAACCGTAAGAAACTCTTTATTACAGGCAAGAACAGTAACTGTTGGTAGACTGACACCTCTCCTCCGTCTGACAGCTTTTTATATGGAGCTGTCAGACGGACAAGCCAATAGCCTCGCGTATGACAGCCCGGCAACCCGCAGGGGCGCCTGATTGGCTAAGGCGCACCTGGCTGCTGCCGAGCTGTCATTCGTAAGTCCGAGGACTTACGAGGCCATTACACTCCTTCCCCCCCAGCGATGCGCATGCATCAGAAATGGCGCAGGCGTAGTCGCGTAAGTAGGCGGGGAGACGGCGGACACGCCTGAACGCCTTAGTTGGACTGCAGGCATCAACTGGTGAGGATGTCCCTGTAAGAGCTCCTCCCTTCAGGGAGTGGAGCTCCAGGTGACGTCACAGGAGCAGCCTAGCTGGGAAGGCGGAACCCAAGGACGAGGTAGGCTGGGCGAAGGGGGCGCGGCCGAGGATGGTGGTGAATTTGGAACTGGCCGGTAGGCGGCCTTGGGCTGGGGAAGGCTGGGCCGAAGGAGGCCTAACTGGTTGGGAACGGGCATTGCGGGCTCGGTTGGAGAGGCGGAAGAAGGGCCAACGAAGGGAGGAATTGACCCCGAGGCCCTGGTAGGCTGGCCTGAATGGGAGAAGGCCATCGGATTGTCGGATTGCGTCCACGGTTGCGGAACTGGGGCTGGTCGCGAGGCGTCGATGGCCGGCCTCTGCGGGTCGGGTTGAGCTGGATCGTCCGGGTTGTGGCGGCTTCTTAATTGATCCAGGCGCCACCGCCACACGGTGCCATCGGATATTCAGGCCCTGTAGGAGACGGGTCCTGTTACCTCGGTGATGGTGGCAGGCACCCACCGAGGGTCCCCAGAGTAGTTGCGAGCCCATACAGTGTCCCCGGGAAGGAAGGAACGGGAGGGAGACCCCAGGTTGCCAGGCTGAATTCCTGAATAGAGGTGGTGTAGTCTATCCAGGGTGGTCCGCAGACGACGACCCATCAGCAGCTCCGCGGGGCTTTGCCGTGTTAGGGGGCAAGATGTGGAGTGCTGTGCCATTAGGTAAGCGTCCACCGTTGCCTGCCAGTCGCCTTGGTTCATGCGGCCCAAAGCCTCCTTGGCCGATCGGACCGCCCTTTCCGCCCGGCCATTGCTGGCCGGATGGTAAGGGGCGACTGGGGCATGGTGGATTCCTTGGGCAGCCAGGAATGTTTGGAAGGCAGCAGATGTAAATTGCGGGCCATTGCCGGACACAACTGTGTCCGGCAACCCATGGGTAGCAAACAACCGTCGCAAGGCCTGCACCGTGCTCTCGGCTGTGGTGGAGTGCATTAAGACCTGCTCCACCCAGTGGGAGTAGGCATCTACAGCCACCAAGAATACCTGGCCGTGGAAGGGGCCCGCAAAGTCCAAGTGAATGCGGGACCAGGGCTCGCGGGGCATCTCCCACTCCCGGGAGGGGGAGGAAGGGGGAGATGGGCGGGATTCCTGGCAGGGAACGCAGCGGGTGACCCAGGCCTCGATCTCGGAGTCCAGGCCGGGCCACCACACATAGCTTCGGGCCAGTGCCTTCATGCGCACGACCCCGGGGTGATCGGCATGAAGCCGTTGTAGGACTTGGGTGCGGAGGACCGATGGGATGACCACACGGTCGCCCTAGAGGAGGCAGCCTGAATGGAGGGAGAGTTCCAACTGGCGGGACTTGAAGGCCCGGCAGTCTGGGCAGACAGCCTCTGTAGGCCAACCTCTCAGGACCCATGCCATGACTTGAGAAAGGACAGGGTCCGCTTGAGAGTGGGAGGCCACGTCAGTGGATGTCAGGGGCAGGTCCAGCTCAGCGATGGAGAGGACCGACAGGCATGGGACCGGCTGGGGGTCCTTGCATGGGGGGGGCAGCGGCTAAGGGCATCGGCGTGCCCTAGATGCTTGCCCAGATGGTAGCATAGCGTGTAGGAGTACGCAGCTAGGAACTCCGTCCAATGGGTCATCCTAGGGGATAGGATGGGAGGGGTCGGCCTATCGCCAGCCAGAAGCCCAAGGAGAGGCTTGTGGTCGGTGTAGAGTGTAAAGTGCCGACCGTAGAGATAGTCGTGGAACTTTTTAACCCCGGACACCGCAGCCAGAGCCTCCTTGTCAATCTGGCTGTAGTTCCTCTCGGCGGAGGAAAGTGTCCAGGAGTAAAAAGCTATGGGGGCTTCTGAGCCGTTGGGAAGGACATGGCTCAGAACCGCCCCCAAACCCACGGGGGAGGCGTCACATGCCAAAGTCAGGGGCAGCTTGTCACTATATTGGACGAAGACTGCCTCTGACGTCAGCAGGGATTTGACAGCCGCGAATGCATGCGCTTCGCGGCTGCCCCAGCGCCAGGCCGCGGATCGGTTGAGCAACCGATGCAGTGGCTCAGCTAGTGTCATCTTGTGAGGAATAAATGGCGCGTAAAAATTTAAAAGGCCGAGCAACGCTTGGAGTTGCGCCTTTAAGGTAGGAGGGGGGGACGTTCCTTATGGCTGCGATTTTGGAAGGGGTGGGGTGGATACCCTGGGCGTCAATCAAGAAGCCCAGGAATTCCACTTGGGGCATAGCAAATGAGCATGTGCTGCGCTTCAATTTTAAACCCGCGCCCCTAAAACGGTCGAGGACCTTCCTTAATACTTCGATGAGTCCTGAGTGGCTGTTTGCAGTGATCAGGACGTCATCAAAGTAGGGGACAACACCTGGGAGCCCATGGAGCAAGCGCTCCATGAGGCTCTGGAAGATCCCCGGGGCAACGGAAACGCCGAATTGGAGGCGGCAACAGTGGAAAGCCCCCTGGTGGGTGACGATGGTTTGGGCAGCCGCCGCATCATCATCCACAGGGAGCTGCTGGTAGGCCTGCGCCATATCCAGTTTGGAGAAAATGCAGCCCTGCCCCAAGGAGTGGAGCAGATGCTGCACGACAGGGACTGGATAGGGGTTTGCCTGGATGCCAAGGTTGATCATCGACTTGTAGTCGGCACAGATCCTGATGGACCCATCGGCCTTCACGGGGATGACTATGGGGGTCTCCCAGCGTGAATGGTCAACAGGCTCCAGCACTCCCTGCACCAAGAGCTTATCGAGCTCGGCGTCAACCTTGGGCCTCAAGGCAAAAGGCACCCTGTGGGCCTTCAGCCTGATGGGGGCAACCTGGGGGTCCAAGTTAAGGGAAATAGGGGTGCCCTTGTATTGGCCAAGCTGCCCATCAAAGATGTCAGCATAGTCCTTGAGGACTGCTGCTACATCAGGGGGCGTGTCCACCACACTGTGCACTCCTGTCAGGGATAACCCTAAAGGAGAGAACCAATCAAGGCCCAGGATTGTGGGAAGCGGTTTTAAAACAATGAGGGCTGGGAGGACTGCACACTGGCTCCCATAGGAAACCCGCACCCCATAGCACCCCAGGGTGGTAATATTCGACCCCTGGTAGTCCCTTAAGATGGCATCCACTGGAGAAAGCTGGGACTTGGACACATGGGGGCAAAGTTTTGTGAATGTAGCCCAGGAGAGGAGGGAGCGGAAGGAGCCAGAATCGACCTCCATCAAGCAGGGGGAGCCCTCAATGGTGACTGTAATGGTGATCTTCTGCGTACCCGCTGAGGCCAGGTTGATGGACACCGCAGGGGTGGCAGGCACATTCTCGGTCAGGGCATAGCAGTCTTCACAGCGTGGCTGCTGGCATCTGGCCGGTGGATTCTTAGGAGGAGGAGGAGGACCGTTGACTGGAGGTTGTTCGGCCAGTGAGAGAGGAGGCAGGGCGGCCCAGCAGACCTGCGCCAAGTGACCCTTCTTGCCACATCGGCGGCAGACGGCGGTCTTGAAAGGCCAGGTAGACCGGGTGTGAGAGCCTCCGCAGCCAAGGCAAGCAGGAGAGGCCGTAGGAGCGCGGATCAGCGCCGGCTGCTGATGTTGAGGCCGGCGAGGGGTGGCCCGTAGGCGGTCCACCTGGTCAGTATAGAATTGTTCAGGCAATGGTTCCAGTTCATCTATTAAGTTAGTAATATATGTAGATGGCTGTGGTGGTGCGGGGGCAGACCCCGGCAAGGCTGGCAAGGCAGGCATAAGGGAGGAAGTGGCCACTTGAGGTAGATAACAGTCGATCTCTACTGAGGGGAGGTCGGCAAGTTCAGCAGCCCTGGCTTCGTCAATGGCGTAGACTAGGGCGACTTTAGGCTTCCCAAGGAGCCGGCGCCTCAGGAAAATATCCTTGAGGCCGCACACAAATTGCTCTGCTAAGTTGTTTTCCAAGTCGGGGAAGTCACATTGCGCCGCAGCGACTCGCAGAGCCTGCAAGAATTGATTCACCAATTCGGACGGCTTCTGCACTCACCTGCGGTAGGCGAAACGGCGGGCGATCTGAGATGGGGTTGGGGCATAGTAAGCTTGGAGCCCCTCAGTTAATTCTTCCCAGGTCAGATCATATACAGCCCTAGGGGCAGCGAATGAGTGGGCCGTTGCGAACATCTCAGGACCGCAGGTGGTTAAGAAAAACCCGCACGTTCTGGCCTGAGAGTAGCCTTGCCGGTTGTTGGCGATGAGAAAGCATTCAAATCTTTCTAAAAATGCGGCCCAAGACTCTCCGGCAGCTCCGAATGGAGCGAAGGCTGGCATGCCAGCCATAACGGTTCGCGGCTGAGGCGGCTGAGGTGATTTGAGGCACGTTTTTCTTGTCCGGTCTACGCGCCTAACACGATCGTTGCATGCCCTCTAGGTCGTGCTCAGAGCCGGTGATCCCACTGCTCGTCGCCAGTGTTAAATTGTATTTATGCTTCCATATCAATATATTTAACATATCTTAGTTTTAAAGAAAAAAATAAGAGAAGACAGTATACATGTGCAATCATATTACTTTAAAATCTAACACCCCTAGTCAAGCCCAATATACATTCCACCCTCCCCCTCAAACCCCCCCCCCAGCCTTCCCTCCCCTGACTTCCCAGAACCCATATATAAATCTTTAACAAAAACAATCTAAAATATATTTGAAAAGAGAATAGAAAATTGATAACATCTTTAAATTGAACTTAGCTCCTCCTTGCTAGGTCAACTTTAAACAATTTATATCATTCCTGATGTTAATCATAAGCTGTCTGGAATTTCTTAGTCCCATATTTATTTTGTATATAATCGATCCATTTTTTCCAGTCTCGTTTATATCTCTCGTTTGAGTAGTCCTTAAGATATGCAGATATTTTAGCCATCTCGGCTAAATTTGTGACTTTCAATGTCCTTTCTTGAATTGTAGGCAAATCTTCCTTCTTCCAGTATTGCACCACCAACAATCTAGCTGCAGTTATTAAGTGCAAAATCAAATTAATCTCTACAGCTCTACAATCAGTAATTATACCTAACAAAAATAACTGAGGGGTAAACTTTATCCCTTTTTTAAGAACATTTTGCATAATCCACCATATTTTTATCCAAAATGCCTTAACTTTTTTGCAAGTCCACCATATATGAAAATATGTAGCGTTGAGAGAATCACATCTCCAGCATTTGAGTTGTAAGTTTGGATACATAGAAGCCAACTTTTTAGGATCTGAATGCCATCTATAAAACATCTTGTAAAAGTTTTCTCTCAAGTTTTTGGCTTGTGTAAATTTTACGTTTCTTACCCAAATCCTTTCCCATGTATCCAACATAATTGGTTCTTCAATATTTTGAGCCCACTTTATCATACAGTTTTTAACTAATTCTGTTTCGGAGTTCATCTGTATTAATACATTGTATAGTCCCTTTACATGCATTAAGCTTTGATCTCTTATTTGTTTAAATAAATTATCCTCGACTTGCATAAAACCAATTTTTTGATCTGTTTTCCACCTGGCCTGTAGTTGTCCATACTGGAACCATGTTTGGATTACCTTTTCCTCTTTTAATTCATCCAAGGATTTTAGTTGTAATACACCCCTTTCTAGGGTAAGAAGCTGTCTGTAAGTAATTATATCCTGTTTTTGTACTATGTTCATATTTTCTATTGCATGTCTAGGAATTGCCCACATGGGTATCTTATCATTTAATTTGTATTGATATTTTTTCCAAAACCCGCAGTAAAGCATTCCTTAAAATATGACTTTTAAAATTCTTGTCCACTTTTTTGTTATATAGCAGATACAGTGACGTGCAGTCACTAGAGGCAGGGGAGGCGGGGCCTCACCAGTCTTCTGAGGGAAAGGAAACTATTTTTAAAATAATTAAAAAGGCCAAGGTAGTTGCTCCCAGACTCTAAGTCACAGTGACTCTGAGTCTCCTTAGTTCAGTTAGTAGGAGGAGGCTAGAGAACTATGGGCCTTTCTTCTTTATTACTGCGTATAAACCATTTCTTACATAGTGTCTCTGAAAATAACCATGTTTTATATTTTTCCCATACCACAAAAATGTGTGCCAAGCCAGTTGCATATCATGTCCCAACAAAGCTAATAACCTTGCATTTCTTGTATAATTCCCAATTTGGTAAACTCAATCCACCTCTAATCCTTGAATCTTTCTTTTTCGCCTTTTAAGAGTTAACCAAGGGTTAAAAAGCAAAAAAAATCCGTATGCAAATGAGGCACATGATTCTCCCACCTCCTCCTGCAGAGGGCACTTTGTTTAGAGCCTATTTTAAAACATTTAAGCAGAGTCATCCACGTGGTGACTCTAGCAGCAACTAGCCTAGCCTGCCTGGGCCTGGCTAGACCAAATCTAGCATTTTTGATGCAGCTGGAAGGTATGTGGGTCAGAGAGAGGGGGCAAGGGGAGGAATTCAATTTATTTGTAATGTAAGTAATTGTTTTTATTATGTTTATGTGCTTGTGTGTGTGTTGGGGGGGTTACGCCTCTGCTGGCGCGCGGGCTGGCACATCTATTTTTCATTTTTCATTTTTTTTTATTTTTTAAAGCCATGCTGCCTCAGCGAGCCATAGAGTGAAACATGTCCTGGTTTGTGGCCGGGCGGCATGCACTTTAAAGTGCAAGTGTGCCACCCAGCCACAAACCAGGACATGCTTCGCTGAATGGTCAGTCGGTCCGGAAGGTATGCCGGCACTTTAGAGCTCGGCCACCACATGTTTCGCTGAATGGCGGCCGAGCCCTGCCAGCCATGCCAGCATGCCTTTAAAGTGTCGGCTTGCCTTCTGGGCCGGCCGGTGCAGATGGCAAGCAGGCACTTTAAAGGCATGCCGGCACTTTAGAGCTTGGCCGCCATTCAGCAAAACACTCCTTTTCTTTGAAGTTTTAAACTCCCTAGAAATTCAAAGCCCGATCAGTGTTACGAAGCTGCTCAGCGCCATTTTGAATATCTCTTTAGCAAGTAAGATATCAGGAATTCTTGTAAAAATGAAGCTAAGGATTAATACAAACAATTAAAAGTTCACGTGTATAGGGTCTGCTCATCTCGAATTCAGTAAATCAAATTTTTGTTCTGAGGGTGGGTGGTTTGCTTTGTGCTGCTAATAAACAGCAGGAATTCCTGGCACGGAGACAATTCTGCCCTCCCAGAGTTGGTCTGAAAAGGTTAGTTGGCGCATTGCCCAGCACAATTAGCTCACCTTATCTCCTTAGCCCGAAGAAAAGGTAAACAAGCTGTCAGACGGCTGATGGATTGCTGTTCAGACAGTTTAATGCAACCAAGATTCCGGAGCTGTTAACGACCAGCTCCCACCAGCGAGCCCCACCCCACCAGAAGCGACTATTTTTTTCTTTTTGTGTAGTGACAGATGCAAAAAATGAGTTAAGCAGTTCTGCTTTCTCCCTATTGCTTGTCACCTTCTTGTCACTTTCTCCCATTAATGGACCAATAGTTCCCTTGACTTTTTTCTTGTTATTTACATGTTGAAAGGGGGGGGGGGTGTTGTTATTTTTTACTTTTGTTGCAAGCCTTACTTCATTCTGTGCCTTAGCTTTCTCACTTCATCTTTGCAGTCTTGGGTTACTTGCTGATATTCTGCTTTAATTGTGTGCCCTTCTTTCCCATTTTTATACTTGTCTTTTTTGTCTTTCAATTTATCAGAGAGTTCTTTAGGCAACCATTCTGGTTTCTTTTGAGAGCTGTTATTTTTCTTCTTCATTGGTATTGTGCTTGACCGGGCTTTTATAATCTCACTTTTCAAAGTTTTCCAAGTTTCTCAGGTTGTTTTCATCTTGAAGATTCTCATCCCTGGAATCCTTTCCAAGTTCCCCCTAAGTTTATTGAAATTAGCTATCTAAAGGCCAATACTTTAGTTTGACTTCATTCTATTGCTTGTGTTTGAACTCAAATATTGCATGATCACTCCCTCCAAGGTTCCAGTAGCTTCAACATCTTCTACCATGTCATCTCTATTAGTGAAAATTAAATCCAATAGGGTTGATCCTCTAGTTTCTTTCTCTACTTTTTGGGAGACAAAATTGTCTGCTAGGTTTGTTAAGAACCTGTTTGATTTTCCACTTGTCTCTTAGTTGATGTCAGGGTATAGATTCAACAAGTATCTATTCCCTCTGATACATGTTTCTCTATCTCTGTCTGTCTCTCCCTCTCTCCTGTTTAACATTCTGATATATTCCCTAGCATAGTTGTTGGATTCAATATGTAGCTTTAAGCAGTGGAAGACAAAAAAAATTTCTTAGTATAACCTTACAATATAATGTGCATTTATCCAAAATCAGTGCTATTTTTCTTCTTTATCTGAGACATTTGTCATCAATCTTTTGAAACAAGTCAAGTAGAAACCCAAATTCTCATTCATGCATAATATTATATTCACAGCTTAGTAGCATCATATGTTTCAAATCAACTAACTGAAGCCTTGAGCATCTTGCTGTTATTAATGGAAGTTTTATTTTGAACCATACATGTAATGTTAGTAAAGAATAAAATTTAAAACATATCTTCTAATCCCAATGCATAAGCTCAGTAGGCATTTTATTCAGGTGGATCTCACCCTAATATGATATAGGATCTTATTTCCTGGTTTGATGTATGATACTAACAGTATCCCTATGCACAGTGCCGGCATGCAGACATGCACCCAACCATACCTACATACAATGTGTACATGTCTAAAGTTTTTCAGTTCAAAGTTCTAAATATAAAATATTGGAATGGAAAACTGTCTTACTGAAACAGACCACTTTTCAATCTAATCATAGCTCATTCAAAATTAAGTGGTAGATTAGATCTATTACTAAGACCTCAGAAGTGCCTGCTAGGCCCCTTAAGAGGAAACATGGACTGTCCTTAAGGCTTCAGACAAACTGGGCACCAAGATCTTAGGGACAATCTCAGTTTCCCTCTGAAACCCATAAGGTCCATCAGCAATTTGGGGCAAACCAATTCATTCTTCTCTGTACAGAGCAACTACAGAAAACTCCAAGATTAAGAGTAAGTGATCTGACCATGACAAGGCAATAACAGTAGCATTACATTGCCATACCCTAAGAAAAAAATGATATCTGAACTTTCTTCTCAATTCATCGTCCTTGAAATAAATATTTTGCAAAAACTTCAAAGGCAATATGTTAACAGGCATTGATGTTCCTAGGAAAAATTGGATAGAATCATCTACACTGTCATCTTCATCATTACCTAATGAATTTGGTATGGGGAAAACACAATAATAAATGATGAACTATCAGTTATAAGTACATGATTTACTGAGATACATAGCAGAAAAGGATAACAAGTCTGAAGATAGAAACCACAATAAAATCATAGCAGCATGGAAACAATTGCTGGCACATGAAAATGAAGTTGATTCCAGCCCACTCTGAAATATTATCATATGTTCCTTATAACTAAATATATATATAATTTAAATGTAGAACTTCAGTTAGCCAAGTGTCTTATTATAAATTTATTTATGTTGCTATCAACTGGTCACTCAAATTAAATCACAAAGCAGGAGCCTGACTCTTGGAATTTATTTCTCAGCTTTACTGTTAATTAATTGATCTGCATGTTATTGTTGTTTATAGTTATTTATTTTGTGGAAGTTTTTATTGTTTTAATGCATCTTGATTTGTTTTAAAAATTAAAACATTTACATGGAAACCTTGGCTAAATTGGGTCACTTTAGAAATTGAATAAATAAACATTTCCTGCAATTAATTTTGGGTTGATTTATATTAACCACTGGAATAGGTGAATATTACTTTCTTAGCTTTATTTTAACATCATACAGATTGTCAGTGTTTTGCACATGTAAAACTGACTTTATTTATTTAAGCAATAATACAGACATCCCAAAGTGAGTTTGAGTGAGTTTGTTCTGAATTTGTAAGTATTCAAGTCTAGAAGAATTGTGATATGATTTATACAGTGTAATAATCCAGGTATCCATTATCCCAAATGCCAATTCCCAATTGGGTCATTGTTTCTAAAATATGAGATAAACAGAAATAAACAGAGCAACAGAAAAATCATGGTTGGGCAAAAAGCAATGGAAGCAAGATCAGCTTCAGACTTCCTGCTGGCTTCTTCATTGACTTTCATTGTAGGAAGCTGTCAGAGAGCTGTAAATGTTGATCAGTGAAGATGAGCAGCATTGAAGTGACCATATCTTTGTCAAACTTCAATGCCACAGCAATCATAGTTCCAGAGATGCATTTCTTAAACCGGCCTATTTGACATACATTAGTTTAAAATTGCTGCCCCATGATGCATTGTTTCACCCAATTGAAGGTTACAAATAGCCTAATAGGTACAAAGATTCTAGTAGTAGATGGATGCAACAATTCTAACTTGTCCAATTCCTTCTCTACAATCATTCTTGAATTCAGTTAGAAGCTTTCAGCAATTAGTGACTTACTCTAGGATTTTTTAAAATAGTTTTATTTTGTGTGGATTCTTTTTTTAAATTGTCTTAGACCATTTAAAAAAAGATTCTATCCAAAATAAATTGAAGTGAAACCATTTTTTAAAAATTCTATGCACAATACTTTGAAATATATTGTCCATAGAATTTTTAAAAATAATTTTACTTCAATTTATTCTGTGTGGAATAGTTTGAAATGTTTTACTTCAATTTATTCTGTGTGGATTCTTTTTTTAAATTGTCTTAGACTATTTAAAAAAAGATTCTATCCAAAATACAAAATACCAGCTGCAGTTATTCACTTAAGAACTGTAGCAAGAAAGGTGGTATAATGGGCTTAGTAGCCAAAGTTACAATGGCATTGAAAAAAGTGACTGATGACCATTTTTCACACTTAGCGACCATTTTCACACTTAGCGACCGTTGCAGCATCCTCATGGTCACGCGATCAAAATTTTGATGTTTGGCAACAGATTCGTATTTATGATGGTTTCAGTGTTCTGGGGTCATATAATCATCTTTTGACAAAGTCAAATGGGGAAACCAGATTCACTTATGTTACTAACTTATCAGCTGCAGTTATTCACTTAAGAACTGTGGCAAGAAAGGTGGTATAGTGACCAAAGTTACAATGGCATTGAAAAAAGTGACTAATGACCATTTTCACACGTAGCGACCATTTTCACACTTAGCGACCATTGCAGCATCCTCATAGTCACGTGATCAAAATTTTGATGTTTGGCAACAGTTACAATTTATATTTGTAAATTGTAGTTATGTTGAAATAAAACAAATATTACAATACTATTTTTGCATTGTAAGAAAATTTTTGTTGCTCCGTATAAAAATTTTAATCAACCCCCTCTCCCCCCCCCCGTGAAAGTCCCTCTTTACCAATCTGAAAATGGTCAACTTAAGTTGAACTCCAAAGCTGTCTGCATACCAAAGCTGGGAGTGTAGGGGCGGCAATCTGTTTGGGGAGTGAAGAAGTCATCATTCATACGGACAGTAAATTATGCCTTCTTTATCTTAATCATCTTCAAAGACTATTATTCTATCTTGTCAGTTTAAAAGATGCCCTTTCTAGCAACAGCCTGCTATACCATTTTGAAGACCTGCGCCATTTTAGGGATTTCTTTTTGTCTTAAAGAACAAGGAAGAAGTCTGCTAAGGCAAGCCAAATAAAGAAGTGGGCTGAGAAAGAGAAAAATGTCAGCAAAAGATAAAGATTGAAGCTGTGGTTTTAGTTTACTATTGTAGCAACTGGTAGCTTGAACTTCTCAACTGTAGGTAGTTAAAATCTTCTCATTCAGATTAAAGGAGGAAGCCAAGATGGTGAAACAAAGTGTCTAAAAAAAATACATCAATTGGTAGATCAGTTGTTCTCTGAGGATTAAAAAAAATTCTCTCAAAGTACTGCTGAAATGCAGACATGTAGAGAATGTTACTAAATAGCTGAGCCAACTTCACAAGTAGCTGAAAATGCAGAGGAGTGTATCGCAGTTTTGGAAGATATTAACCATTACTATAATGGTTCAAATGTAAACCTCTCAACACAATTTAAAGAAGAGCTTTGAGAAAATAGACAGATTTGGGACTTTTTCTTTAAGGACATCAACAAAGTTGAGAATCTCATAATAAAAAGAAAGGACTACAAGTCCTTGATACTTCCAGAGAAGAAAAAGATTTTACTCCATGAAGATAAGCTGGAAGGAATGACTTAAGCTTAATGAGTTAACTGGAATCAGGATGCATTTTTCTCTACTTGATATGTGCAACTGAAAGAAAAATTTATACACACACACACACACACATAGACAATACAATACAATAGCAGAGTTGGAAGGCACCTTGGAAATCTTCTAATCCAACCCCCTGCCTAGACAGGAAACCCTACACCATTTCAGACAGATGGCTATCCAACATCTTCTTAAAGACTTGCAGTATTGGGGCATTCACAACTTCTGGAAGCAAGCTGTTCCACTGATTAATTGTTGTAACTGTCAGGAAATTTCTCCTCAGTTCTAAATTGCTTCTCTCCTTGATTAGTTTTCACCCATTGTTTCTTGTTCTACCCTCAGGTGCCTTGGAGAATAGTTTGACTCCCTCTTCATTGTGGCAACCCCTGAGATATTGGAACACTGCTATCATGTCTCCCCTAGTCCTTCTTTCTCTTAAACTAAACATACCCAGTTCCTGCAACAGTTCTTAATATGTTTTAGTCTCCAGTCCCCTAATCATCTTTGTTGCTCTTCTCTGCACTCTTTCCAGAGTCTCCACATCTTTTCTACATCGTGGCAAACAGAACTGAATGCAGTATTCCAAGTGTGGCCTTACCAAGGCATTATAAAGTGGTATTAACACTTCACATGCTCTTGATTCTATCCCTCTGTTTATGCAGCCTAGAACTGCGTTGGCTTTTTTTGCAGCAGCTGCAGTTAATTGGATCCAGTTTGTTTCTAATATTCCCATAGTAAGCAGTAGTAATTAAATACCTTGGCCCATTGATTTTGATGGGAAATAAGTTTATCTAATTTACCTTGCTATTATATAATCTTTCCAAGGAGTCAATTTTACTTAATTAATGGGATTAATATCTTTTTTGGCAGCTGTTGCATACTGCTGGCTCATATTTAAATGGTTGTCAACTAGGACTCCAAGATCCCTTTCACAGTTACTACTATTGAGCAAGGTACCACCTATACTGTACCTGTGAATTTCATTTTTGTTGCCTAAATGTAGAACCTTACTCTTTTCACAGTTGAATTTCATTTTATTAGTTAGTGGCCAATATTCAAGTTTGTCAAGATCCTTCTGTATCGTGAGCCTCTTCTGGAGTGTTGGCTATTCCTGCCAGCTTGGTGTCATCTGCAAGTTTGATGAGTTCCCCATTTATTCTCTCATCCAAATCATTGATGAAGATGTTGAAGAGTACTGGGACTAAAACAGAGCCTTGGGGTACTCCACTGCATACTTCCCTCCATGTAGATGCAGTTCCATTGAGGACTACATGTTGAGTGCGGTTGGTCAGCCAGTTACGAATCCATCTGGTGGTGATGCTGCCTAACCCATTTTCTTCTACTTTATCTTGTAGTAGGTTATGGTCTACCTTATCAAATGCCTTACTGAACTCCAAGTAAACTATATCGATGGCATTCCTCTGGTCCACTAATTTTGTCACATTATCAAAGAATGCAATAAGATTAGTCTGGCATGATCTGTTTTTGACAAACCCATGTTGGCTTTTGGTTATTACTTTGTTTGCTTCTAGGTGTTTGCTAATTCGTTGCTTGATTATTTTTTCCAGAATCTTTCCTGGTATTGAGATCAGGCTGATAGGTCTGTAGTTTCCTGGATCTATTTTCCCCCTTTTTTGAAGATGGGAACCCCATCAAATCTTTTCCAGTCCTCTGGTAGTTCCCCGGTGTTCCAGGATCTCTGAAAGATATAATTCAGTGGTTCTGAGATCTCATCTGCCAGTTCCTTCAGAACTCTGGGGTGTAATCCATCCGGTCCTGGTGATTTGAACTCGTCTAGGGTAGACAGGTGCTCACTTACAATTTTCTTCCCTATTTCAATTTGTGTTCCTAATCTGATTTTTGTGGTGCTGTTTTTGATAAGTTGGACTGTTTTATCCCTTTGTGTAAAGACAGATGCAAACCATGAGTTAAATAGTTCTGCTTTCTCCCTGTTGCTTGTCACCTTCTTGCACCTTTCTCCTAGCAATGGACCAATTGTTTCCTTAACGTTTTTCTTGTTTTTAACATGTTGGAAGAAGCTTTTTTTGTTTTTAATTTTTACTTTTGTGGCAAGCCATTCTTCATTGAGAGCCTTGGCTTTCCTCACTTCATCTTTACAGGCTCAGGTTATTTGCTGATATTCTGCCTTAGTTATGTCCCCCTCTTTCCACTTTTTATACTTGCCTTTTTTGTCTTTCAATTTGTCAGAGAGTTCTTTATGCAGCCATGCTGATTTATTTTGGGATCTGTTATTTTTCTTCTTCATTGGTATTGTGCTAGACTGGACTTTTGTAATCTCATTTTTTAAAATTTCCCAAGCTTCTTGAGTTGTTTTGCCCTTGGGGATTCTCATCCATGGAATTTTTCCCAAGCTCTCTCTAAGTTTATTGAAATTAGCTCTCTTAAAGTCCAAGACTCTAGTTTGACTTATTCTACTACTTGTGTTTGTATATTGTTGAATTCCAATATTGCATGGTCACTTGCCCCCAGGGTTCCTGTGGCTTTAACACCTTCTATCATTTCCTCTCTGTTAATGAGAATTAAGTCCATATGGCTGATTCCCTTGTTCCCTTCTCTACTTTTTGGGAAATAAAGTTGTCTGCTAGGTTTGTTAGGAACCTGTTGGATCTTCCACTTGGTGCAGAGTTTGTTTCTCAGTTGATGTCAGGGTAGTTAAAATCTCCCATTACTATTGTGGTGTGCTTCCTACATACCTTAATTAGCTGACTAGCAAAAAGTTCAACTACTTCCTCTGCTTGGTTGGGTGGCCTGTAGTATAGACCTATGGCAATGTCATTCCCCCTCAACCTTTAATATTGACCCAAATGCATTGAAGATAGTTCTCATCATTTTTGTGCTCTATTTCTGTAGAGATGTAGTTATTTCTTATATATAGTGCAACTCCACCTCCTCTTTTATTAGGTCTATTTCTTTTAAATAATTTAAATCCTTCTAGCTGTATGTTCCATTTGTCAGTTTCATCCCACCAAGTTTCTGTACGTACATACGTACGTACCAGAGGTGGGTTCCTACCGGTTCGCACCTATTCGGTAGAACCGGTTCGTCAAATCTACTGAACCGGTTAGAAGAGGTTCCACCAGTGGACCCGGAAAGCAGGCCACACCTACAGAAGAGGTTCCAAACTTTTTTGAAACCCACCACTGCCCCCCCCAACACACACACAGAGACAGACAGACTGACATAGAGAGAGAGAGAAAGAGAAAGTAAGGAAGAAATAAATAAATAAAAACAGAAAAAAGAAAAAGAGTGAGAGATAAAAGAAAAAAAGAAAAAAGGGACAGAGAGACAAAAGGAAGGAAAGAGAGAGAGAGAGAGAAAACACATGGCTGGCAAGCCACTCCCACCAGGTCACATGGCCAGCCAGCCACTCCCACAAAGGAGGCCACACCCACAGAGTAGGTTCCAAAAAATTTGAAACCCACCACTGGTACGTACGTACGTACGTACGTACGTACGTACATACATACATACATACATACATACATACATATTGCTTAAAGTAGGCAAAGGCTATTGAAAATGCATTTGAGTTTAATTTAGTTTACTTTAGTTTACTTTAGTTTACTTTAGTTTACTTCAGTTTACTTTAGTTTAGTTTAGTTTAGTTCAGTTTAGTTTAGTTCAGTTTAGTTTATTGCCATTGCACATCGTACAATGACATTAAATGTCATCTTCAGTGTACATTATAATTATAAAAATAAAAACACAAACACGCATCCTTCACATACTATATAATTGAAATTGAAATTGAAAAAGAGTACCTATATTAAGAGAAATTAAAAGAAATTGATATACCAGTTTATAGAAAAACTGTATGTTAAAAAATGATCATAAAAGAAAAAATAATTATTCTATAAGGGTAGTTTGGTGGAAGGGAGCTAAATGCAATATTGAAGTTTAAAGCTTGTAGCTTGTAAAAGTTAAGAATAGGGTGTATTAGAAAGTTTTGACTTAAAAGGGCCTTTTTGTTTTTTAAAAAATTTAATATTTTGAAGAAAAAAAGGAAGGGGAAAGGGGAAAAAAGATTCCCTCCTTTTTTTAGCCAAAGAATTTGAAAGAATATAATAAATTTTGTAAATGAAAATGGTGACAGTTCATAAAGATTACTAGGTGCAAATAGAAATAAACATTATTTCCACAGCAGGGAAGATAAAGCAGGAATTGTTAACTTGATTGCTTTAAAGAGGAAAATAAGTTCTTATTTGGATATCACTTCTGGAATTTGTGCTTGTGAAGAAAAAAATGAAACTTTGATCTTGATTTTATTGATCAGAAAGATTATGTTATAGAAATGGCTAGTTATATATTAATGGGTAAAAGCAAAAAGTTGAGGTTGGAGTATATTCATCTTGGACTGTGTTAGGAAGAGTTAGAAGTCAATGCCCCTTTTCTTTATTTTCTCCCTTATATTCTACACACCCTTTTCCTGTTCCCTTTCTTGCCCTTAATTTCTCAAAATTTCACTCTAAGGACTATTATGATTTATCTCTAGCACTTAATGTGGACTTTTCTGGGTGTCAAATACATTAATGAGAATAATTTTTCCCTTGGGCAGTGGCCTGTCCAAATTCTCTCAGGTGATTTCATGCAAGAATATTATAGCCATCCTTTGTTGCATGTCTTTACTGATTGGAAAGAAAGCAACCACAGCTAAATATTAGTCTGCTAGATATGGTTCCTGCCTATATGCTCAAATAGCTTATTTAGATCATAGCACCTGGAT
Source organism: Thamnophis sirtalis (assembly GCF_051295495.1). Taxonomy (NCBI): domain Eukaryota; kingdom Metazoa; phylum Chordata; class Lepidosauria; order Squamata; family Natricidae; genus Thamnophis; species Thamnophis sirtalis. Next base: position 75,766,761 of record NW_028261384.1, on the reverse strand, counting down.
TTACCATTGCAACCATTAGATTGTCAAGGTACCCTGAAGCTATATGTGAACAAAAGCTCAGATCACCACATGCAATTTCTGTTTACCACCAGGGCTTTTTCAGCTGTAAACAGGCCTTTAGAAATACATATTCATGGAAGCATGAAAACTCCTTTTCTTTTCTTGCACCTTTTTCAGCATAGTACATGATAAACATCCTACTGTATAAAATTGCATTGCTATTGAAGAGATGATCCAAAAGAATACCAAAGTGCAAAAAAACTACAAAAATGCAAAGTTGCATTCTAAAGATTTTTGCCATCTTCTATTTTAAGTATGAAGTCACTTAGATAAAAGTTTTTCAATGTAGTGTGACATTTTGAAGTCTAGTGGCTTTGAGGAAAAGATAAATATGCATTTGGCAAATGTCTGATATATCAGTTTACACTTACGAGCAGGAAGAATCCAGTTTTCATCCTTTAATTTAAATGCTTATATGACTTAATGATTTAATAATGTTCAGACTATGATTTAAACAGTATTCTTGTCAAAATCTTGCACTTTATTCCTGTATTATGCTCTGATTCTCAGAGATTGTCTGTGATCCCAACCAACCATTATTTCCAACAACCTCAGATATATCGCACACTCTTTCACCCTTATACGATATTTCAGATATTTAAAAAGCAATGTGAGATCTCTGAAAGAAGCACAGTGTATATTTGCTTATGGATATAACTTCCAAAATATCATATATTTCCCCATCAATGGAAAATCATTCTGACTGATGTTCCTCTGGGTAACAATGTTTCTTGTTAATATACCATACTTGACTGTATTTTAAACACACTGCCTCTCTCTGAATGGCACCAGAACAGTGGTGGGTTTCAAAAATTTTTAGAACCTCTTCTGTAGGTGTGGCCTGCTTTGTGGGAGTGGCTTGCCGGCCATGTGACCAGGTGGGAGTGGCTTGCTGGCCATGTGACTGGGTGGAAGTGGCTTGCCAGCCATGTGGCTGGGTGGGAGTGGCCAACTTGTAAAATGTGGTGAAACTCATTTAACAACATTCTTGCTTAGCAACCAAAATGTTGCCTCAGAAACTCTGGCATTTGAAGCACGCAAGTCTTAAAGCTGTCAAGTTACAAGACCCTTGCACCCCTAACCCTTTAGAAAAACACCCAGGGGTGTTCAAACTTGACAGCTTTAAGACTTGTGGACTTCAACTCCCAGAATTCCTCCTCCTGCTCTTCATCTTGATGATGTGTGGATTGGTGGGGGAAGCAGCTAGAACCGGTTCTAAACAGCACTGTAGATTTGTGGAACCTCTTCTATAGAAGAGGTTAAAACTGGCAGGAACCCACCCCTGCACCAGAATCACCACTAAACAATAGATGGCAACAAGTTGATTAAGAAAATAATTGAGAAAATAATTGTACTTTCAATACAAAAAAAGTTTTTCTCTTCTTCAAGTATGCAGTGATAATATATAAGGTTAAATATATAAGAATGCAGAAAGATAAAATTGCTACCATTGATTAAGACCTAACTCGTGAACCATTTTTTTCTATTATAATGAAAAAAGGTTTCTACATGTGAAATCAGTTATGACATTGTGAAATGGATAGAATAATCAGGTCTCAGAATATAAAAATATACCTATTCTGGGAAGATTGGATTATTTTAATTGAGCTAGTGGTATATATGAGCAATAAGAAGCATTATGATATCACTCAGGGCAAAAACCCACTCACATTATATTGTCAGTGAAACAGCTGGATTTAAGCTATTTTCACAGTTAGATATGATCTGTGTTCTGAAAATACAGTTATGGTATTAAAAGTGTAACTATAGGTGTAGTATAAAACTTACTCAGCAAGAAGAAATATACCATTACCATATTTGTAAGAACTTTTTCTGAATCTGTACATAACAAACGACTATATTCCTGCTTATTCAAATACCAATTTTCACAGCCATAAAGTAGCAAAGGGAAAATTGTTGTCTATGTAATAGGTACTGGCTCTTTTACTATTGATAACTTAGCCTAAAAGTCATGCACTATCCATCTCTTGATCTGAAACTGATTTTCAGATCTAATTTAACCACAGCCAAATTTAGTTTTATTTTTCCTCAACCTCCAAAAGGAAAAAATATTCAAAAATGTTAGATCCATCCAGTCCACTGATGCTCTGGTACCATTCAGTAATTTCTTTATGACTCTGAGGCAGAGTAAAGTAAAAATTCCTAGGCCAAAGAAGTTATACACCACATCAAAGATTCAAAAGTTTCTGTGTCTTTTTTGTAATTGTATACATTGTTGATTTTCCTTACTTCATTACTAGCTCAAGACCATGTAGGGAACACTAAAATTCAAAAATAAAAAGCCTCTGACCATTGGGGATTAGTTGCGGATTAAAACTGCAACTGCACTTAGGCAGGGAGGGGTGGGAAGAGGGTTAACGTATTCTTAATAGGTGCCTCGGATTAGTTATAACCCCTGAGGACCTATCCAATCACTGAGTCAATTGAGCACAGCATGCCCCATTGATTTCAATGGTCCACAGTTGTTTGTGTTGTTCGGTGAGTGCAGAGCAGGGTCCATCCCCACAGATTAAAATAGAGGTCAATGAGAACAGAAGGGGAAGGGGATCAGGAAGGAATTGCTGGAAACAGACTGGGCAACTTTGTGTGTGAACTTAGGTGAGTAATTCTGGTGAAATAAGAATACACTTAGGCAGTTGGAGGTTGGGTAGGTGTGCTAGAATCTGAGACTTGTGTGAGAAGCATGTGAATGAGGTGTCCCTAGCAGTCAATAGGATTGTGGTAAAGGACAAGGTCCCTAACCATCAATAGGATTGTGGTAAAGGACAGAATGAAGGAGGACCATGGATCTGTATTTTAAACTCCCGTGAGGGAATTGACTGGAAACATGTATCTGAGTGGATAATAGAAGATCTCTGTAGAACAAGTTGGGAAGGATAGCCTGGGTCTGGTAACCAATCATGGGCAATTCAAAGGGATCCCAAGAGAAATGTGTTAAGAAAATTCATAAAAACCCAAAATTAAAAATTGAACCCAAGGGGAGGAGCCAACGTCGCGATAATATAATGTGCTGTCTTGACAGTCTGAGACTGCCGTTGACACTTTTGCCACTGGATGGTCCAGTTGGACCTAAACCGTCCCGTAGAGATGGTGAACAGGAAGACAAAGCCTTGCTGGTCTCAGGGACATTGCAAAGTCCGTGATTGAGCCAGTGGAAGTGCTTCAAGCCAATGGCAAACAGGCAGCCCTAGGCTGACAAAGTCAGAGATGGCTCTGGAAGGAAGGAAGTGAAAGTGTGTCCATCTGGTGAGGTTTTTTTTTTCTATTCTGAGAAAGATTGCCCAAAGAAACTTTTTTAAAAGATAAATTAGTCCTTTAAGTAAAAGAATAAAGTGGTGAATTTAATTTTTTTATCTAACACATAGTATATATCCCCCTCCCCCCTCCCCCCTCCCCCTAACACCTCACCTCCCTCCCCCCCCAACTTCCCAGAGCCCGTACACAGTATAGATTTTTAACAAACACAGTCTAAAATATATTGAGACAAAAGAAATAAAAAAAGAAGTTAATAACATCTCTACATTGAACTCAGCTTCTTCCTGTTACACTAACTTTGAACAGTTTAAATTATTCCTGATCTTAAGCATAGGCTATCTGGAATTTCTTAGTCCCGTATTTGTTTTGTATATAGTCAATCCATTTTTTCCAGTCTCATTTATATCTCTCATTTGAATGATCTTTAAGATATGCCGATATTTTAGCCATCTCGGCTAAGTTTGTAACTTTCAATGTCCATTCTTGAGTTGTAGGCAAGTCTTCCTTCTTCCAGTATTGCGCCACCAACAGTCTTGCTGCCGTTGTTAGGTGCAGAACCAAGTTAGTCTCTACCGCTGTAAAGTCAGTACATATACCTGGTAAAAATAACTGAGGAGTAAATTTTATCCTTCTTTTAAAGATATTTTGCATAATCCACCACATTTTTATCCCAAATGCCTTAACCTTTTGACAGGTCCACCATATATGAAAATATGTAGCATCGAGAGAACCACACCTCCAACATTTATGTACATTCGGATACATAGAAGCCAGCTTTTTAGGATCTAAATACCATCTATAGAACATCTTATAAAAATTTTCTCTCAGGTTTTGTACTTGTGTAAATTTCACATTTCTTACCCATATTCTTTCCCATGTGTCCAACATTATTGGTTCTTCAATATTTTGAGCCCACTTTATCATACAATCTTTAACTAATTCTGTTTCCGAATCCATCTGTATTAGTACATTATATATCCTCTTTATATGCATTAAACTTTGATCTCTTATTTGTTTAAACAAATTGTCCTCAACTTGGATAAAGTTTTTGGGGCTATTTTCCATCTGGCCTGTAATTGCCCATACTGGAACCATGTTTGAACTACCTTCTCCTCTTTCAATACCTCTAAAGATTTTAGTTGTAGTACCCCCCCTTTCCAAAGTGAGAAGCTGTCTGTAGGTGGTTCTATCCTGTTTTTGTGCTATATTCATATTTTCAATTGCATGTCTAGGAGTTGCCCACATGGGTATCTTGTCATTTAATTTATATTGGTATTTTTTCCAGACCCGCAGTAAAGCATTTCTTAAAATATGACTTTTAAAATTCTTATCCAATTTTTTGTTCAATAACAGGTAAGCATGCCAACCATATACCAGATCGTGTCCCTCGATATTCAGTATTCTATCATTGGTTAAATGAGTCCAATCACTAATTGCAGATAGCGCCACTGCATCATAATATAGTTTTAGGTTAGGTAATTTCAAGCCTCCTCTCTCACGTACATCTTGCATTATTTTCATCTTTACCCTCGGCTTCTTTCCTGCCCATACAAATTTATTGATACCCTTCTGCCATTCTAAAAGATTCGCATCTTTTTTAATTATAGGTAACATTTGGAAGAGAAATAAAAATTTTGGTAAAATGTTCATTTTCACTGCCGCTATCCTACCCAGCAAAGATAAGTGCAATTTCTCCCATTTTTTCATCTCTATCTGTATACTATGCCAAAGTGGTTCATAATTATGCTTATATAATTTCCCGTTTGAGGTTAAAATATTAACCCCAAGATATTTGACTTTTTTGACTACCTCACATCCTAGCATCCCTCCTAGTTCTTCCTTTTGTTTAGTATTCATATTTATAGCTAATATTTTTGTTTTTCCTAAATTAATTTTAAAACCAGACTGATTAATCATATTCATTAAAACCATACTAGATTCCTGCGATGTTCCAATATTATGACCAAATCATCCGCAAAAGCGCGGACTCTGTATTCTTGCTGCCTAATCTTGATCCCTTTTAGACCATCCAAGCCCCGTATTTTATTCAACAATACTTCCAAAGTTATAAAAATGTATCCAAATTGTGTTATAGAGGGAAGGAGGTACAAAGGGGACAAAAATTAAGGGTTTAGATATAGACAGATACTTAGATAAAGAGATAATGCCCCTAGTTAGAGAAGAGTACAGGCAAAAGTTGAACCAACAAATAACTTCTGGGGAAATCCTGCAGGTAATCAAACAACTAAGATTAGGAACAATGTAAACTGCTTAAAGTTTGTGTAATGGCAAGAAGCTGAGTTCAACGCAGAGATTTTACTGACTTTTTTCTCTTTCTTTTTTCTTTTCTTTTCTTTTTTTTAAAAAAATTTCCTTGGTTTTAATATATCTTAGACTGTGTTTGATAAAAAGCTATACCGTGTACGGGCTCTGGGAAGTCGGGGGGGGGGAAGGGATGTGGGGTCATAGGGGGGAGGGGGGAGGGGGGAAATATAGTATGTGCCAGATTTTAAAGTAACATGATTGCACTTGTATACTGTTGCTTTTTTAATTCTAGTGCAAAAATAAGAAGCTGAATATATTGATAGATAGTAGAAATACACCGAAGGGAGGAGCAGAGGGAAAGAAGAAAGAGGGGTAGAGAGGGTGGGAGAGAGGATCGGAAGGAGGGTGAGATGGAAGGGAGGGAGTGTATTGGGAGAAAGGAGTGATAGAGGGGGAGGGGAAGTAGGAGAGGGGAATGTTGGAGGGGAGAAAGGAAAGTTGGAGGGGGGTGAAAGAAAGGGTGTATGGAGGGTTGAAGTGGTATATTGGGTTTGTATTTTGGGGAGTATTTTTGACAAAGATGGCTGTGTTTATTGCTCAACGTTATATGGCCCCGGTCATGCCCAGTATATATGTGACTGTATGAAATGAAAATGAAAATGAAAATAAAACATATTTGAGAAAAAATACTTCCAAAGTTATAATAAACAATAGTGGGGACAAAGGACAGCCCTGTCTTGTACCTTTTCCAATTTGAAAAGGGTCTGTTAAACTTCCATTGACTATGATTTGTGCTGTTTGCTGTTGGTATATTGCTTTAATTGACCGTAAAAAGCTATCTCGTATCTGCATTTTTTGCAATATCTTCAACAGAAATTGCCAGTTAACTCGATCGAAGGCCTTCTCAGCATCCAAAAATATGAACGCAGCAGGAATTTGGTTGTTCTTTCCCAAATATTCTAATGCATTAATAATTAGTCTAACATTACTTTCCATCTGTCTCCCCTGTATAAAACCTGTTTGGTCGGTATGTATCAATTGTTGAATAACCAGCATTAACCTATTTGTTAGTATTTTAGTAAAAAATTTATAATCTACATTAAGTAATGAGATAGATCTATAATTTTTTGGTTGGGTAGTATCTTGATCTTCTTTGGATATCAAAGATATAAATGCTGTCTTCCAAGATGGAGGCACTTTACCTTCCGTTTGAATCTTATTAAATAATTCTCTAAGAGGTTCTACCATTTCTAACTGTAAATTTTTATAGTAAACCGCTGTCAAAACATCTGTACCTGGCGCTTTCCCTAACTTTAGTTGCTTAAATACCTGCAAAATTTCCCCCGAGGTTATTGGTTGGTTCAACTTTTGCCTGTGCTCTTCTCTAACTAAGGGTATTTTCTCTTTATCTAAGTATTTGTCTATATCTAAACCCTTAATTTTATCCCCTTTATACAATTCTGTAAAAAAATCCCGAAATGCCTTTTGAATCTCCTCCTGTTGAAACACCTCCTTCCCTCTATAAATCAGTTTGGTTACATTTCGAGTTTTCCTTTTTTTCCTAATCTGATAAGCTAACCATCTGCCAGGTTTGTTTGCGTTACAAAAAGTGTTGTGTTTTGCATATAATAAACTAGTGGCTACCTGGTCAGAGATCAACATGTCAAATTGAGATTTTAATATGGTAATTGCTTCCTTAACCTTTGTATCGCCTGGATTCAATGTTAACTCCAACTCTTTCCTCTTAAATTCCTCTTCCAATTCTGTTCGTTTTAGCCCTTGTTTATGTCTATGTATTTTATTTATATTCATCAGTACTCCTCTCATATACGCTTTGCTTGCATCCCATACGAATTCCATAGGTGTACCCTTAGTCATATTCAAAACAAAGTATTCAGATAACAATTTTTTACAATCATTAATGTACTTTTCATATCTGAATAAGTTTTCATTCAGCCTCCAAGACCTTCTTGCCTGCACTGCCCTTCCCAATTCCATCCAAACTGGGTTATGATCTGAAAGGACCCTAGCCGCAATCTTTGTCTTCTTCACCCTAGAAAGTAAATCATTAGTGATTAGTATAAAATCAATCCTTGAAAGGGATTGATGTCTATCAGAAAAGAAGGTGAAATCATATTCCTCTGCATTTCTGTCTCGCCAAATATCTCAATTCAAAGTCGTCCATGATGTCAAAAAAAGGTTTGGGTAGCTTAGCTCGCATTTTAGTATTTGGGCGAGAGGTCTTCTTATCTCTTTTAGTGTCTATCACACCATTCCAGTCACCCAATAGTATACAAGACCTATAGTCCCACTGTACTAATTTAGCATGAAGATTTCTATAGAATCCGTCTTGATGTTGATTAGGAGCATAAATTCCCAAAAGTAATGTCTTTTTCCCTTCTAAGATTAGATCTAGCGCAATATATCTTCCAAAGGGATCTGCTTCAATTAGTTCAGCTTTGATGTCTTCTCTTAAGTATACAACTATACCATTTTTCTTTTCCGTAGCAGAAGTCACAAAATGTTGACCAAGTTTGGGGTTAAGCAAATATTTTTGATCAGTTGATTTGATATGAGTTTCTTGCAAACAAATTATATCATTCTTGAACTGTTTAAGATAGTGAAATATTTTATTTCTCTTCTGTGGAGAATTCAGTCCATTGACATTCCATGTTAAAATCTTAGTTGTCATCTTTGGTTACCTGAAGCTTTTTTAGAGCCTCCTGCATGGCCTGTTTAACCTTTGGCCTAGCTCCTCCCATGGCTTCTGAGCTTGTTGCTATAACTCCTTGATCGATGGCCAATAATTGTTGAGGTTGTTGCCTTTTAGCTTGTTTTTCCATTCGTCTGGTAGTCATACGGCTAGGTCTTTGTTCCATGACACCTTGCCCTTCCGGGGAGGGAAGATGGTACATCTTGTCTGGTAGTTGTGTGGTTTGCTGTCTATCTTGTCCTTCTTGTGGTCTTTCTCCAGATCCAGATGGTGCAGAGTGTCCCACCTTCAGAATATTTTTTTTTTATTGAGATTTGTAGGCCGCCCTTTTCCCTGAGGGGACTCAGGGCGGCTCACATAAAATCGGGGAAGGGGAAATACAGACAATAACAAAGACACATATAATAAAAACAGTAACCAACATGCATTCATCATTCGGGAGGGGCAACTATCTTCATCCCCAGGCCTGACGGGCTAGCCAGTTCTTCAAGGCTGTGCGGAAGGCCTGGACGGTGGTGAGGGTACGAATCTCCACGGGGAGTTCGTTCCAAAGGGTCGGGGCGACTACTGAGAAGGCCCTCCTCCTTGTAGTTGCCAGCCGACACTGGCTGGCCGATGGGATACGGAGGAGGCCCAATCTGTGTGATCTTATTGGTCGCAGGGAGGTAATTGGCAGAAGGCGGTCTCTCAAGTATCCAGATCCACTACCATGTAGGGCTTTATGGGTGATTAACAGCACCTTGAAGCGCATCCGGAAATCGACAGGTAGCCAGCGCAGCTCGCGGAGGATAGGTGTAATGTGGGTGAACCGCGGTGCACCCACAATCGCTCGCGCGGCTGCGTTCTGTACCAGCTGAAGACGCCGGATGCTCTTCAAGGGCAGCCCCATGTAGAGCACATTGCAGTATTCCAGCCTAGAGGTCACGAGGGCCCGAGTGACTGTTGTGAGTGCCTCCCGATTCAGGTAGGGTCGCAACTGGCGCACCAGGCGTACCTGGGCGAATGCCCCCCTAGCCACAGCCGTCAAATGGTGGTCGAATGATAGCTGTGGATCTAGGAGGACTCCCAAGTTGCGGGCCCTCTCTGAGGGGTATAGAGTTTGACCCCCCAGCCTGAGAGATGGAATATTGGTGGAATCCTTGGGAGGGAAACACAACAGCCACTCGGTCTTTTCTGGGTTGAGCACAAGCTTGTTAGCCCTCATCCAGTCCATAACCGCCTCCAGGCCCCGGTTCATCACGTCTGCCGCTTCATTGAGTTGGCACGGGGCGGACAGATACAGTTGAGTATCGTCCGCATATTGATGGTATCTGATCCCGTGCCTGCGGATGATCTCTCCCAGCGGTTTCATGTAGATGTTGAATAGTAGGGGGGATAAGACCGAACCCTGAGGCACCCCATATGTTAGGGGCCTAGGGGACGATCTCTGCCCCCCCACTAACACCGACTGCGACCTGTCCGAGAGGTAGGAAGAGAACCACCGCAACACGGTGCCTCCCACCCCCACCTCCCGCAGTCGTCGCAGAAGGATACCATGGTCGATGGTATCGAAAGCCGCTGAGAGGTCAAGGAGAACCAGGATGGAGGAATGTCCTCCATCTCTGGCTCTCCAGAGATCATCAGTCAATGCGACCAAAGCGGTTTCAGTGCTGTAACCGGGTCTGAAGCCTGACTGGAAGGGGTCGAGATAGTTTGCTTCCTTCAAGGACCGCTGGAGCTGAAAGGCCACCACCTTCTCAACAACCTTCCCAAGAAAGGGAAGGTTGGAGACTGGACGATAGTTATTAAGGACAGCTGGATCCAAAGATGGCTTCTTTAGGAGGGGTCTCACCACCGCCGCTTTCAGTGCGGCGGGGAAGTTCCCCTCCCGAAGAGAGGCGGTCACGACCGCCTGGATCCAGCCTCGTGTCACCTCACTGCTGCTGGTAACCAACCATGAGGGACACGGGTCCAGTACGCAGGTGGAGGCACTCACAGCCCTCATGGCCTTGTCCACATCCCCGGGGGTAACATCCTGAAACTCAACCCAGAGGTGTTCCATCTGATCCTCTTGTGCCTCGGCTGGAACTGCAGGGGTGGAGTCCAAGTCCGACCGAAACCGAGCAATTTTGTCCGCTAAGAATTGGGCATAATCCTCAGCTCTGCCCTGCAAGGGTTCCCCCGCCTCCCTTTTATTTAATAGGGAGCGGGTTATCTTAAACAGGGCGGCTGGGCGGGACTCAGCGGACGCAACCAAGGTGGCTATATGGGATCTTTTCGCTGCCCTAAGCGCTCTGGTGTATTCCTTGGTGCAGGTGGTTACCATTGCTCGGTTCGATTCGGACTTATTGGACCTCCATCGGTGCTCTAGGCATCTCCTCCGGCGCTTCATCTCCCGGAGTTCCTCGGTGAACCAAGGGGGTCTCCGGGATCCGCCGCCTCGGAGGGGCCGTAGTGGCGCAATCCGGTCGAGGGCCTCTGATGCTGCCGAATGCCAGGCAGCAGCCAAAGTCTCTACCGGATTGTGGGCGAAAGAATCAGGAATGACCCCAAGTTCCGTCTGGAACCTTAATGGTTCCATGAGTCGCCTGGGGCGGAACCACCTGGTCGGTTCCTCCTCCCTACAGTGGGGGTTTGGCCTCCGGAAGTCGAGCCTCAGTAGGCAGTGGTCTGACCACGACAGGGGTATGATGTCATTACCCCTCAGACCAAGATCACAAATCCACTGCTCCGAGAGGAATACGAGGTCGAGCGTGTGCCCCGCCGAATGGGTCGGGCCCCGAATTACTTGGGTCAAGCCCATGGCTGTCATGGAAGCCATGAACTCCTGCGCCCCATCAGAGTTTTCACCGAGCGACGGCAAATTAAAGTCCCCCAGGACCATCAACCTAGGGAGCTCAATTGCCAGCTCGGCTACCGACTCGAGGAGCGAGGGGAGGGCTGCTGCAACGCTGTTGGGAGGCAGGTACGTTAACAGCAGACCCACTTGACCCTTGAGGTCCAACTTTATCAGCAGAGACTCACACCCGACAAGCTCCGGAGCAGGGACCCTACGAGGAACTAACGACTCCCGGATAACAACGGCCACACCCCCACCCCTTCCCTGGGCTCTCGGCTGGTGTAGCACCTGAAATCCTTCTGGGCACAGCTCTACAAGCTCTATATTGTGATAAAAATCTCGAGCTTTCCATACAGAGTTGAGACGATATCTTTGCTTGTCAAATGTAAATATAATACCAAATGGTGCATCCCATCTGTACTGTATCTGACGGTTTCTGAGTTCTTCCACTAAAAAAGCATAGTCTCTCCTGGCTCTTAGCATTTGAGGTGGTATTTCTTTCAAAACAATCAAATCCTGGCCCCCAATTTGAGGCCTGGTGTTATAGGACTCTTGTAGTATCATGTTTCTGAACTCTCTTGTGGTGAAGTATATAACTACATCTCGGGGAAGTTGCTTCTGTTTTGCCACCCAAGAATTAACGCGATAAGCTTTTTCGATCTGCCAGTCAAAGTTGGACCCCGGTCTTCCCACCAGACAATCAAAAGCTTCTGAAAAAATCTGTTTCAAGTTCTCCTGTTTATCCTTACCCTGACTCTTAATGCCAGCTCCATCTGCCTGTACTTTATCATAATAATTTGTTTTTCAGCGTTTTCAACTTTTTGTTGCACCTCAGTTTTGGATGTCAAATTGGTATTAGCTTCATTAAGAACCTCAAGGTTATCTTCAATTCCAGAAATATGTTCTGTCAGTACAGTTACAAGTCCCAGCATATCATCATTTATTTTGGCAATCCTAGTATCAAGTTTATCATATAAGTCCGCCTTAAACTCTTTTATCTCCTCCTTTATCTCCTCTCTGAATTCTCTAAAAGTTTCTAAATTCTCCTCTCTAAATTCTCTAAAAGTTTCCAAAAAAAAGTTCTTTCATTAGCAAATCTCCAGTAGGGGGCATAGAGGGTGGAGGCTGCAACTTTGTGCCAGGTATTGGGGATGTACTTCTAGGAGGAGGTTTCAGCCCAGGATTTAATTTTGATGCCATTATAAGTCTTATCTTCAAGCAATTAATCAAACTCTACTGGCCTGCTGTGCAGCTTACGAAAAAAAGGTATTAAATCACCCCTTTGTTAGCTCTTTAGGATTTTTCAAAAGGTTTCAGAAAAAAAAGCATTGTAACAAAGCAGTTCGGCATATTCAGGGCCATTTTAGACTTCTCTACATCAGAAATATATATTAGTAAAGTTGATAAGAGGAAAGTCTTGTAAAATCTTCAGAGAAATGAAACTAATTAGTAAGAAGCTGCTGGCCGGCTGTTCCTCCCTTTGAACTTTTATCACTGTTCTTTGCAAAAAGATTAGGGAGGTGGCATTGTTACGGAGAATACACAATCACCATTTTAGGAGCCTTTTTTTTTTAGATAACCAAATTAACGAAGGAAGCTCTTGTAAAAAATGAAGCTAGGATTTAAAAAAAGCAAATGAGGTTCTCAGATACGGACTCTGCTTGTATTAAAATCAGATAGATAGTTCAAATATTGTTCTAAGTGGGGGGATCTTACTTTGAGCTGTGAAAAAACAGCTGTAGATTTCCGGCACAGAGATGATTCGGCCTCGGCTGGGCCCCCCTATCTTCGCAGACAAAAAAAGCTGCAAAGATCAAAGAAAGCACTTGCCAGCTGGATCTCTCTCCCCCACTTCTTGCCTGAAGAGTGAGGTATCTGTCAGGTGTCTAGGCAGATAACGCGACCAGGAACTCAGGAGCAGCTCTATTAAGCTGCCACCATCAGCAAGGAATTTAATTTTTATTGGACTGCTTTGGAAAGTTTTTGTTTTTTTCTTTGCAATGATATTTTGTGGATTGAAGTGATTATAATGTTTCCTATTTCTCCTCTTAAGGTGAACGGATTGATTTATTTTACCTCTATTCTTTGTCATCTTATTTTTTGGCTTGAACTAAAACCTTTTTTATTTTAACAATTCTTCCTACTATTTGTTATAAATTCTATTAAAGACAATTAAAGACCTTTGTTTTCCATAAGCTTGAAACAAGTATGAAAAAGTGGAATCTGCCACTCGGAAGTCAGAGTCTGGAGGGTTTTTTTTTAAACAATGTATCTTTTGTTCTCTCTTCTTTGATCTCACTGACTTTGTAACTGAAGGATTTGCAACTTGCTTACAAAATATGATAAAGAGCCAAGGGCACAAATTGTTTTCGCAGGTGCTTTTGAAAAATATTTTGGCAAGGGAAGGAAAAGGAAAGAAAAAGATAGAACCCTTCTTCTTTGAAGAATACAAAAGAACTTGTGCTTAAGTCAACTTAAAATAAACATATGTATGTGTGTGTGTGTGTGTGTGTGTGTGTATGTCTATGTGTATGTGTGTGTGTGAGGGGGAGGGTGGAATGTGTGTGTTTGAGGGGGAGGGTGGAATGTATATTGGGCTTGACTAGGGGTGTTAGATTTTAAAGTAATATGATTGCACATGTATACTGTCTTCTCTTATTTTTTTCTTTAAAACTAAGATATGTTAAGTATATTGATATGGAAGCATAAATACAATTTAACACTGGCGATGAGCAGTGGGATCACCGGCTCTGAGCACGACCTAGAGGGCATGCAACGATCGTGTTAGGCGCGTAGACCGGACAAGAAAAACGTGCCTCAAATCGCCTCAGCCGCCTCAGCCGCGAACCGTTATGGCCGGCATGCCAGCCTTCGCTCCATTTGGAGCGGCCGGAGAGTCTTGGGCCGCATTTTTAGAAAGATTTGAATGCTTTCTCATCGCCAACAACCGGCAAGGCTACTCTCAGGCCAGAAAGTGCGGGTTTTTCTTAACCACCTGCGGTCCTGAGATGTTCGCAACGGCCCACTCATTCGCTGCCCCTAGGGCTGTATATGATCTGACCTGGGAAGAATTAACTGAGGGGCTCCAAGCTTACTATGCCCCAACCCCATCTCAGATCGCCCGCCGTTTCGCCTACCGCAGGCGAGTGCAGAAGCCATCCGAATTGGTGAATCAATTCTTGCAGGCTCTGCGAGTCGCTGCGGTGCAATGTGACTTCCCCGACTTGGAAAACAACTTAGCGGAGCAATTTGTGTGCAGCCTCAAGGATATTTTCCTGAGGCACCGGCTCCTTGGGAAGTCTAAAGTCACCCTAGTCTACGCCATTGACAAAGCCAGGGCTGCTGAACTTGCCGACCTCTCCTCAGTAGAGATCGACTGTTATCTACCTCAAGTGGCCGCTTCCTCCCTTGTGCCTGCCTTGCCAGCCTTGCCGGGGCCTGCCCCCGCACCACCACAGCCATCTACATATATTACTAACTTAATAGATGAACTGGAACCATTGCCTGAACAATTCTATACTGACCAGGTGGACCGCCTACGGGCCACCCCTCACCAGCCTCAACATCAGCAGCCGGCGCTGATCCGTGCTCCTACGGCCTCTCCTGCTTGCCTCGGTTGCAGAGGCTCTCACACCCGGTCTACCTGGCCTTTCAAGACCGCCGTCTGCCACCGATGCGGCAAGAAGGGTCACTTGGCGCAGGTCTGCCGGGCCGCCCTGCCTCCTCTCTCACCGGTCGAACAACCTCCAGTCTACGGTCCTCCTCCTCCTCCTAAGAATCCACCGGCCAGACGCCAGCAGCCATGCCATGAAGACTGCTATGCCCTGACCGAGAATGTGCCTGCCAACCCTGCGGTGTCCATCAACCTGGCCTCAGCGGGTACGCAGAAGATCACCATTACAGTCACCATTGAGGGCTCCCTCTGCTTGATGGAGGTCGATTCTGGCTCCTCCCGCTCCCTCCTCTCCTGGGCTACATTCACAAAACTTTGCCCCCATGTGTCCAAGTCCCAGCTTTCTCCAGCGGACGCCATCTTAAGGGACTACCAGGGGTCGAATATTACCACCCTGGGGTGCTATGGGGTGCGGGTTTCCTATGGGAGCCAGTGTGCAGTCCTCCCAGCCCTCATTGTTTTAAAACCGCTTCCCTCAATCCTGGGCCTTGATTGGTTCTCTCCTTTAGGGTTATCCCTGACAGGAGTGCACAGTGTGGTGGACACGCCCCCTGATGTAGCAGCAGTCCTCAAGGACTATGCTGACATCTTTAATGGGCAGCTTGGCCAATACAAGGGCACCCCTATTTCCCTTAACTTGGACCCCCAGGTTGCCCCCATCAGGCTGAAGACCCGCAGGGTGCCTTTTGCCTTGAGGCCCAAGGTTGACGCCGAGCTCGATAAGCTCTTGGCGCAGGGAGTGCTGGAGCCCGTTGACCATTCACGCTGGGAGACCCCCATAGTCATCCCTGTGAAGGCTGACGGGTCCATCAGGATCTGCGCCGACTACAAGTCAATGATCAACCTTGGCCTCCAGGCAAACCCCTATCCAGTCCCTGTCGTGCAGCATCTGCTCCACTCCTTGGGGCAGGGCTGCATTTTCTCCAAACTGGATATGGCGCAGGCCTACCAGCAGCTCCCTGTGGATGATGATGCGGCGGCTGCCCAGACCATCGTCACCCACCGGGGGGCTTTCCGCTGTCGCCACCTCCAATTTGGCGTATCCGTTGCCCCGGGGATCTTCCAGAGCCTCATGGAGCGCTTGCTCCATGGGCTCCCTGGCGTTGTCCCCTACTTTGATGACATCCTGATCGCTGCAAGCAGCCGCTCAGACCTCATCAAAGTCTTAAGGAAGGTCCTCGACCATTTTAGGGGCGCGGGATTAAAACTGAAGCGCAGCAAATGCTCCTTTGCTGTGCCCCAAGTGGAATTCCTGGGCTTCTTGATTGACCCCCAGGGAATCCACCCCACCCCTTCCAAAATTGCCGCCATAAGGAACGCACCCCTCCAACCTCAAAGGCGCAGCTCTAGGTGTTCCTCGGCCTTTTAAATTTTTACGTGCCATTTATTCCTCACAAGGCGTCACTAGCCGAGCCGCTGCATCGGTTGCTCGACCGATCCACGGCCTGGCGCTGGGGCAGCCGCGAAGCGCATGCATTCGCGGCTGTCAAATCCCTGCTGATGTCAGAGGCAGTCTTAGTCCAATACAGTGACAAGCTGCCCCTGACTTTGGCCTGTGATGCCTCCCCCGTGGGTTTGGGGGCGGTTCTGAGCCATGTCCTCCCCAACGGCTCAGAAGCCCCCATAGCTTTTTACTCCCAGACACTTTCCTCCGCCGAGAGGAACTACAGCCAGATTGACAAGGAGGCTCTGGCTGCGGTGTCCGGGGTTAAAAAGTTCCACGACTATCTCTATGGTCGGCACTTTACACTCTACACTGACCACAAGCCTCTCCTTGGGCTTCTGGCAGGCGATAGGCCGACCCCCCCATCCTCTCCCCTAGGATGACCCACTGGACGGAGTTCCTGGCTGCGTACTCCTACGCGCTATGCTACCGTCCGGGCAAGCACCTAGGGCATGCCGATGCCCTTAGTCGCTGGCCCCTCCCTTGCGAGGACTCCCAGCCGGTCCCATGCCTCTCGGTCCTCTCCATCGCTGAGATGGACCTGCCCCTGAACTCCACTGACATGGCCTCCCAATCTCGAGCTGACCCTGTCCTTTCTCAAGTCATGGCATGGGTCCTGAGAGGTTGGCCTACAGAGGCTGTCCGCCCAGACTGTCGGGCATTCAAGTCCCGCCAGCTGGAACTCTCCCTCCACTCCGGCTGCCTCCTCTGGGGTGACTGCGTGGTCATCCCATCAGTCCTCCGCAACCAAGTCCTTGCCGATCACCCCGGGGTCGCGCGCATGAAGGCGCTGGCCTGCACCTATGTGTGGTGGCCCGGCCTGGACTCCGAGATCAAGGCCTGGGTCGCCCGCTGCGTCCCATGCCGGGAATCCCACCCATTTCCCCCCTCCTCCCCCTCCTGGGAGTGGGAGATGCCCCGCGGGCCCTGGTCCCGCATTCACATAGACTTTGCGGGCCCCTTCCATGGCCAGGTATTCTTGGTGGCTGTAGATGCCTACTCTCACTAGGTGGAGCTAGTCTTAATGCACTCCACCACAGCTGAGAGCACGGTGCGGGCCCTGCAACGGTTGTTTGCTACCCATGGGTTCCCGGACACAGTTGTGTCCGACAATGGCCCGCAATTTACATCTGCTGCCTTCCAAACATTCCTGGCTGCCCAAGGGATCTGCCATGCGCCAGTCGCCCCTTACCATCCGGCCAGCAATGGCCGGGCGGAAAGGGCGGTCCGATCAGCCAAGGAGGCTTTGGGCCACATGAACCGAGGCAACTGGCAGGCAAGGGTGGACGCTTACCTAATGGCACAGCACTCCACACCTTGCCCACTAACGCGGCATAGCCCCGCAGAGCTGCTGATGGGTCATCGCCTGCGGACCACCCTGGATAGACTATACCACCTCTATTCAGGAATTCAGCCTGGCAACCTGTGGTCTCCCTCCCGTTCCTTCCTTCCCAGGGACACTGTTTGGGCTCGCAACTATTCTGGGGATCCTCGGTGGGTGCCTGCCACCATCACCGAGATAACAGGACCCGTCTCCTACAGGGCCAGAATATCCGATGGCACCGTGTGGCGGCGGCACCTGGATCAATTGAGGAGCCGTCACGACCACGAAGATCCAGCTCAAACCGTCCCACAGAGGCTGGCCACCGACGCCTCACAACCGGCCCCAGTTCCACAACAGTGGACGCAAACAGACGATCCAATAGCAATAGCAGTAGACTTATATACCGCTTCATAGGCCTTTCAGGCCTCTCTAAGCGGTTTACAGAGAGTCAGCATATTGCCCCCAACAATCTGGGTCCTCATTTTACCCACCTCGGAAGGATGGAAGGCTGAGTCAACCCTGAGCCGGTGAGATTTGAACCGCTGACCTGCTGATCTAGCAGTAGCCTGCAGTGCTGCATTTAACCACTGCGCCACCTTGGCCTTCACCAATTCAGGCCAGCCTGCCAGGGCCTCCAGGTCACATCAGCCGTTTGTTGGCCTGTCCTCCGCCTCTCCATCCGAGCCCGCAATAAACTTCCCCAACAGTTTAGGCCTTCTCAGGCCCAGTTCTCCCCAGCCCCAGGCCGCCTACTGGCCTATTCCAAATCCACCGCCATTCTTGACCGCGCCCCCTTCAGCCAGCCTACCTCGTCCTTGGGTTCCGCTTTCCCAACCAGGCCGCTCTTCTGACGTCACCTGGAGCTCCACTCCCCGCAGGGAGGAGCTCTTACAGGGACATCCTCTGCAGTCAACGCCTGCAGTCCAACTGAGGCGTTCAGGACGTGTCCGCCGTCCCCCCGCCTACTTATGCAACTACGCCTGCGCCATTTCTGACGCAGGCGCATCGCTGGGGGGGAAGGAGTGTAATAGCCTCGTAAGTCCTCGGACTTACGAATGACAGCTCGGCAGCAGCCAGGTGCATCTTAGCCAATCAGATGCGCCTGCGAGTTGCCGGGCTGTCATATGAAAGGCTATTGGCTCGTCTGTCTGACAGCTCCATATAAAAGGCTGTCAGACGGAGGAGAGGTGCCGGTCTACTTACAGTTACTGTTCTTGCCTGTAATAAACAGTTCTTGAAGGTTACCTCAGAAGCCTCTTCGTCTTTACTGCCACCGATTTAACACACTAGACCCAGAATCAAGACCAATGTTCGCATTTGAATGGGAGAATCCATTCACTGGCAGAAAACAACAATACCAATGGACTGTACTGCCACAAGGATTCACAGAGTCCCCTAATTTGTTTCGACAAGTATTAGAACAAGTCCTGGAGTGTTTGGTTTTGCCAAAAGGAACCAGTCTGATACAGTATGTAGATCAGTGATAGTCAACCTGGTCCCTACTGCCCACTAGTGGGCGTTCCAGCTTTCATGGTGGGCGGAAGGGGTTTGCTGTAACTCTGCTTTATAAATTTTATAAAGTAAAGTTACTTCCCTACTTTATAAATCACCATTACTGTGGAACCGGTTGGTGGTTAGAAAATTTTACTACTAACAGAGATACAAAAGTGGGTGGTAGGTATAAAAAGGTTGACTACCCCTGATGTAGATGATCTATTAGTCTCAGGGAAAAAGAAAGTAGAAGTCACCCAGGCCACTAATGTATTACTAAATTTCCTGGGTGACCAAGGATTAAGGGTATCAAAAACCAAGTTACAATATGTAGAGAGGGAGATAAAATATTTGGGACATTTAATAAGTGAAGAGAGTAGATGAATTACTCCCAACAGAATAGAAGGGGTGGCCTCGCAACCCCTACCCAAGAATAAGAAGGAACTCAAAAAGCTCCTGGGACTGGTAGGATATTGCAGGTTATGGATTGGTAACTATGCGGATTTGACCAAACCACTCTACTCCAAACTAATAGACACAGAGCCATGGAATCTGAAATGGAAAGGACACGAGACAGGGAGTTTTGAAAATTTAAAGCAAGCTTTAGTGAAGGCTCCAGTGCTGAGCCTCCCAAATTTAGAGAAGCCCTTTCATCTTTTTGTAAATATTGAAATGGAATAGCACAAGGAGTTTTGAGCCAAAATTGGGCAGGACAGTGAAAACCTGTAGCTTTCCTATCAAAAATAATATACCCAGTAATTAGACAATGGCCAATTTGCATACAGGCAATAGTGGCTACTGCTCTCTTGGTGCAAGAGAGTAGGAAATTGACCTTTGGGGGAGCACTTATAGTCAGCACCCCACACCAAGTAAGGACCATCCTCCAGCAAAAAGCTGGGAGATAGCTTAATGAGTCCAGAATTTTAAAATATGAGACAATATTGATGCAGCAGACTGATTTAGTACTAACAATTGATCATAAAATGAATCCTGCCCAGTTTTTGGCCAACCTTAGGCAGATAGATCAGGAAGGGTTAGAACATTACTGTGTTGAAGTGATTGACTTGTAAACAAAAGTAAGGCCAGACTTAGAAGAATACCCTCTTGATCAAGGAGAAGCACTATTTATTGATGGATCTTCCCAAGTAGAGGGAGGAATAAGGAAGAATGGATATGCAATCATAAATGTACACACCAAGGAGCTGGCAGAATCTGGAAGCCTCCCCTGTAATTGGTCAGCTCAAACTTGTGAGCTTTATGCTCTGAATCAGGCACTTAAAGTGATGGAGGGAAGGCTTGGAACACTTTATATGGATTCTAAATATGGCTTTGGTGTGGTCCATACATTTGGGAACATTTTGATGTAAAGGGATATGATTAATAGTAAGGGAAAGGAGTTAGCCCATGAGGGGCTGATAAAACAAATAATGGAATCACTGCAATTGCCCAAGAGAATTGCAATAACTCATGTAACTGCACATCAAAGGGGGAGTTATTTTGAGATAATTGGAAATAGAATAGCAGATGAGGAAGCTAAAAAGGCATCAGATGTTGGAAGCATTCATGTGTTAATACCAACTGTGGAACGAATAGAAGAGATCCCTGTATTTTCAGAGAAAGAGGAAAAGGAGTTGATCTAATTAGGGGGACAGCAGAGAAAGAAAGGAAAATGGTTTCTTCTGGATGGAAGAAAAGTAATCAGTAAGCCTCTAGCTCGATGTTTGCTGGAAAGATTACATGAGGGAAGACATTGGGGAATACAGGCATCAGCAGATGAAGTATTAAAGCATTATGGATGCATAGGAATTTATACATTAGCTAAGCAAATCATTGATAAATGTTTAATATGTAAAAAGTAAACAGACAAGCCATAAGAAGGCAACAAGCCCTACCTAGACCGGGAGGCTCTCACAACAGTCACTCGAGCCCTTGTGATCTCTAGGCTGGAATACTGCAATGGGCTCTACATGGGGTTGCCCTTGAAGTACATCCGGCGACTACAGTTAGTCCAGAATGCAGCCGCGCGAGTGATAGTGGGCGCACCGCGGTTCGCCCACGTTACACCTGTCCTCCGCGAGCTGCACTGGCTACCTGTTGGTCTCCGGGTGCGCTTCAGGGTACTGATGACCACCTTTAAAGCACTCCATGGTAGTGGATCTGGGTACTTGAGAGACCGCCTCCTGCCGATTACCTCCCTTCGACCAATTCGATCGCACAGACTGGGCCTCCTCCGAATCCCATCTGCCAGTCAATGCCGACTGGCGACCACACGGAGGAGAGCCTTTTCTGTTGCAGCTCCGACCCTGTGGAACGATCTCCCCGCTGAGATCCGTACCCTCACCACCGTCCAGACCTTCCGCGCAGCCCTCAAGATCTGGCTCTCCCAGCAGGCCTGGGGATAGGTTCCTAATTCACCCGCCCGAGTGTTTGATTGTTGAACGAAAGTTGTGTTTTACTATTTTTTTTCTTTGTTCACATTTTGTTTTGTTTTTGATGTTGCACTTCCCTCCCTTGTGATTGTAAGCCGCCCTGAGTCCCCTCAGGGAAAAGGGCGGCCTATAAATTTTAATAAATTCAAATTCAAATTCAAATTCAAAGCTGGGGGAAGGCTCCCTGCTTTCAGACCTTTTCAATGTATTCAGGTGGATTTTACTGAGTTACCTAAAATAGGGAGGGTAAAATACCTTCTAGTAATTATTGATCATCTATAGGATGGGTGGAGGCTTATCCTTGTAGTAATGCAACAGCAAATGTGGTGTCTAGAGTACTGCTGGACCAAATTGTACCTAGATATGGATTGATCACTCAAATTGATAGTGACCAGGGAATTAATTTCACTTCCAATGTATTACAAAATATAATGGAGGCTTTGGGAATAGATTGGAAATTTCACACACCTTGGCACGCTGAGAACAGTGGGTAAGCTGAATGAGCCAATGGCAAAATAAAAGAATCTTTGACCAAATTAATATCAAAGACCCATTTGCTATGGACCAAATGTCTAGACTTGGCTCTTTTGAGAATAAGAACGCAACCAAGGAAAGATATTGGGTTATCACTATATGAACTAATGCTTGGGGTCACATTTACTCCAAAGGAAATTTGCATAGAATCATTGCAAACTAGAGATAGAGTGCTGAGACCATATGTGCAAAAACTGTCCAGATATGTTCTTAGGAAAAAAGGATTGTTGACACAAACACCTCTATTGGAGTTTCCAGTCCTCAAATTCCAAATCAGTGACTGGGTGCTGATCCAAAGCTGGAAAGAGGAGAAACTTACACCCAAGTGGGAAGGACCTTTCCAGTGCTACTGAAGTCCAAAACAGTTGTCCGAATGGCAGAGAGCTATACCAGACTGAAAGGACCAGAGTGGCAGCCGCGTTAGAGTGGAAAAGCATTCCTCAAGCAGACCCACTGAAACTAACCCTAAAAAGGAAATAGAGTATAAATAAGCACAGTGGATATGTTGGTTCTGTGACTGTAAGTCCTGGTGCAAATGCTGCTGCTGCACCCATTGTCCAGATTGTGCCCCAGTATACAGAGACTGTAAGGAAGAATGTGATGTTGCCATTATTGAGGATTTAATCCCAGAATGACAAGCCTTTTCCAAGTGTTGGTGTTACTGGGACTTTTTAGAACTTTACAAGGGCTGTGTATTTAGATGGCCAAAGCCATTGGACAATAAATAACCAGGCTCTACACTATCGGGAGTCTGAAGCCCCTCAGAACTTGAGTTGTTATAGCCTATTATCCTTATACTGAAATCAGTTAAAGGAAAATAGATGAGAATTTGCACCAGAGTTGTAAGGACCAGCAGAACCTAAGCTTTGTACCAACATCCAAGGGGTAAAATGTAAGCGAGGAAGCCCCAACAGACATAAAAAAGCTTTAAAAACAGTGGGACATGAGGAATGTATCAGCACCACAAAGATGGATAAGAGAGTTACTAAAACTCTGAAATATCATATTGCTCAGGAATGCGACAGGACTAATACTTCATGCAGTTACAATGGGATTCAGTACTCGATGTGCAAACAAGGAATCAAAACTTTCTGTTATGATCCAAGGAAAGACTCTCGCCAATGGGCACTTAGGGTAAGAAGTGGAGGAAAGAGTAATCAATTAGTGTTAGGACAGTTTGAATGGACTCATAATGCAAATGGAGCCTTTACAGTAATATTTGACGTTTGTAAAGCAGCAAATACTTATGCAGCCGTAGATAGATGTAGAAACATTGGATGGATCCAATCCTACACTAGTAATGAGGAATATCTATGTGCTCCTGATTCATGTCAAATGAGTGTAGTGAGATGTAAATGGTGGAATTGTGTAGGATGGCAGACTAGGGGAAAACAAGAGGACTTGATATTGTTTCAAAGGGTAAAGACTTTAAATACTAATTGTGGAAGCGAAACCTGTAACCAAGTGAATCTCACTGTAACCAATGGGATGCAATCCTTGGAAAGATCAGAATGGAGACAGAAGGATTGGAGATTTGGAATAGGAATAGATGCAAGCAGAACAGATCCAATCTCAGAAATCCAACCTGAGGTAATAAGGAAACCACCAAGCAAGGATACACCTAAGTCAGTTTTTCACTCTTTCTATGAGAGGATGACAAAAGAGGATGAATTAATGGCAAAGATAGCCGATGCTAACAAAAATGTCTTTATAGAATTAACAGAAAGTATAGCTGATATGTTGAATGTAAAAAACTGTTTTGTATGTGGGGCAGAGGTAGGTTTTAGCTGGTCATCACCGGTACGTGAGGACCGGTTTGAAAAATTTAGCGTTCCTTCCCTTACAGGGGCTTTGGGAGGCCTAGTACTGGAACGGTCCCTCCCCTGGCCTGTCCCCCACTTGCTTCCCCCGCTCCCCCAGTTGCCGCTCGCTTTGCCTGTCCACACCATGTTTGCCCCACCCATCCACTTCCTTTGCCCGCACAGCCGACGGGAGCAGCAGTGGTGCAGCAGAGATCATGGTGGCTGGAAAGGAGACATTTGGCTTTCGGGGCTTCTGCTCAGCTCGGCTCCTGGGAGGGCTTAGGCAGTGGTGGCTCCTCACATTGCTGGGGAGTGAAATCATCGTGTCTGAGTGTCTGAGGCATTTCAGAAGTAGGTGAGAGGGCACTTTGTGAGAGGTATACAGCACAGTGATCTCAGCTACCTGGAACTGCCCGAGAAGGGGCAGGTGAAAAGGGCGCAATGTGAGAGGTGTAAGGCAAGCCACTGCTTGGTCCCCCCTTCTCCAGACAACCCAGGCGGAGGGCTATCGGATTCTTCTCCTGGTCTGAGAGACAGATCTGGCCAGGAGGAAATAGAAGGTGGAGAAGGAGGAGAAGGGTGTGGTCTTTTTCCTCCCTATTCCAAAAATGGGGTATGCAGAATCAGCTATAACCAAGGCAGCAAAGGTGCAGGGAATGGAAGACGGATCTGGCCAGGAGGAATGCATGCCCATTTTTGAAAGAATAGAAAGGGTGAATTTGTAGGGAATACTAAAATTCAAAAATAAAAGCCCCTGACTGTTGAGGATTAATTGGCCATTAAAACTGCAACTGCACATAGGCAGGAAGTGGCAGGAAGAAGTTTAATGTATTCTTAATAGGTGCCTCAGATTAGTTGTAACCCCTATCCAATGGGACCAAAAGGGAGGGAATGTGGGTTGCATTAGGGATTGGGTATAAAAACTCTTACTTTTGAATTTTGGTGTGTGCTCTTTGGGCCTAGAACTTCCTGTTGAAGTCTTGCTCAAGGTCACAACACTTTGCAAACTGCCTTTTATTTTATTTTTGTTAATAAAATTCTTTTCTTACCAATCCAAGTTTTTGTAAGGATTTATTTCTAACAACAAGAACAAATACAGTTATACACAATACAATACAATAGCAGAGTTGGAAGGGACCTTGGAAGTCTTCTAGTCCAACCCCTGCCTAGGCAGGAAATCCTATACCATTTCAGACAAATAGTTATCCAACATCTTCTTAAAGACTTCCAGTATTGGGGCATTCACAACTTCTGGAGGCAAGCTGGTCCACTGATTAATTGTTCTAACTATCAGGAAATTTCTCCTCAGTTCTAAGTTGCTTCTCTCCTTGATTAATAGCAATAGCAGTTAGACTTATATACTGCTTCATAGGGCTTTTAGCCCTCTCTAAGCGGTTTACAGAGTCAGCATATTGCCCCCAACAACAATCCGGGTCCTCATTTTACCCACCTCGGAAGGATGGAAGGCTGAGTCAACCCTGAGCCGGTGAGATTTGAACATCCGAACTGCAACTGCTGAAGTAGCCTGCAGTACTGCATTTAACCACTGCACCACCTCGGCTCATTGCTTCTTGTTCTACCCTCAGGTGCCTTGGAAAATAGTTTGACTCCCTCTTCTTTGTGGCAACCCTGAGATATTGGAACACTGCTATCCTGTCTCCCCTAATCCTTCTTTTCAAACCCAGTTCCTGCAACCGTTCTTCATATGTTTTAGTCTCCAGTCCCCTAATCATCTTTGTTGCTCTTCTCTGCACTCTTTCTACAGTCTCCACATTTTTTCTACGTCGTGGTGACCATAACTGAATGCAGTATTCCAAGTGTGGCCTTACCAAGGCATTATAAAGTGGTATTAACACTTCACATGCTCTTGATTCTATCCCTCTGTTTATGCAGCCTAGAACTGTGTTGGCTTTTTTTGCAGCAGCTGCAGTTAATTGGATCCAGTTTGTTTCTAATATTCCCATAGTAAGCAGTAGTAATTAAATACCTTGGCCCATTGATTTTGATGGGAAATAAGTTTATCTAATTTACCTTGCTATTATATAATCTTTCCAAGGAGTCAATTTTACTTAATTAATGGGATTAATATCTGAGTAATCTGAGTAATATAAAAGGTTATGCATTCTTCTTGAATCTGGATCCAGCCAAGAGAAAAGTGAAAAGCAGTCTAGGTTCAAAAACAAACAAGAAAAGGTACTTCCATAATCTACAGCTCTTTTCATATTTTGTTTGTTTGTTTGTTACACAGAGAGCAGCTCCTGCAGCATCTTGTCAGAAACTAAACAAAACTAGGCCATTTTGAATGTATAGCACAACTGCAGAAGTTACCTTTTGCATCACAAACTGGAAGAGCAGCACCCTGGTGCACATGTGTGCGCCAGGAAACTGAGCTTCAGTTTCTGGCATGCATATGAGTGCTGGCCAGTTGGTCTTCGTGCATGCACCGTGGAACTGCTCTTCCAGTTTCTGGTGCTCTCCACCCCCCCACCCCCCAGCATGCACGTGTGTTCCTATTTCAGCACTTGGTGCAAAAAAGGTATGCCAACACTAGTATAGGTTCTCCTGCTTAAGCAGGGGGCTGGATTAGAAGACCTCCAAGGTCCCTTCCAACTCTACTAAATTCTAAGTCTGTTCTAGAAGAAGAGAGTGCTGCAAGAATCTATTCATTATCTGACTATTGTTTCCCTAAGTAGAATTGAATGAAAAGGTATGAATTCAGGCCTGAGCATTCTGTATGAACACAAGTGCCCATCTGTTGGCAGCCTATACTGTATATCTTATTATCTGAATCTGAGTAATTCGGTCACAGGCTTTTATGCATGTATAATCACTATAAACAATATTTAGGATCAAATTGATTATATTAAATTAATGATATTTTATCTCATCCCAAGGTCCAAGCTCTTTATCAAAGATCATTTTTGGCAAACAGACCTGAGTAAAAGGTTGTTTTAGTAGTGGCACTTAGGTTATGGAATATCCTCCCCAGAGTATTCCATCTGGTATTCGCTTTGTTGTCTTTCAATCCCCTGAATTAAAAATTAATTAATAAAAACCTGGCTTTTTAATGTAAATGTGATTTTTAAAAATGTTTTAAAATTGTTTTTATTTTCTCCTTTATTAAATGCTGTTTTAATGCTCTTGATTTTTCATTTTCTTATTATTGATATGTACTTTTATTCTGAAATTTTCTGCATTACTTTTCATTTGTCTTTAAATGCTACAAACAAATAAACACAATTTTGATCTTGCTAATTTTCAGTACAGATAATCAGTTGAAATACTTTTTAGTGACTGGCAATGCAATCACATATGTATCTACCGAAAACCAACCTTTGCTGAGATCTCACAGTGTGATATCAGTTGTAAATGTCATCCCTTTATATCATTCTCCTGACATTCTGTTGCTTGAGAACAGGCATTTAGTGCTAAGACCAAGCTTGATAATAATTTATGTCTACACTTCCTAAGCTTTCTACTCTGAATCCATATAAATGGCAAACATACATAGTATTATGATCAATACTACAAAAATGTTTCATGAACCTAGACTTTTAAGTTGTGCTTCAGAAATTGGTTGTTCAAAATTACCATTTTCAATTTATACATAAAATTAGTTTTAAATGATAACATTTTGTTCACAGTACAAACATGTAGAATTAATCAGGCCAGCAAATTCTTATATTTCATTTCATGTATTTATTTCAGAAAGGACAACATAGCAAAGGCAAACACCCACTTTTCACAAATAGAAAAAGATGGATTTTTGAAGCTAAATCTTATGTATGTTAAGGTGACCAGACGTCCCGCTTTTGGCGGGACACCCCCGCTTTTCAATGCATTTTCCCGCGTCCCGCCCGCCTTTTTAAAAGGCACGCTTTTTTTGGCGCTCGCAGCTCCCGCCCATCAGCTGCTAGCTTGCTGGGCTGGCTCATCGTTTTGTTCTCTATCCTACCAATGAGCCAGCCCAGCAAGCTAGCAGCTGATGGGCGGGAGCTGCGAGCGCCAAAAAAAGTGTGCTTTTACCTACCTACAAATTTAAGCCAGCCCAGCCTGCCCGCTCACTGATTGGATTGGCCTGGACTCCAGCCAATCAGTGAGCTGGCTGGGATTGGAAATTTTCAGCACGCCTGCGCAAGTCTCCATTTCCTTTCACCAAAAGACGAAAGAGGTTGCAGCTGCGCTGACTGGTGAGTATTAAGAGCCGCGAGCGGATGGTGTGAGATCGCCGCCCGGTAGCCGCCAGAAGCCGCTCCCGGCCGCGGGCCCCTGCCCTGCCGCGTCCAGCGTGTCTTCAACAGCAAGCGGGTTGCCCGCCCGCCTAGCTGCGTTGCCCACACGCACGGGGATTCAAGAAATCCGGCTGGATACTTTGAATCCCCGCGCGTGTGGGCAATGCAGCTATGCGGGGGAGGGGAGCTTCGCTTGAGATGACCATGCTATGCCCTCCATAGCCTGGTCCTCCCAAGTAGAGCCTGCCTAGCTGCGTTGCCCACACACGCGGGGATTCAAGAAATCCGGCTGGAAACTTTGAATCCCCGCGCGTGTGGGCAACGCAGCTAGGCGGGGGAGGGGAGCTTCGCTTGAGATGACCATGCTATGCCCTCCATAGCCTGGTCCTCCCAAGCAGAGCCTGCCTAGCTGCGTTGCCCACACACGCGGGGATTCAAGAAATCCGGCTGGAAACTTTGAATCCCCGCGCGTGTGGGCAATGCAGCTATGCGGGGGAGGGGAGCTTCGCTTGAGATGACCATGCTATGCCCTCCATAGCCTGGTCCTCCCAAGCAGAGCCTGCCTAGCTGCGTTGCCCACACACGCGGGGATTCAAGAAATCCGGCTGGATACTTTGAATCCCCGCGCGTGTGGGCAACGCAGCTATGCGGGGGAGGGGAGCTTCGCTTGAGATGACCATGCTATGCCCTCCATAGCCTGGTCCTCCCAAGCAGAGCCCGCCTAGCTGCGTTGCCCACACACGTGGGGATTCAAGAAATCCGGCTGGAAACTTTGAATCCCCGCGCGTGTGGGCAATGCAGCTATGCGGGGGAGGGGAGCTTCGCTTGAGATGACCATGCTATGCCTTCCATAGCCTGGTCCTCCCAAGCAGAGCCCGCCTAGCTGCGTTGCCCACTCACGCGTTGATTCAAGAAATCCGGCTGGATACTTTGAATCCCCGCGTGTGTGGGCAACGCAGCTAGGCGGGGGAGGGGAGCTTCGCTTGAGATGACCATGCTATGCCCTCCATAGCCTGGTCCTCGCAAGCAGAGCCTGCCTAGCTGCGTTGCCCACACACGCGGGGATTCAAGAAATCCGGCTGGAAACTTTGAATCCCCGCGCGTGTGGGCAATGCAGCTATGCGGGGGAGGGGAGCTTCGCTTGAGATGACCATGCTATGCCCTCCATAGCCTGGTCCTCCCAAGCAGAGCCTGCCTAGCTGCGTTGCCCACACACACGGGGATTCAAGAAATCCGGCTGGATACTTTGAATCCCCGCGCGTGTGGGCAATGCAGCTATGCGGGGGAGGGGAGCTTCGCTTGAGATGACCATGCTATGCCCTCCATAGCCTGGTCCTCCCAAGCAGAGCCTGCCTAGCTGCGTTGCCCACACACGCGGGGATTCAAGAAATCCGGCTGGAAACTTTGAATCCCCGCGCGTGTGGGCAATGCAGCTATGCGGGGGAGGGGAGCTTCGCTTGAGATGACCATGCTATGCCCTCCATAGCCTGGTCCTCCCAAGCAGAGCCTGCCTAGCTGCGTTGCCCACACACGCGGGGATTCAAGAAATCCGGCTGGATACTAGTCTCCGTGGAGAGCTTGGCAGGCAGCTGGCTGGACTTCTAAGAGGTGGGGGGGAGGAGCGGCAGCTCCTTGAAATGGAAAAAGGCTTGCTTCCTCCCCCTCCCCCAAATGAAACCGGGCTCCCAGCAGCGATTTGCCATTTGAGAGAGAGAGAGAGAGGGAGGGAGGGAGGGAGGGAGGGAGGGAGGGGGAGAACGCGAGTGTGTGTATCCCTCCTTCCTTCAGCCCAACACTCTAGCTCGGCTTGGCTCGTCTCTCCTGCCTCTTCCCTTCTCTGTTTGATTGTTGAAAGTGGGAGCCAAACCGGGTCATTCCTTCCAAGAGGCAAGTTTCCCATTGATTGAATGACTCGCTGCCCTAGACCCTCTGCAGTCCCTCTCGTCTGGCCAGAATGCCAGCAAGAGTGTTGGGCTGAAGGAAGGAGGGATACACACACTCATGTTCTCCCCCTCCCTCCCTCCCTCCCTCCCTCCTTCCCCAGCCAGTCCCATGCCTTCTCCCAACCCCCGCCCCGTTCTCTTAGCTGCCCCGTTCTCTTAGCTACGTTCTGCCTTGTGATTGCTGTCTCCAGGCTCTCCTCTCCTATTATCATGGAAGGTATCTCATTTGGGGGAGGGGGGGGCAGGCCTTTCTCCATTCAACAGATCCAATATACAGAGTTTTATTTTTTGGCCCTAAAAATATTGTCACTGAGGATGAGAGAAATTTCTTCATCATTGCTATTGGCCTCAAGTAGCAAATAATTAAACATGGTTTTTAGTGTACTTAGTTAGTGATCTGCTTTTTAACATTACATGGTATCAGTTTCAAGAATGCATGCAATCCTGAAAATTTGTAACAAACTTGTTGAAGGGCCTATGAAATATTTTCTAGTTTAGTGTAGAATAAGTATTCTTAATAAAAGAAAAAGTCATTTTTATTTAATCAATTGCATTCCTGTTTATAATGGCATTAATTAACTAAACTGGAAATAAATCTATGTTTTGCTAGAGTTTTAAAATTAAAAAACCTTACATTTTGTTGCTATTATTTTTGCCAAGAGTTTTGCCAAGTGAAATTATATAATGGTTCCTCATGTCTCTGTAATTTTATAAATCTCATCCAGAAGTACCACAGAATCTGGCATTTTCAGCAGAATGATGCTGATGCTAATAAAACATCCTGATTTTTGGTGAAAGGATGGAAAGAGGAAGGAAGGAGGAAGAGAGATCTAAAGAGCAGAAAGACAGAAGGCAGATAGGCAAGAGGAAGGAAGGAAGGAGAAAGAATGGAAAGGAAGGAAGGCTAGAAGGAAGAAAGAGGGAGGGAGGGAGGGAGGGAAGGAAGGTGAAAGGAGGAAGGAAGGGAGGGTACTTCCACTTGTAGGCCTGGGACTGAATGCAGGAGGAGTCTCTCCATAGGATCAGCTGCTCCTCTGATCATGGTCTATGAAAATGTTACTGCCTGCCTGATGCAAATTTAGACAGATGGTGCTTTGGGCTGCCCCTCAAATCCCCCCTTTACTCCTCCCCCTGTAGAATTCAGCCCCCTGAGTTTTGCCTTTGAGGGGCATGTGTGGTTATGGCGGATGGCAGAGTCAGCTGGAGGTTGAGAGGGGATTGGGGGCTTTTGTCCGCCTGTGGAATTCTCCCCATGGACAGGATGGGATGTTGGCATGAAAGGGATCCGGGCACAATCTCACCTGTTCCAAGTAAAGTTGCCTTTTGCAATTGGCTACCGGTAATCCTCGACTTATGACCAGGATTGATCCCCCAATTTCTGTTGCTAAGGGAGACGTTTGTTAAATGATTTTTGCCTCATTTTGCGACCTTTTATTGCCACGTTAGGTGAATCATGGTGGTTGTTAAGTCAGGAACATGGCTGTTTAGTGACCAAAATTACAATGGCATTGAAAAAAGTGACTGATGACCATTTTTCACACTTAGCGACCATTTTCACACTTAGCGACCGTTGTGGCATCCTCATGGTTACGCGATCAAAATGTTGATGTTTGGCAACAGATTCGTATTTCTGATGATAGTTTGAAATGGTGACAGTATAAATTATTGCTGGTGTAATACTTAACAATGGTTTTTAAGGATTTCTTTTATTTATAGAATACCTTTTTTATTATTTTGGGGGGATTTTTACTTTTAAATTGTTTATAAAATGTATTTACTACAAGAAATGTTCCTTTTTGCAAATGTGATCTTTGCAAATCTTTGTGATGCAATATGTTCAGACCAGGTTTATGTGTCTCAAAGTGGCTGCTATTCTATGGGCAGGCCAGGTTGGTGCAAGGCAGCTTTGCCAGATTTGGTGTGTTTCACCCTCATTGAATTTTATATCGTATAAAGAATGGAAGGAGGAAGGAAGAGAAAAAAGGAGGAAGGGAGTGAGTGAGGAAAGAAGAGGATGGAAGGAGGGAGGAAGGAAGGAAGAGAGGGAAAGAGCAGAAGACAGATAAGGTGAAGGTAGATAAGCAAGAGGAATGAAGGAAGAAGTGAGGAGTCTCGAGGAGGGGGAAAACATTTAGTGACCAAAGTTACAATGGCATTGAAAAAAGTGACTGATGACCATTTTTCACACTTAGCGACCGTTGCGACCATTTTTCACACTTAGCGACCGTTGCGACCATTTTTCACACTTAGCGACCGTTGCAGCATCCTCATGATCACGTGATCAAAATTTTGTTTGGCAACAGATTCGTATTTATGCTGGTTTCAGTGTCCTGGGGTGACCTTTTGACAAAAAAAATTTTTTTAATCAAGCCCCCCCCCGCCCCCGGTCAAGGGTGTCCCTCTTTTCCAATCTGAAAATCTGGTCACCTTAATGTATGTGTTTTAACATTTAATATAATAGATATGCATGCAATATTTCAACAATAAACTCATTCAGGACTATTAAGATTTGTAGATTGAGCTATCTGTACTATTTGTCAAAGGCAAGTACTTATCAAAAATTTGGGATGAATATTTTTGAGTCATGGTATTTTATTTACTCTCTCTTTGAAGCAATGTGAAGATTACTTCCCACCACTAAGGCACAATTAATTTGATAATGAAATTGTTATGTATCATTGCCAGCACGTGTTTCATAAAGCACTTCCTCCCTCGCCTTCATCTTATTGGAAGGGAAAATTGAGAGTCTTGATCTGCAATTGATTGGCATTAAACACACACACCCCTGCTTATTTACCTCTGTGTTTATTCCGTGGATCTTACCACAAACTAAAGGCTTTGAAAAATTACCCACTATATCAGTTTTAGATGGAAGGTTATATTTTAACCATAGAGTAGAGTTAAATGCTTACAATTAAGGATATTTGACTTTCTCAGTATTAGGAACCTAGCATAAAAATACACCAATATTTAATCACAATCTATATATAAAGGCTACCTCTTTGGTGCCTATTTCAATTTAACTGATTTCTTATTAATTGAAATTTAATCCTAAACACAGAAGGCTTCAATTGTGATAATTAGAGATATTATTGTAAAGACATTTTTTTTGTTCCAGCAACAGTCAAACTGTTCAGAGATAAATTACTTCAACTTCTATTCTACTCTATAATGACAGTTCTGCCTTTATAAACATAAAAAATCCCTAGAAGTTATTCTCTCAAGATTAATCAGAATTATTCTTTGTGTTCCTAATTTGTTCCCAAAGTTCTATTGTAATGCAAATTATCTTCTTCTTTTACAGATATGCACATGAGAATTTTTGCCTGAAACATTGATTGAAAATTAAACTTGAGTACTAATCAGAGGCCAACTCATACTTGCAGGCAAATCCCTTTTTGTGAAGGAAAGTGTACCCACCCTATTCAGAGGGAAGTGGTTCTGCAAGTTTATTTATTAATGAACTAATAACAAACATGGAAGTTATGAACCAGCTACAGTTTGAACTTGCAACAATGTTTCTGTTCAACTATAATTTCAAAAATAGGCAATATCCCTCCCCTTCATTATATCAAGATTTATTGTAGTGATTGGTGAAGAAAATATAATCTAAAAAAAAACTTTCTGTCTCTGTTATTTAATTATCTGGAAGAAAATAAAAGCAGAAAACAGAAATATTATTATTATTATTATTTTAAACTGCCCAGAATCATTTGGCTGAGATGGCTCATATATACATCCGATAAAAATAAGCTATTCTATTTTTTTTAAATTTGAATTTAAATAAAATTTGAAAAGTATTTTCAACTTGCTGTATCTTCTGTAATATTATACATACATACATACATACATACATACATACATACATACATACATACATACATATTTTATTTTCCTAGGTTACAGTCTTCAGAATAATTGGCACCAATGAATTGTAGTACAGAGACAGAAAAAATACTGGCATTGGTGAGGACAAGAAAAACAAAACAAAACATCTCTTTCCCTATTTTATCCCCTAAGCCTTTGAGGAACAATAAACTTTGTCAGCTCAGTTATCAAACATTTAGAAGGTTAAGGTGTAAGCCTTTGAAGCAGGCTGAGTCAGGAAACAGACACTATGAAGTCTATTGAGACACTACTTTATCGTTATAGGGTGTGATAACACAAAGTCTGACAGTTTTTTCCTCCTACAAAATATTTTCCCACCACAAAGAATCAAGGCAGAGTAATTTTGAATTTCTTTTTCTTATTTCTTAGAGATAAATTGATGTTCATGTAATCATTATTACCATATTTTTCAGAGTATAAAATGCATCGGAGTATAAGACACACCAAGGTTTTAAAGAGGCAAATTTTTAAAAAAGTAGGTAGGTAGATAGAGGGATAGAGCGAGAGAAAGAGAAATACAGTAGGTAGGTAGGGAGAGAGAGAGAGTAGGTAGGTAGCAGTGACATGCGGTGAGGTTTATGGCTGGTGAGGCAGCAATTGTTTTAGACTTGTGGACTTCAACTCCCAGAATTCCACAGCCAGGCATGCTCAGTTCCAATTTAAAGCGACAGCATTTGTTTTTCTCCTTTGCTATATAAGTTTCCATCTTTCTTTTTCTTCTCCCTCCCCCTCCTTCCTCCAGGTTTCCAGGTGTATTTATCCATGTGCTGGAGAAAGGAAATTGCTGACATCCAGCAGCACCTAAGACTGTTTCTGCTGGCACAGCACTTGATCAATGTAATTCTCATCAATCACTCTAACTAAAGAGCTATCTGAACGGGAAAAAAGTTTTTGCACTCTGCAACCCCCCCCCCCCAATAGCCTTGAGGGGGCTTACAGAGTGCTCCTAGGGGAGGAGGGCAAAAACAAGCAAAAATGACCTGTTTTTTGTGAAAACGGGCCCGTTTTTGTAAAAAAAAAATTATGCATAGCCTTATGGAGGCTTATAGAGTGCTGCTGGGAGGTGGGGGGCAAAAAAGGCCATTTTTTGCTCATTTCTGCCTTTCCCACCCCCCAGGAGCTCTCTGAAAGCCTCCATAAGGGTATGCACAGCCATTTTGGTGAAGGGGCGGGGCTTCAGGAGGCAAACATTGCTGTTTCAATGTATAAGATGCACCCAGATTTTCAGCCTCTTTTTTGAGGAAAAAAGATGTGTCTTACATTCCTTTAGCATTATCTCCATACTCTTCTACATTATGTCTCCCATCAGACTTGGTCTCATGCCCTGTACATGAAATATATTAAGGGAGTAATATCAATATACTGTTTGATAAGGGAACATTCAAATGGAGGAATGTATTGAATTGTTCTGTGAAAATTAGCAAAAAAAACAACCACCAAATTTCTTGTTAAGATACCTAACACCTCAAGTACTATTCCAATAATTGATTCATTCTCTCCATTTATTCATTGTTATCTGGATAACTCAAGTATGACAAATGAATTTGAATGTCTGATAGCAGAAAGCCCACCTTCCAAAACCTCCTAAAGGATCTTTACTTGAATGTAAATTAAGAAGCACAATCTGAGATCATATGATTGAGTAAGCTGAAATGAAATGAACTGGTTAATATT
This sequence comes from Thamnophis sirtalis, assembly GCF_051295495.1. Classification (NCBI taxonomy): domain Eukaryota; kingdom Metazoa; phylum Chordata; class Lepidosauria; order Squamata; family Natricidae; genus Thamnophis; species Thamnophis sirtalis. The sequence continues at coordinate 75,731,195 of NW_028261384.1, read as the reverse complement.
CTATAAATGAACTTGGCCCTACAACAAACATGACAAGATGAATTGTGGTGCTTGACATCTGTTCTCACCCTGGCTACCAGAACTCTCTGAACACGTAATGCAAAATTTTAAATACATGCACAACAGTTTTGTTGTCATAGCACAGCTACTATATGTTTTTTAAAGAATGGAATTTAAATGGTTGTTGTGAAGCAACAAAGAATGAACCTAACCCAAATTAGCAAATCTACTGGCTGCCTCTCTCCAAGAGGGTCTTTCCAAGAGGGTTTAATCTCTATGGAGGGGCAATATTGCTCTGGTTCAGGATCTTGACAAAAAAGAATGAGCATGGAGTGCTGTGCTGCATATTCAGGATTATGTGATACTACATTTAATTGTTTTGTGAGCCATAAATATATGTGATGTAAGATTTAAACTGGAGAAAATATTTGCCTACCTGATGAGATGTGCGAAGGATTGGTTTTCTGTATATGTTCCAATTTCTTGGGATCTGTACGGGTAGTCCTTGAGTTACAAATGTAATGGAGCTTGCCCATTCCATTCATAACCCTAGGATTTGTGGGAGTGAATCTCATATCTTGAACAAGATCACTCCCTCCTTTCAACCATGCATTTGCTAATCAAATGTGAGAATGATTAAGTGCACATGAGGTATTTCAGGTTGGGGATGGCCATGGGAGTCCTACTGATGGAACAGACTTCCTGCCTAAGCCCACCCAAGGTCTCCCTGACCCACTGAAAAACCTCATGCTCCCCAAAAATTGCTTCCCTCCCCAACCTGCTGTGCTGCATCATTTACCTTGTGAAGATATAGCAAGCTGTGTCCATCCAGCTTCATGTGCCCAGCTGATGCTCCATTCAGCTGTCCACAGGCCTCTCTCGCCCTGTTGCAGGCTGAAATGGAGACTCCAGGGGCCAGATCCAGTATTCCGGGGCTCTGTTTGACCATCCCAAAGCCTCCCATGGCCCATGGAGAGCCGAAATAGAGCTTCTGGGGCCGAATCTGCCCCTTAACAGCATGTACGTGAGCATGCGCATGCACACACACACACACACACACACACACACACACACACAAAAATAAGGATGCAAATGTGCAAAAGATCCAAGGAAAATAAATACTTCCTTCAGATTGTAATCTAGAAATTATTTTAAAATGACTAATCATTAAGTCAGAAGACAAAATATATTGTCTTTAAATATTATCTCCTAACATAAAGCTGATGGTCACATGTTTGATAAAGAAGCTTCCTTGTCCATAAAATATCTGCAAACTCTGCCTATTTTTCTGGCAGAAGGCATCAAAGAACAGGAGAAGGGAAAGGATGAGAGAGAGAAGCTTGCAAATGGTGCTGCTGACGTTATTGAGATGGAAAATAAATTGTTTATTCCTTTCAGTAAATGTCTGGATTATGGATTTGCAGATAATCAATATCTAGGATCATTGGAATACATAAGGAAGCTGGGACCAAAAATGGCAAGAATTCTGCATCATTTCTTGACAACTGCAAAAGTATTCTCTGCTGTAAAATAGGACTAGGTTGCCCGGGAATCATTTCCACCAGCATAGACTTCTCTAATAACTGTGGGGCAATTTAAACCTGTGCAATGTGACCTCATCTGTGAAATGGGCTGTGGCACCTAAATTTCTAAATTCTATTTCTGAACTGATATTAAATGAAGAATCAGAGATAATAAAATGCACTTTCCAATAGTAAGCCATCTGAGCATTTCTTAATTGTATGAGAGCAAGACAAAGTTTCCCAAAGACAATGCATTGGAGCACTTTGGGAACTTTCTTGCAATGGAGCATGCAGTTCCACAGATATGGAATTGGTTTCACAGTTTCACAACTGAATTTATACCAGCACTTTAGCAATATGTGCTTTAACTAATTCATCAGTTCTGATGTCTGGAAGGATGTGGAGGTTGAGGTCTTATGGATAAAAACTTTTTCTATTTCCTCCATCCGCAGGAATTGTAATCTTAGAATAATCATTCCAAATTCCAAACAGCACATTTTATTCCCTCTTTTTTCAGCCTCAGAACAAAGACCATTTTGGAACAATCTGTAGGAAATTCTACTGGCTGACCTACCATAAATAAATCATTAAAAGCAGAGGTGGGTTGCAAATCCCAGCCTACTGGTCCTTGCGTGCACGATGCTTCTGCACATGCGCAGAAGCATCTGGGTTGGTGGATGGAGTTTTCCGCTGCCACCACTACCGGTTCACCTGATCCAGGTCGAACTGGGAGCAATCCATCTCTGATTCAAAGTCATGATGATACAAAATTGATCCTGGACTTCTCTAAACTTCTCCAGCAAATTTCCCTGAGAGCAAAAAATATTGACCGATCTACAGGCTTCTAACTATGATAAGCTTTGCCTCAACTGTTACATTAATTGTACTATTAATTGTACTATGGTAGTTTTGCTATTTTTATCCATTTTCTACTGATTTAATATCGATGCTTGAACAAGTTATTCTGCAGGCAGTGAATGTCCAGAGGTTCTGATGTTATCTCTACATCAAATAAATTTCTGATGGTTCTCTGATTAAAACATAGTAGGCTTCAAGATTGATAGCAGGCCTTTGAGGTAGTCCAGGTCAAGAAACAGAATTCACAAAGATTGTTGGAATTCTATTGATGGAAAATATAATTACAGAACTTGAAAACCTGTCAGAGATTCTCCACCTGGTCTCCACCAGATTTATGGTACCGGGGCAAGACCATGAGAACATTACTTAGTTCTGCAGAGGTCCATTTAATGTATTGTCAGAATATTGATGATCCAAACCAACAATTTCAAAACTTCATTAAGATATCAAACAAAAGAAATTTTAAAAAAGCCATGGCTTTGGACTCAACTGTTTGCTCTTGCTCTCTCCAATTGGAAAGAGAAACAGAAAAAGAAAAATTACTGAAATGCCACACTTCCCACTTCCACTCCCTGCAATTGTCCAGAAACATTCTATGATCAATGGTATCAAAAATCTCTGAGCTTTTGCACAATTCCCTGCTCTGTCATAAGCCATCAATACGTGTGATCAGTACTATCTTGTATCCTGGCTTAAATGTCCTTCTCTGGATCTGACTGAAGACAGTCCAGATAATGCAGGCCCTCTGCAAATAACAACCCAGTCACCAAAAAGGAAAGGTCAGAGACTGGCTGAAAATTCTCCAGGGTGGCTGGATTCAGAATGGGCCCTTCAGAAGATGATTCCCTATTGCCTCTATCAAGGTCAATAAAACTACTTTCCCCTTAAAGAAAATAGATACCATTGCAGGCTGGCCTAGCTGACTGGTTTGTCCCTGTGACCCTCCAGTCCAGCTTACCTGCTGCCTGATCGCCTGCCTGCTGCCTGCATCCATCGCATCGAAGAACTGATTCTGCCTGCTGCTAAGTGACTGGATTTTTTTTCTTTTGTAGAATATGGTTTTTTAAAATGGTTTTTAAAAAATGGTTTTTTATTTATTGTTTGTAGAATATGTTTTTAATGGTTTTTAGAGAGTGTTTTTTTATTTATTGTTTGTAGAATATGGGTTTTTAAAAATGGTTTTAGAGAATTTTTTATTTATTGTATATAGAATATGTTTTATATAGTTTTTAGAGAATGTTTTTTATTTATTGTTTTCAGAAAATGTTTATTATGAGAAATGTTATTGCTTTTTGGAAATGTTTTATTTGTGATGCAATATGTTGCTTTTAAGTGTGCAGGTTTGTGCATGGTTTGCGAGATTTTGTGTGTTTCTGTAGTGAATTCAATTTTATGTGCCTCAAAGTGGCTGCTTTTCTATGGGCAGGACAGGTTGGTGCAAGGCAGTTTTGCGAGATGGTTTTTATTTCTGTAGTGAATTCACTACAGAAACACACAATCTAGCAAACCATGCACCAACCTGCCCATATAAAAGTAGCCACTTTGAGGCCTCAAAGTGGCTGCTTTTATATGGGCAAGCTAGGTTGTTTGAAGACAGGTTTGCGAGATTTTGTGTGTTTCGTGTGAATACCGAAATTCGTGTGAACTTCCTTGTTGAGGTAATTGTGAGGTGGTTGCTTCTTGCAGCAACAACCTTTTATGTGACTCCATAGCTGTTTTCATATGTTGAGTTGTGTGCTGCTTTGTGAACTTTTGATGGTTTCTGATTGCCCTGCTTTTGTTTTTCTGGGTTAATCTTGGTCCCAGATCTTTTGTCTTTCCTATCCTAGGGGTTAGTTCTGCCAGGAAACAGGAAAAGGGGAGTTCCAGGCGAGCTATTTTTTAGGCTTTGTCTTAATGGGTGTACTTAAAATTTACCTTTCACTTGGTGTTTTTGTCTGGTGGTTTCTGGCTCTGTGAGCTTTCTGGCACTGTCCTTTATAACTTCCCACAATGCCTTGATGGTTTTTATTCCAATGGCTTTGTATTTCCTTTCCTTGGCGTTAGGGGGAAAACTTGTTTTATCTGTAGTCTTTTGTGTGTGTGTGGGGGGGGGGGGGGACATTCTAATATTTATTTATTTTCATATCTTTGTTTTTCCACTATTGTGCAAACACAATTCCAGCAGCTGTTAACATGTGTAAAATTAAATATGTATTGTATTCCCTTTGAAATACCCAACAATTTTTTTTGGTTTTAAATCTGTATCTTGATTTACCATTGCTTCTAACCATGACACCACTAATTCTTGAATAGCTACTGAACCTAATTCATATATTCCTATTTTTTGAACTGAGGAATAAATTTCAGAAAAAGAAATCTATATTGCTGTGTGAATCTACCTATGACATTCATTCTTCTTGATCTAACTTCTTAGATGAAAAACGATATCTTTCCTGTTTGTTGGGAGACATCCTTCCTGAAAAGACTCTACATTGTTGGGTGAAAACAGAGGTCCCTTCTGTTACCTGTAGTCCTCGGCTTACAACCACAATCAAGTCCAATATTGTTTTATTTCTTTCGCAGTTAGTATTATTTAACAGGATGAAGAAGTGGCTTTCTTCTCCAAAAAAAAAAACAATCAGCTGATCCACAACAGTCACCAGCACCAACACCACCAGCACCAACATCACCAATACTACCAGTGCCACCACCAGCACCAGCATCACTTGAAGTCGGAGAAAGCAGCAAGTCCATCTCCTCCACTGAAGTTCCAAAACTTCCTGACTTCTGGAGTTTGCAGCAATACAGAAACTTCCAGAACAGGTATGATGGACTGGCAATATCCAACAAAAAGTTAGGTTGTGAGTACTGTACGAAACCTGTCTTCTCATTAGAGTAAAGTATTCATGTTTCTAGAGAGTGGAAAAATTTCCAGGTTGAGGCTGCAGGGACAACTAAGGAGAATCAGCAATCATCTCTCAGAAAAAAAATGAAGGAACATTTTCAATCAAAACCATATTTGTAGAGAGAACAGTAAACAACAGGAGCAGGATACATTTTAGACATTTTTTTTTAGACATTTAGACATTTTATTAAGATTTATAGGCCGCCCTTTTCCCTGAGGGGACTCAGGGCGGCTTACAATCACAGGGAAGGGGGTGCAATATCAAAAACAAACAATATGTGAACAAAAGAAAGAAAATAATAAAACACAACTTGCATTCAACAGTCAACACTTGGGCGGGTAAATTGGAAACCTATCCCCAGGCCTGATGGGAGAGCCAGGTCTTGAGGGCTGTGCGGAAGGTCTGGATGGTGGTGAGGGTACGGATCTCGACAGGGAGGTCGTTCCACAGGGTCGGAGCTGCAACAGAAAAGGCTCTCCTCCGTGTAGTCGCCAGTCGACATTGACTGGCAGATGGAGTTCGGAGGAGGCCCAGTCTGTGCGATCTAATCGGTCGGAGGGAGGTGATCGGCAGAAGGCGGTCTCTCAAGTACCCAGATCCACTACCATGGAGTGCTTTAAAGGTGGTCATCAATACCCTGAAGCGCACCCGGAGATCGACAGGTAGCCAGTGCAGCTCGCGGAGGATGGGTGTAACGTGGGCGAACCACGGTGCGCCCACTATCACTCGCGCGGCTGCATTCTGGACTAACTGCAGTCGCCGGATGCACTTCAAGGGCAACCCCATGTAGAGCCCATTGCAGTATTCCAGCCTAGAGATCACAAGGGCTCGAGTGACTGTTGCGAGAGCCTCCCGGTTTAGGTAGGGCCGCAACTGACGGACCAGGCGAACCTGGGCAAATGCCCCCCTGGTCACAGCCGACAACTGATGGTCAAAAGTCAGCTGTGGATCCAGGAGGACTCCTAAGTTGCGGACCCTATCTGAGGGGTATAAAATTTGACCCCCCAGCTTAAGAGTTGGAACATTGGCCAAATTGTTGGGAGGGAAACACAACAGCCACTCGGTCTTGTCCGGGTTGAGTACCAGTTTGTTAGCGCTCATCCAGTTCTTAACGGCCTCAAGACCCTGGTTCATCACATCCACCGCTTCATTGAGTTGGCACGGGGCGGACAGATACAGTTGCGTATCGTCCGCATATTGGTGGTATTTTATCCCGTGCCTCCGGATGATCTCGCCCAGCGGTTTCATGTATATGTTAAATAGTAGGGGGGATAAGACCGAACCCTGCGGCACCCCGCATGTTAGGGGCCTCAGGGACGATCTCTGCCCCCCGACCAACACCGACTGCGACCTGTCCGAGAGGTAGGAGGAGAACCACTGCAAAACAGTGCCTCCCACCCCCACCTCCCGCAGTCGTCGCAGAAGGATACCATGGTCGATGGTATCGAAAGCCGCTGAGAGGTCAAGGAGAACCAGGATGGACGCATGGCCTCCATCTCTGGCCCTCCAGAGATCATCGGTCAATGCGACCAAAGCGGTTTCTGTGCTGTAACCAGGTCTGAAGCCGGACTGGAAGGGGTCAAGATAGCTAGCTTCCTCCAAGGCCCGTTGAAGCTGGAAGGCCACCACCTTCTCCACAACCTTCCCAATGAAGGGGAGGTTGGAGACAGGACGATAGTTGTTACTTTAACCAGATCCATAGATAAGTCAAATGACAAACATTTATCCAGTACTAGCAAAATGTTTTTTACTGTTTATGATCTGGCACAAAGATGCAAACCATTCTCAGACATCGAAGAGCAGGTAGATTTGCTAACTGCGATTGGAGTAGATGTGGGAGTAGGCTTGCATTTATGGAGATCCACAATGAAAATAGTTGAATTCATTACAAACTAAATTAAAACCATCATGTTTTCCAGCATTATTGCAAAGAATTTAAAGGTGTGTTTAATAATCGATGAAGCCTCAACGCTATCAATGAAAGCAGTTCTGATAGTTTTTGTTAAAGTCGAGGATTCAGAATGCCAGCAACCATTTTCGTTGAGCTATTGGAATTAGAGAAACAAGATGCAGAGACCATATGTTCTGCAGCGATGGGAAACTTATGTAAAGTTGGGTTTACCATTGAATATCTGCAGAAGAATTTAATAGCTTTCTGCTGCGATGGTGCCAGGGTTATGCTTGGGGAAAAATCTGGAGTCAGCACCAGAATAGCTCAAGACTTCCCAAACATTGTAATCTGGCACTGCTTGAACTACTGCCTCCAACTTTTGCTGGATGATGTGATAAAAGAAATAAAACAAGTGAACCACTTCAAGATATCCTTGATAAGGTACATACCACTTTCCAGAAATCCTGCAAGAGCCAGAATGACCTTTTCCAAATCTCTGAACAACTGGGCATTGAAATTGTGAAGATTGGCAGAGTTTTGGGGACCAAGATGGGCTGCCTGTAGTTTAAGATAAACCATAGCTGTGTGGCATGCTTATCCAGCACTACATCAGTTTTTTCTGGGCAATGAAAGATTTCCAGGCATGGCTTCCCATTTTCAAAATTTAAATTTTTTGAACGATTTGGCCTAGGTCATAAAACGTAATTAAACATTTCTTTTACACAGGCGGAGGTCAGTTAGTACCTGCTGCCTTAAAACTTTTCAAGGCCAAAACATTGGCACAAATTCTATATGGGGCACAAACAGGAATCCTTGCAAAGAAAGACTTGCTAGAAACCATACAAACCAAATTCCTGCGAGCTATCTTAGCTGCACCCAAAGGAACTCCAAATACCCAGTTAAGAATTTGAGGCATGTCTCAAATTCAGGTAAGAGCCTGGAAGATGATGATTATTCATTGGCTTAAAATGCATTTCTTTCCAAAGGGACTATCCCTACTAGTGTTGACTGACAACTTCCCCTCCCCCTGGAAACAGGCAATTGATCACAAGCTGGGCTCTTATGGGCTCTCACCGGTATTCTTAATGTCCCTAGGCTTTGATCAAGCAAAGCAAGTAGTAATCAATAGAATGAAGGACATGGAATTCCAAGAAGAATTAAATAGGTTACCTCTCCACAGTAGGGACAGAATCAAACAGGGTGTGTGGGAATCAGCAAGATATCTAAATAACCTGATCTTGCCAAAATAAGAATAGCTTTCTTTAGAGCCAGATTTAACCTTCTTCCTTCAGCACTCCTCCAAGGCAGAATGGGTTTGTATATGTGGTAAACGATATCTCATGTTAGATACTAGCTTCAGTTATAATGGTTTCCACCAAGATCTTCTGTTCCGGTGGGAACAGAGGTTTAATCTCATTGGTCAAAGAGTCTGACAGCTCCCTATAAAAGGACTGCTGTCAGATTCAACCTTCACTGGATTGTACATACTTGTTCTGTTACAATAAAGAGCTGTTGTTGCCTTTAGCCTGAGTGTGCCTTTCCATTACCCGATCTAACATGCTCCAGCAGATGCTGAGGACTCACTATGCTCCCAAGCCGTCGAAGCACGTCCGCCAGCATGAATTTAATATTCACAACCGGAAGGAAAATGAATCAATCAGCGAGTATGTTGCAGCACTACGAAAGGCTGCAGCGTACTGCAAGTTCCGAGACCTTGATGAGCTTATTCTTGACCACATCATATGCAGTGTGCAGGACATTAATTTACAGAGGAGGTTACTTGTCAAATCTAATCTCACTCTACAAATTGCTTTGGATGAACCCAGGGCAATTGACAAGTTCATAGGCCAGGGAATTCTAGAGCTGGTTGATCACGCATGCTGGGATACCCCTATAGTGTCACCTGTTAAATCTGATGGGTCTGTTTGCATCTGCGTGGACTACAAATGCACAATCAATGAAGCGCTACAACAAAGCGCTTACCCTGTACGCATTGTACAGCATTTATTACATTCTTTAGGCTCCGGCAAAGTATTTGCTAAATTGGACATGGCACAGGCATACCAACAATTGCCTGTAGATGGCCCTACGGTGGAGGCCCAAACTATTGTGATGTATAGGGGTGCATTCAATTGTCACTGCCTGCAATTTGGAGTTAGTATCGCCCCTGGACTGTTCCAAAGCATCATGGAATGGCTTTTGCAGGGGATTCCAGGAGCCATCCCCTATTTTGATGACATCTTGGTATCAGCTGCAAATGAGGCACAACTTTTCAAATATTTGCGAACTGTTTTGACCAGAATTCGAGACAATGACCTCCATCTCAAAAAAGAAAAATGCCAAATTAACATGCCAAGGGTTGAAGTCTTAGGGTACCTAATCGATGGCTCTGGGATTCACCCAACCACTAAAAAAATTCAAGCAATCCAGGATGCCCCTACACCTCGCAATCAATCTGAGCTGCAGGCGTTCCTCGGGCTCCTTAGTTTCTACAGTGTCTTTCTTAAACAGAAAGCCATCGTTGCTGAGCCCTTACATCATCTCCTGGTGAAGAATGCAAAGTGATCCTGGGGCAGAGCCAAGGCAGCCACATTTGCCACAGTAAAAACACTTCTGTCAACAGACACATTCTTGGTGCAGTACAGCCAGTGGTGTTGACTTGTGACCCTTCTCCGTTTGGCATCGGAGCTGGCCTCAGCCACTGCATGCCCAATGGAACTGAGGGTCTCATAGCCTATTACTCAAGGACCTTGTCCACTGCCAAGTGGAACTACAGCCAACTGGACCATGAGGCTTTAATTCCCTTTGTCTCTTTCATTTGTTTGTGTTCCACATGAACTGTATCCATTTTATTATTCAATAGTTTTTCCAGTTTCTTTCATCTTCAACTTATAGAGCTTGTAAAAATATTTTTATAAAATTTCCATATCCATATCTAAAAATATACCATGTTTCTTCATTTTTGGCATCATTTTAAATAGCAAGTTCTAGTGGCCAAAGAAAATAATTACAGTTTACTTTCTCAAAAAGCACAACAGGGGGTAGAGCCAAAGAGCTCTAATTACATTCGTTGTTAGTTCCAAACCAATCAGCATGGAATTAAGATAAAAACACAGCAATGTTCTCACAAAGAACAAAAGCTAGGAGGGGGGTAGCAACCTCAAGTATCTCAAATGCAGATTCTTTGCAAAGTAGATTTAAATCCTTTAATAAAGAACTGTCCCCTAAAAAAAGTTTAAATAGCCAAATCTTGTTCTATAGCAATGATGGCTAACCCTTTTCCCAACATGTGCCAAAAGTGGTGGGAGTGAAGGGGGGTCAAGCATGGGCATGCCCACAGCCATAATTCTATGTGTGCGACACCCCCCCCCCGGGGCAGGTGTGAGTGGCTCCCGCCCTCCCCCTGCTTTTGGTGTGCAATGGACCTGTTTTTCACCCTCCCCAGGCACCAGAGGCTTTCTAGAAGCCTGGGGAGGGTGAAAACGGCTTCCCTGAAGCCTCCAGAGGGAGGAAAAATGGCCCAACACACAAACCAGAAGTCTATACCTGAACTTCTGGGTTGCACGTTTGGTGGTTATTTGCCCTCTGGAGGCTTCAGGAAAGCCTCTGGAGGGCGAAAAATGTCCAAAAGTGAAGACCGAAGTCAGCTGACCAGTGCGCACATGCATGTTGGAGCTGACAGGGCAATGCCTCATGTGCCCTAACAAATGGCTCCACATGCCCCCTGTAGCATGCATGCCATAGGTTTACCGGTTCTATAGGTTAATTCAAGCCCCAATTTTTAAAATCCAAAATATCTCTGAAATATTGAAAGCCTCCAAGAAACCTACAGCTTCCATAACTGAGGAAATCCTGTCTTAAAGTTAGAATTAATCACTAAATTAAAGTATTTAATAAATGGAGAGACCAGATCTGGAACAGATACCACAGCGTGGTACTTGACTAGAAACCCCACCTCTGAGCTGCTCACTTTTCAGACTAAGCAAAAATCCCAGTTTCACAATCCTCATACAAGCACTGGCTGTACAGAGAAGATGTGGGTTAGTTTCTTGAATTCTCCTTGACTCTGGAGAGTTCTCTAGGCACCAGGAAGCCACCCAGCTTCTCAATACAAACAGGCAAACAAACAAACAAACAAACAAACAAACAAACAAACTGGAGTTGCACTACCCTGAAGAACTCTTCAATCCATCATTTCTTCACTGGAAGTCCTGAAGGTGAATTTATAGACTTATTATTAGTATTGTTGTTGTTATGGGTAATTTTCAATTTGATTCACAGTCTGGGACTGGTAAAAACTTAACAGTTCAAGTTCTAACCAAGAACCTCAGAACTGTTAAGATAACATCTGAATATATAAGCAGTTCCAAGTAGGATAGTTTTTGGCAAAATCAGGATATTCAGGTTTAATAAGTTCACAATTTCTATGAATCTAGGCAGCACTTTGGGTATTGATCCAAGGGTTCCTATTACTATTGGTACAACCATTGATTTCTTCCTCCACAATTGCTCAATTTCAATCTGCAGGTCATGGCATATTGTTATTTTTTCTAGTTGTTTCTCTTCAATTCGTGCATCACCTGGTATTGCAATATCAATGAACTAGCCTTTTTTCTTTTCCACAATAGTGGTGTCAGGCATATTATTCGGCCAGAAGTTCAATTCTCACTGCTTCAAGGTTGATTCAGCCTTCCATTCTTCTGAGGTCAGTAAAATCTTGACCCAGATTTTGGGGGCAATATGCTGATTCTGTAAACTGCTTAGAGAGGGCTGTAAAGCACTGTGAAGTGGTGTATAAGTCTAAATGTTATTGCTATTACTAGATAAGGGAATAGAAATATGTGCACCCCATAACTGTTGCACCGGAAGAACAGGGCAGTGATGGTGGCAGGACTGAAGCTCTTTTTTGGCACGTTCATGAAGTGGAGGTCGGTAGATATTCTATCTATCACAGAAACATTTGATGGTGCTACTTTTTAGGGACATTTAATGATACTTCTTTTCTATTTGTCTGCATATTTTCTTCCAGGGAAAGTCCATTAAATCGATTGCTTAGCACCAGTGGGGCTGCATCAGAGTGGATTAGGTTGGACAGGGGTTTTGTACTAGATTTATGTTTTTTTTCTATGGGTGACATGTTTTCCTCTGTCTTCTTCCTCTAAGGGGTCAATTCTTTTAGAAATTGTTTGATCCTTATTATATTCCTCTAAAAGCACTATGTTATTCTGTTAAATGATAGTGTGCTTGAGACATTGACAATCCTGTGTTTAATAACTAGGGTCAAAATAAAGGAGTGGCTCAGAATTGGTTCTTTTTTTTAAAATGCCAAGATACTTTCAAAATTAAAGGAGCCTAGCTACTGCTCTCTTACCAATGGCTGGGAAAAGTTTGATGGTCATTTTAATCTTCAAACTGGTCCACCAGGAAAAATTTAAAAGTTAATAATTTCATCCCACATGTCCATTGCTACAAATAACTCTTCATCTTCCCTTCCTCCCTGCATTTCTCTTAATCAAAAATAACATTAGAAGTTCAGTGGTAGTTGTTTGGTTGTTATCTATAACCCATGCTTTCATATTAGAATGTACCATTTTAAAATAATATTGTGAAAGTTAAAAATGTTCCCTGTTCAGTTGCTAGACACTTTGGTATCACTCCCCCCCCCCCTCATTTATAGCATCACTGGATTGGCCTAGTAACCTGACTCTTGTTGCCTGTCCCCATGATGCTGATTCTATCTTCTCTAGGTTATGATTTACATTGCTTTTGTTTACTGTTCTCCATGCTGCAAAACACCCAACAGTCACAAAACATAGAGGAGATCAAAGAGAATAAGGACAAGTAATCTTTATGCCAGCAGCAATCTTTGTATAGGTCCCGCAAGAGTTAGGATGCCTATGGACTGCTAGCAAGAAAGGTTCTCTTCTAGTAGCAGCTGCATCAACAACAAATTGTTCAAAAATATAATTTCCATTTGCAGATGTCAGTCTAACAAAATTAAGATTTTTCCTTTAAATTACTTTCAAGTCTTAAACCAGCAGGCTAACTTCATGCAGATATAATTGCAATGGGTAGAAATGTCAGTTTACCTCTCACAAAATTAGCTAGACAATTCAAAGTCTTCACTGAAAAGTGAGCAGGATGCATGCCTAGTTTGTTTTCTGGTCTCTTATACCCCAAGCACAAAATGTTGACCAGATTGCCAGGAGCCTTCTTCCATTTATAAGACTTGCCTAGAGGCTTCGCTGAAGGAAATCCAAACAATGATGTAGGGATTTTAGCTGAATTTAAGTGAAAGCCTGCAGGGAAGGACTGAGTTGTGATGCTAACATCCAATATAGTTTTGAAAGTAAAAATAAAAGTTATTGAGCTTAACTTGAATAGAAAAAAATAGGATTCCTGTAGCTTCTTCTGCCATTCTTTCTCTGCTGTTTGGTTGATGGTCTGATGGGAAGATAGAAATTATTTAATTAACAACATGTATTTTAAACAAGACTTCTGATAGTTAAATATCTCTCAACAAACCATTGAGAGATTTTCTCTCTAGCCAGGTCATTTTTATGATAAATTCTATTTTGTTGATTCAGTTCAAAATGTGATTTTTGCAATCTTGAAGATGCATATCTATTACAAAACCCAAAGAAGCTATTTAAAGAAATTAATTCATTTCAGGAAAGAAGCTGTATAAATGTATGAAAGAAAATGTAAGATGTTAGGATGTTCAGAAATGCATTGTACCTAAATCAAATGTATAAAACAAAGAGGGACCAAGAATTATTATTAGTATTAGTGGGCATGTAAGATAGTGCCTAATTAGGCATCTCTAAATGTTGCCTAAATGATATTGTAGTTGCTTCTTCCAAACATTTAAATATTTGAAAATACTTTTTAAAGTTTTACATTTCTCAAAGAATTTAAGGATTTTAAAGAAACTGATGAGCAGGCAAAAGAAGAATGAGAGAGGAAATGATCAACATTTGTTTAGACAATATAGGAAGAAAGTTATGGTATTTGTTCTGCACTTCAAGCAACATGAAGCAGATAGAAGTTGTGACATGTTTATCACTAAAAGACTCTATGGGGGCAGGAATGTAGAAGCAGAAGGACCAAAAATGGGCCATGGTGGATCAGTGCCTGATTTATGGACTGATTATCATTTACTGAAAGATAAATCTATAAGTAAAGCTGATAAAAGAAAAAAGAAAATCCATCCTATTCTACTTACTCTATCTATAAATATGACCCTCTAAATTTGGTTGCCAAATCAGAACTTGGGAAGCACCAATTGCTGTTTTTCTCTTCTCTACATGAGGAATCAAGGCACCAGAATGATTCCCTCCCTCCTTCCAGCTTCTTATGCTGCTAAGATTGAAATAATTGCTACCTCTTCAATAAGTTTTTCTCCTCTGAGGGATGAGCAAAAAACAGAACTCAACATGAATTTATACAAACGTGTTGCCAGATAATGCTAATACAGCTTTATCAGAATTATTAATAGAGCTAGTCTTTGTTTAGTGATGATAATTGGGATTAGCAAGTCACTTGTTAAAAGAAGTGGTTGCTAAGTGAAACTCCAAGTATGTTTAAAATCTTACTTCAGCTTTCCTTTGCTTTCAGACCCACAAAAGTCATCTTGCTCTCTAGTCCCTTCAAATAATAACCTAGAATTTGATTTCTTTTCATTTCTTCTTTTCTTTTAGTTTTCTCACTATTGAACTACATCTTGTTGGAAATGGTGTAAACTGTATCCCTCAATACTCAAATCTGTCAAGAACTTTCTGAAACTTTAGCCTATCTTCCAGAGTATTAACAATTTTTCCCAGTTTTGTGACTTCCACAAATTTGATGAGCAGAATCCTCTCATCTAAATCATTGAAGGTATTGAAGAGCACTGAGCCCAAAACAAAACACTGAGAAATACCATTAAGGACTACATTTGTCAGCTAGTTACAAATCCATCTAGTAGTGACGTTATTTATCCCATATTTTTTAGCTTACCAAGAAGTAGTTTGTGGTCTACTTTGTCAAATGCCCCACTGAAGATCAAATATACTATGTGCACTGCATTTTGCTGATTCACTAATTTAGTTTCTTTGTTAAATAAATAAATAAATAATAAAAACAACCTCAACCTAGATCAATGTTGATTTCTAATACAAAATAAGTATTCACAGAAGCAGAAATGGAAGAACTGTGAAGTTTGCAAAGAAGTTAAAGCCTTGCCAGAAGTAACTGAGAATGTAAAAGCAAACTATAGGGATTTGGCAGTAGAGAAATCCAGCAGAGATATAAAACTGTTTTTATTTGGAAATCAGGCACCCTCTCCTCTATCTCAGGAAGAACAAAGTCTCTAACTAAAGAAGTAAAAGAATTGAAACAAAGAATAACTGAGCATCTAAAACAACATAAAAACATCAGAATAAGGCTGCCTGCATTGAAGATTATCCCAAAGAAACATCTAGCACAAGCATTAAAAGATGCAAATACTGCAATATCAAGTAGAAAACCAACTCACTGCAAGAAACAAAGCAACTATTATTTAGCACAGTTGCAGTTATAACTGAATACCTGGGATACAGAATCAACAAAGGAGAAAAAAATCAAACTGTGCTCCACAAAAATGGAAAATCAGCAAGTAGAGATCAGGCACAAGCAAGCTAAAACAGATGAAAGAAAAGAAGCTGAAGAACAAGAATACTAGAGAATACTTAATCAAGAAATACCACTTAGAAACAAGGAAGATCAAGGAAGCACTGAAAATAATAAAGCAGCAAACAACAGCTAGCCAACAAGATTGGCAGATCTGAACCTTGAATTGCAAATTAAAGGCAGAACCTCCAATTTCAATACAGTGAGAAACATTTCTACCAATTCATCAATGAAGTGAATCAGTCAATACCTGATAAGGAAGAAACAGTATATTTCTGGGCACAGATATGGGATAACCCAAAGAAATACAGCAAGGACATGGTTAAAAGAGGTGGATAAGAATAAATAAGAAATTAGAATGAAAAAATACAGTAATAACAGCAGAAATGGTAGAGAAAAGAGCAAGAAGACCAAGAATTGGTCAGCATCAAGTGAAAATGAACTGCATGGTTTTTGGTTGAAACATCTAACTGGTCTCCATCCAGAGTGGCTAACATTGGGAATCCCTACCTGATAATGAAAGATCCAGCAAAACAGGCAGCACCAGGCAACTACAGACCAATTTCATGCTTACCAGCAACTTTCAAATTGTAAGTGGTGTGGTAGCTGACACAGTCCAACAGTATCTAATTGAAAACAATCTCTTTCCACTAGAGCAGAAAGGAAACTGCCCCAATAGCAAAGGAGCAAAACGACAAAAAAATGATTTTGAAAAACTGCAAGAGAAGGAAGACAAACCTAAATGTAGCATGGATTGACTCCAAATGGCATTTGATTCTCTGCCACATGGCCAGATAATCAAGTGCCTAGAAATTACAGGAATCAGTAGAAACATCAGAAGCTTTGTGCATAGATTGATGGCACAATGGAAGATATAATTGTAGGTCAATAGTGAGAGACTGGGAGAGATATCAAGAGAGGAATATTTCAAGGAGATTCATTATCATCACTACTATTTGTTACTGCATTGCCTCTTCTGTCAACAATACTGAATAACACATACCTTGGCTAGCAAACATTTGCCAGATTATCCCACCTCCTTTACATGGATGATTTAAAGCTGTATGAGAAAACACCATCTTAAATAGAATCTGTGCTCAACACTGTCTGTATATATAGCCAAGATATTGCAATGGAGTTGGGATTGGACAATGTCCTATACTCACTATCCAACAAGGAAAAATAATGAAAATGGAAGGAATCAAAATACCTCTCAAAAATAAAATTAAGAGTCTGGTTGAAGATTATTACTACAAATACCTGGGTATCGTTCAAACTGAAATCAAGGAAAAGATTAGAGGTGAATACATTAAGAGAGTGAAGAAGATTTTAAAGTCTAAACTCAATGGAGGAAATGCCATCTGGGCAATTCCAGTCATTAGATACACAATTGGAATAGTGGACTGAATTCTAGGAGAACTAAAAGCAATGGATAGGAAGATCAAAAAAATAATGACAATGAATCATGCCCTTCATCCAAGCAATGACACTAACAGACTCTACCTACCAAAGCAAATAGGTGGGTATGAAATGCTGCAAATACATTAGATAGTTGAAGAATTAAAAAGGTCTTTGGAAGAATATCTGAAGGACAATGATGAAGATGCATTGAAGTTAATATATCAGGAACACTTACTGACTACTGGAGAAACCAAGCTGGCCTATAAGAAAGACCAAATGAAGAACAGAATGGAAGCAAATGGAAGACAAAGAACTTCATGGCCAATACCTTAAAAAAATAACAGGGAAAACAGATAATAACAAGACCTGGCAATAGCTAAGAGCAGGAAGAGACAGAGGGAATAATTCTGGCTGCAGAAGTCCAAGCCTTAAGGACAAATGCATATAAAGCCAGAATTGAGAAGACAGTAACAGACAGTAAGTGCTGCCTATGCAAAGAAGCTGAAGAAACAGTGGACCACATGGTAAGCTGCTGAAAGAAGATTGTACAGACTGACTGCAAGCAATGGCATGACAAAGTAGCAACAATGGTGTATTGGAAGATCTGCAAGAAATATCATTTGCCTGCAGGCAAGACCTGGTGGGACCATAAAATAGAGAAAGTCATAGAAAATGAAGAAGATAAATTGCTTTCGCACTTCAGAATTCAAACAGACAAGCATCTGCCACATAATACCCTGGAGTTAATAACTGTAGATAAGAAAGACAAAAAAATCAAATAGGGGACATAGCAGTGGCTGGAGACAGCAGAATAGAAAAAGATAACAAATACAAAGACCTACAAATAGAAATATAACAACTGTGGCAAAGGCAAGCAAGGGTAGTACCAATAGTAATTGTTGCAATCCAAAAACAACTGGAGCACCCCTTGAACATCATTGGCATTGACAAATTCATCATCAGTAAATTGTAGAACCTGGGTTTATTGGGAACAGCTTCCATCCTGCAACAATATCTGTAACACCATTAGACATTCACATCTGCCTATCCCAGGTTCTTGGTAAGGATAGGTAGAAAAAAATGCTAAACCTAGTCTTAACATCTGCCTGACTGTGCAATGATCAATCATTGTTGTGTAGTCATCATCCCTCCCAAGGAGCTTTACTTTGTAATGGTGGGGGAGGGCTTGTGTGCTTTATAAAAAAGCCAGACTAAACTTGCTCCAAACCCATTTAACTATGGTGAAAATACTTAGAGTGAATGCCTTGCCAGATTGAGTGTTGCCCTATTCAACAAGACTTGCATTGAATACTATGGCTTCTGGTTGTTGAGCAAAAAAAATATGACACTGGGCTCAGCTTCCTCTGCTAGACAAGCAGGTCATGACTGGAAGAAGAATGGAAAAAACAAACAAAGGAAAGAATTTTCTTCCTTCCTGGACAAAGGAAGATAATTAGTCAAATATAAAAGCTTATTATAGATCTGAGCAAACAAAATGTGGATTTCAAAAGTGCAATTTCAAGATTTGGAAAGAGAATTCCTGAATATGGAAATCAATTAACGAAGACTTATGGATCAGAGGTATTTTATTTTGAACCACTCTTCACTAATGCAGAATTACAAGAGATTGCAAGTAGAGCAGCACAAGATCAAGACTGAAATGTAACTGATAATAGAGATAATTTAGAAGTGGAGCAATAAGTAATAGAGAAAAGGAAGGAAATCAGAGAAGTGGGTGAGGAACAAGAAGCAAGAAGCAAGAAGCAAGAACTGAACTATCTGAGAAAATTAAGACTCAGATGGAAAACATGGAAATAATTTGATTACCAAAACTGAATCAAGTTAGTAAGACACTTTTGGCTAAATTATTGAAGATTGTAAATGAAGCTATCCAGACAACAATGGGAATGCAAAATGGATCAAGCAGGTTGAAAGTACCATAAAAGTGACTAGAATGGAAGATGTTTACATAACAAAATAAATGGTGCAAAAACAAGCAAAGAAGTTCAGGAACTGGAGTGCCCCTGTTTAAATGAGCTGCACAGGTTCTGACTGAAAACATCAAGCAAACCAGTTATAAAATTTATATTATACATAATATCTTCTATATGCAGAGCTAGTCCTATATCTATATGAATATATGAATATATATTCATGCAACATGAAGCCAGCTTTGTTTCGGTGCTTAACATTCCCACTGGGGGAGCTATGAAAAGCCTTATTGGCTGATTCACAAGAACAAGGCATCTATTTATTCCACATACACACATACAACATGCTTACCATATGGCACACAGATTTATAGAGACACCTCATTTTAATGTGATATCCCACAGTGACTTGGAATCATTTATGTGTTCACAAGAACTGGAACAAATGTTATTCGTAGATATGACTGATGGTGTCTTTGGACTATTATTGGTGAATCCAGAAAAGTTTTGTACTTTTTTTTGTATTGTTTTCATTTTTTTTAACACCACACACTCTCAGATATGAAAAAGCCTAGCTTGTCATGAGATATGACTACAAAAGATTATGGAAAATATGCACATTCATGTCCTCTTCAATGTTTATTATGCATTGGCTTCCAAAAATCATCATTGAGACATCTGGGAAAATTTACTGGAAGTAGGGAAGCAAATGGCCAGTAAATGGACATGAGCATGCCAGAAAAGGGGGGAGGAGATAAGTGAGCAAGATAGCAATGACTCAAGTATTCTGGCTAGCCATAAACCCAGCTGGCCTTGAACAGTACATAAGATAGGCTTGAAGAAGCTTTTGCAGCAGCCATCTGAAAAATATAAATTTAGCCTGGGGAAACAGAAAACAGATGAGGAAGAAACTCAAGACAGCCATGCCTGGAGTCATGTCTTTAGTATTGGGTGGGGAGATAATGTTCTCAGGCTTTCAAGAGTCCATTACTATAACTCACATAATAAAAAGGAATTCTAGTGTTTCTTGTGGTGTTTATGACCTGGACTACCTTGAAGGCTGAGATAAACACAGGCAAGTGGGTGGAACAAGGACATGATAATAGACAAGAAAATAAGCCCGCAAATAAAAAAAAAATGGGTATGTACAGAGTAACAGTCATGAGGGTTTGAAGATAGGCATCAAGAAGATCTCTTAGGGAATGTCAAGGGAAAGCACATGCTTTCTCTGAAAAATATCTAGAAAATTTCATAGGAAGAAAGTTTTCACTCCATCATCCGTCCATTATGGTGATAGCTTCAGCAGAAGATCTTTCAAAAATATTCCTCCCATAATTGTGTATTCTGAGCTTTAATTCCTGTCATGCCTTGCTTCCACTTCTTTAGAAGAATCCAGGAAGTTTGATACGAAACTTTAGTATAGAAACATGAAAAAGCTATTCTAAAGAATTCTAGTGACTGCTACATTTTATAAGGGGGTCTGGTATATTGTGAATTAAGTTTTAAATGTTGGCATAGTTTTTGCATAGGCACCAGGTTGGATGCACTGCTTTTTTGGGGAAATGGGGGCACTAGTTCAATTGTCTCTTGTTTTGTTAATGGCAAAATGTGATAATAGGTTGTTTACTCTGACTGTGCTAATTGGTTTGTTGTTGCTGCTGCTGTTATTTTGCTTTTAAAATTGTAAGCCACCCAGAGTCTTATGGAATCAGATGACTTCAACATTGTAAACAAGCAAATAAGCAGACTCTTACAAAGTGTTCATTTCTGTTAATTAGCATCCTTTGGGTAAATCCAATTTTTTCTTTATTTTCTAATTTTTAAAAAAATATTTGAGAATTTGCTTTGAAGTTTTTTCAGGTCATTATTATCAAAATAAAATTTTATTTTTGTGTAGATAAGCCAAAATGAATCTATATGTTCTATATGTTTGACATAGTTTAAATGAAGAGAATAATTTTTTCAGCTGCAAACTATTTCCCAACTGGACAAACATTTTATCTGATCTGAATACAGTAAAAAGTAATTCTAGGCAGTGTTCACAATATAAATATTAAATATTCACTGTACATATTAAAAGGATCTAAACCAGAGGTGGGTTCCTACCAGTTTGCACCTATTCGGTAGAACCGGTTCATCAAATCTACTAAACCGGTTAGAAGAGGTTCCACCAGTGGACCCGGAAAGCAGGCCACAACTACAGAAGAGGTTCCAAAAAATTTTGAAACCCACCACTGGTCCTTGGATATGATTATTCTACACTATCATGCTCATATTTATAAAACTCAGTGCCTCTGTGAAGGTAAGGATGACTACTGTGTTTGTGGTGCAATCAGAACATTGCGTGTGCTGAAGTTGTTTTAACGCAAGCCAAAGATGCCTTTTAAAGAACAAGTTTACATCATATTCTTATGCATGCCAGTGCTGTGTGTGAGGTAATTTAAGGTGGTTCTGACAAGTATCATCGGCATCTTCATATCCAGTGACAAGCCACTCCCATCTGATCACATGGGCAGCAAGCCACTCCCACAAAGGAGGCCACACCCACAGAGTAGGTTCGAACAATTTTTGAAACCCACCACTGATCTAAACAAATTATATAAAATAGATCACATTTTAGTCAATACATTAAACTGGTCAGATCTAAACTAGACTAAACTACAAAACAGTTCAGCTTTCAGCATCTGCTTAATGCAAGCACATAGTACAGCTTTATGATTTCCATTGTGGGTTTATTTCAGAGGGCCAGTATTGGTGCTGCAAAGTCAAATGCGTTTATTTTCCAGTAGACGAGAGGGAGAAGCAACTCCTGGGATATTCTCACAGCCTGATTGGTCCAGAAGACTGAGGGAAATCTCTTTTAACCTCCTTCTTTCCCTGTGGTTCCCAGTTCCTCTCAGTCTTTGATCCAAGCACTGTTTAAATTCCCAGAGTGAGTAAAAATGTAATTTGATTAGATATATATTGGCTATTCTAAATTCCAAATTGTTTGAGCTGCTACTTGCAGAGACAGGGTCCTCCGTCTCACAGCAAGCCGGGGGGAGAGCAAATTGGCTCTGCTTTCCTCCTGTGGTTCCTCCTGTGGGAGCTCTGACCAATCCCTAGAACTGTGGGGGTGTCATGCTCTCCTTTTTGCAGCTCCACGGGAAGGGCTGCTGGCCAGAGGCTACAATCAGGCTGCGGGCTATTAATTCAGCTCTGCAAGGCGCGCCTGGTCACAATGAGTCGCGGCAAGCCTTTCAAGCTGAGGCTAGAGAAAAAAAACCATTTGCAGCGCGCGGAGTCTTCCGATGGCCATTTTGGCTGTGTGCATGTGTGGGTGGCCATTTTGGAGACACGCATGTGGAAGAGGCTATTTGTAAGCCCCTAGAATTACCACTTGCATTGCGGCCAGTGTCGGGCCGGCAAGTTTAGCCTCAGCATCCCAATTCTTCCTCCCGCAAGGCCCTTGCACCAGCTGGTAACTTTGGGCAGCAGCACTCTCAGGACATGTGAATGGCTCCATTGTGGAGAGCAGGTAGACCACTTCAATGGCCCAGGGGGGTGCCCAGAATGTGCTCGAGGAGAGGGAAGGACCCAGAACCAGGGCAGCAGCAAAATCTACAGCAGCCCAGCGGCCCTCCAGAGCAACCGAGATGGATGAGACCAGGCACCAAAAGGCCCTGGAAAAAGTGATTGCTAGGGCAGAACGCCAGGCCCAAGCCAACAAGCCCTCTTTTCCTTCCAGATCTAGGTCTCCATTAAGGCCAGTATCTGCTCATTCAGCTTCTTCCCCCAGGGGATTCAGTCCTTCTTCCCCTTCTATCTCTCCCATTGGGGCACGCAGGCAATCAGGCCTGGAAATTTCTCCTCCCCTCTTGCTTCACCTAATGGCTCAAGGGTTCATCTAGGGGATCCCTTCCTCCCTGCACCCTAGCTCCACAAGGCCCTGATCCGGGACACCCTGAGGATGAGTTTGAGGATCTGGAATTGCTCCCTGAAGCATTAAGAGGCTTATTTCCTCTGCCATTTCAAAGGGGGTTGCCTCTGCAGTTTCCTTGAGGGATCAGCAATCCTATAGGGAGCCTAGACCCCAGGGTCCTCCTCAGGCCAGAAACTCCTCAGATCTTAGACTTTAGTCTGTGAGGCCTCCTTCTCCCTCAGTAGTTAGTGAGGGTTCAGTGCTAGGGGAGGATCCATGCCAGGACATGGGGTTTTCAGAGGATGAGGAGACGGTTCTCCCGGATCTTCCGGCCTTCCCCAATCTCTTTGTTCCCCCCATGTTTAAACCTTTATTGCACAAAGCAAAGAAGACCACTAAGGTCGGTACAGGGGATCCTGCCATTCACCCACCCAGAGACCCTAACTTGATCATGTTCTCTAATACAGCGCCCAATAAGGAGGAGGTTCCTGCTCCTCCCCTTTTTCTAGAGGTGATAAAGAATCAGTGGGCTCACCCCTCTAACTTTCCCAATCCCGGGAACAATGACCACCACTTCTACAATATGGAGAAGGCCTTTTCTTAGGCTCTCCAGTTGCTTAACGTTGACCCTCCTATAGCCTCCCTTGTTAATCTTCCTCTGTAGTGACAGGGGATGTGGCCAATAAGTTGAAACCGGAGGACAAGCGATTACAAAAATCATTGCTGCCATGCAGTTCTCTGTGGATGCCACCCTAGACTCTGTAAAGTACTCATCTCGAGCCCTAGCCACTTTGGTGACTTCTAGGTGGCTGTTATGGTTGTGCAATTGGTAAATGGACAATAAGTCCAAGTGGGGCCTGGCGGTTGTGCCCCATTCTGAACCCAATCTTTTTGGTGAATGTTTGAATCCCCTTCTCATAGAGAATAGAGACAAGAAAACAGTCTTGCCAACCAACACCAAGAAGACGGACAATCATCCGTCCTTGTACCACAGGCAGTTCTTCAGGGCCCCTAAACCAGAGAATCAACAACAGAGGTATGCCCCTTATAGATCGGATAGGTTTTTCCAGAGGCCCTATTACCAGGACAGAGGAAGGTTCCAGGACCACTCCAGACAGCCCTTTCAAGCCTGGGGTGGGGCTGCCCCTTCTGCAAAGGGAAATAACTCCAACCCGAGCATTCTCATAGGAGGCCACCTGGAACTGTTTGTGGATCTGTGGGATCACGTGACTTCAGATGCCTGGGTTCGGTCCACTATCTGGACCTTTCCACCATCCTGGGATCCGAAATACCATCGTCAGATGTCCCTAGCCATTCAACATCTGCTGAATATCCGGGTGGTGGAACTGGTCCTAGAAATGGAACACAAGCGGGGTCACTACTCCAATCTTTTTCTTGTTCCGAAGAGCTCGGGGACCTCAAGCGCCTCAACTGTTTTCTGGTGTACAGGCACTTCAAGATGTCCTCTCTCAGGTCCATTCTGCAGGGCATCAGGGTGGGGGGACTTCCTAGCATCAGTGGATCTGACAGAAGCCTATCTCCACATTCCAATCCTTCCCGCTTATCACAGGTTCCTCCGCTTCTCCCACAACGGGGTTCCACTTCCAATACAGGACCCTCCCCTTTGGGTTGTCCTCAGCCCCGCACACATTCACAAAGGTCCTGCTGGCATTGGTGGCTCACCTGCGCTCGGTTCCGGTGAGACTACAATGTTATCTCAACTATGTGCTCATGCAAGCCCCCTCTTACACTCGAGCCGTTCTAGACCTACAGCTAACCATCCGAACCTTGCAGACCCTGGGGTTTTCTGTCAACTTCCCCAAAAGCCACCTCTCGACGACAACAAGGATAGATTCCATAGAGGGCACAGTTCGTCTATCCTCAGAATGACTGGTCAACCTCCAGGCCCTGACAAGACAGGTTCGCGCAAGGTGGTCAGTTTCTATCCTGACCTTGTTCCGCCTTTTGGATAAGATGGTGTCGTGCATAGGGATTGTGCCCTGGGCACGGCTTCATTCACGGACTCTGCAGTGGGCCCTCATCCCGTTCCAGTGAAAACACCTGAGCAACTCCCTGCAACTCCATCTGCCAGGGGATGTGCGGCTATCTCTGTGGTGGTGGCTGTCCCCAGCCCTTCAACGTCGGTCAGAGTTCTGGGAGCCAGATCAAGTGACCATCACTACAGATGCAAGTCTGTTTGGTTGGGGAGCACTCATGGACTCTGAGATGGCGGAGGGCTGTTGGACCCGGTCGGACCTTTGCCACAATATAAACTGGCTGGAGCTGAAAGCTGCCAGACTGGGTCTCCACCAGTTCAGAGACACGATAGAGGGCCGTCACATTCTTCTATTGACAGATAATGTGGCCACAAAGGCCCAAATAAACCACCAAGGTGGGACCCACTCCAGAGCCCTTTGGCTGGAGGCACTGAAACTAGGCTCCTGGGCAGAGAGACATCTTGTATCAGTGGTGTCGGAGCACATTTTGGGCATGGCCAACAACCAGGCTGATTGATTGAGCCTACGACTGTCGACCATGGGGAGTGGCAGCTTCTACCAGACCTCTTCCAGAAGATTTGCCAGAGGTTCGACGATCCATTGGTGGATTTGTTCGCGACCCCGTCAAACGCTCAGCTCCCGAGATTCTTCACCTGTTTTCCAGCCCGGGCCACAAAAGGGATGGATGCTCTCTGGAGCAGATGGCCTCCAGGCCTGTTGTATGCCTTCCCCCCACTCCCTCAGATCCCGGGGACCCTGAGGAAGGTAGTGGTAGAGAGGGCAGACATCATTCTGATCGCCCCTTACTGGCCCAGACAGCCTTGGTTTGAGGACCTCATTCAGCTCTCCATCTCTCCCCTGTGGAGGATTCCCCGGGAAGAGCTTTCCCTACAGCAGGGGGTCTTAATTCATCTGGAGCCCCAGTGGCTCCACTTGACTGCCTGGTGCTTGAGCGGAGCCTCCTGAGAAGTGCCAACTTGCCTTCCCAAGTTATAGCAACTATTGAGACTTCTAGACGCCCCTCCACCACTCGGATATACAACTCCACATGGGCTGCATTGTTAAGTGGTGCGGCCCATTCAGCATATGTCCGATGGAGGCCTCAGTCACTCAAATTCTGGATTTCCTACAAAAAGGCCTGGATGGGGGGCTCTCCCATAACTCCCTATGGCGACAGGTAGTGGCCCTGGCCTCAATCCTGCCAGGGGAATATTGCTCGTCTTTGCCTCAAAACCCCTTTCGCAAGAGGATTTTAAGGAGGGGGGGCGCTAATTTATGGCCTCACCCCATTCATAGATTTCCAACCTGGGACCTGCCATTTGTATTTAGGGCCCTGACAGGGGCTCCCTTTGAGCCCTTATACACAGTTCATCTCTGTCATCTAAGGACGACCTCTGCCAGTTCCAACAGGATAGAGTAGTCCTGAGGTTGGATCCTACATTTCTCCCTAATGTCAATTCGCCCTTCCATCAAGTGCAGGAGGTCATCCTACCCAATTTTTGCCCGACTCCCTCCCATGAGAGAGAGTGGCTTTGGCACAGGGTGGACATGCATTGCGCCTTGCGCATTTATCTCCGATGCACGTCTTCCTTGGCAAGAGCCAAGGTGGCGCAGTGGTTAAAATGCAGCACTGCAGGCTACTGCTAGATCAGCAGGTCAGCGGTTCAAATCTCACCGGCTCAGGGTTGACTCAGCCTTCCATCCTTCCGAGGTGGGTAAAATGAGGACCCAGATTGTTGGGGGCAATATGCTGACTCTCTGTAAACCGCTTAGAGAGGCCTGAAAGGCCTATGAAGCGGTATATAAGTCCACTGCTATTGCTATTGCTATTGCTGTAGATCTGAGGCTCTCTTCATTTCATTCCAACCAGGCTCCTTGGGAGCCAGGGTTTCCTCGGCCACCATTGGTGGGTGGTTACGACAGGCCATCTCCACGGCCTACGAGTCCTCAGGCTGGCCTCCCCCCTTGGGGATCACGGCCCACTCCACATGGAGTGCCACTACTACAGCAGCGTGGGCCATGAGGGCTCCATTCAGAGACATTTGCCAGGCGGCCAATTGGGCCTCCCCAATTCCGTTTATTCACCACTACTGGCTGGATGCCTTTGCATCAGTTGAGGCATCCTTTGGACATAGGGTCCTACAGCAGGTAGCGGCAGCCCCTCCCCCCCGAGTCTTAGTTTCCCAGGAACTGATCTTGGGTACATCCCAGGAATCGCCCCTCCCTTGAGTCTATCAGAAAAAGAACCTTGGTCCTTACCTGAATTTTTCTTTTCAGTAGACGAGAGGGAGGAGCGACATCCTGCCCCTATTAAGATGTAGTTGGTAGTCAGTTGGGGTGAGGGACTGGGGGGAGGTTGTCCTCTGTCTGTTGTTTGTTTGTTTGATAGTATACTTCTACTCATGCGGATTCGAGGAACTGGGAACCACATGTTTTGTTTGTTTTGCAAAGCCATCAATAAAAAAAAACCTTTCTTAAACATTGCAGGATTTTCAAGTATGCTGACATACTTTTATATAAAGTTTTATATCCAGTTCAACCTTTAAGTAATTGCTGTAGGTTTATAAGAGACAGGTTTCTATATTTCCCATTTAATCCCCATCTATAAATTTTAAGAGCAAATGCCATTAAACTCCAAGTGAGCAAGGTCTAATCTACATATACAGAACACCAGAACACTCTGAGCCCCAGCAAAATGGAAACTACATGCTTTCACCTTAACAACAAACTAGCATATGAAGCACTGAAGATCTAGTTAAATAATTTATTTCACTATAATCTTCATCCAAAGTACCTTAGAGTAACATTGGACCAGACTCTCTTCAATAAAATACATCTAGAGAATGCAATGGAAAAAAATCAATTCTAAGAACAACATACTCCAGAATTTATGTGAAACTAAACGGGGAGCTTCGGCTGCCACCCTTAGGTAATCAGCACAAGGGCTGGTCTATTCCACAGCAGAATGCCATGCCCATGTATGGCTGAACAGCTATTCATACTAGTAAGTTAAACACAAACTCAGTGATACCATGAGGATTATAAGCAAATGTATTAAAACCTTTCCAACTTGCTAGCTTCCTTTTCTGAGTCTTATAGGACTGCCAGTTTCACAAAGAAAAGACGCACTAGTGAGAGAATACAGAAAAATTATGAACAACTCTCTCCTACCAGTGCCAACCTTCCTCTTTATCAGCTGGAAGAT
The DNA here is from genome assembly GCF_051295495.1 of Thamnophis sirtalis. Taxonomy (NCBI): domain Eukaryota; kingdom Metazoa; phylum Chordata; class Lepidosauria; order Squamata; family Natricidae; genus Thamnophis; species Thamnophis sirtalis. The sequence continues at coordinate 75,702,951 of NW_028261384.1, read as the reverse complement.
TCAAATCTAGGAAGCCTCCACTGGTACTTGCACAACATCTGTGTAACAGCTTTTATATTGATTTCCAATGGAAAACCAAATGGGTTGCTAAATGCCTACAAAGGAAGACATATAAATAATCCTACAAAAAAGGTGCCAAGCTTTGAATTACCAGGTCAGCAACAGACAATCCTGAATACGATTCACACCTCACATGGCATCTGCCAGGAGTCTCTGTGTAAAAGTGGGATAGCATCCACCTCTCAGTGTGATTGTGGGTTTCAATGTCAAACTGTGTGTGTGTGTGTGTGTGTGTGTGTGTGTGTGTGTGTGTGTGTGTGTGTGTGTACCGGTATGCACACCATGTGTATGTGTGTATAGCATGTAAGATATGCCTTATGCCAAATAAATAAATAACTGAAGAACATGGGGATAGTGTCGTAGCAGTAGAATGGGCTTGCCCATTTCAGACTATAAGTGCTCAAGTGTATTTTTTCAGTATTCAAAAAAGAATTAAAAAATAAATAAATGTTATTTTAAATTAACACTTAAAAGGGATCAATCTCACCAGGTTTCTCTTGCCATTATAGGCAATATCTGGGTTATGGATTAATCAATAATTCACAATCCTAAGCAAGAAGGAAACCTCTCACCAGTACCTCTCCATATTACTTTGTCAAAAATAGATCTAGAAAATTTATTGTCTGGTTCCCAACTGATTATCGCATTTATGTTTCTCAACCATTTAATAATTTCTGACTACATGACCACTTAGTTGAAGGTTATAACCCTCCTACATTTTTTAACAAGGTAAGGTTGTGGTAGTTATAAGTTCTATACAATCATTGCTATTTACTTCAGTCTTGTGAAAAGAAATAAGAATGAAAAATGGGAGAGGGTGGGGGAAGCAAGCAACCAAGCAAACTAATCTTGTATCTTATAGACTTCTAGATCCACAGAATTTCATAATTGTCTTGCAATGGCCTTCACCCTTGGCACTTTGGAAAAATAGTGCTGAGCTATACTGCTAAAGGCTGTTCTGAAACGTCAGACTTTTCCCCAAACATCTGGACTTTTCCCTTTCCTTTCTTGCGTTCAGCTGTGGAAAAGCTTTTTTTCTTAGATACTTATTTTAAATCTAAGATGCTCAGGATAAACTGTTATACTTTTGTGGACAAACTGACATATTAGGAAGACAGGAAGAACATGTTGTCAAAACCCATCCTAAATTTCAATAAAATACTTAAATTCTCTCAAATTATTTGTGAGGTGGTTCAGATACTTAATGTAATATTTCATGGAAAATACTTGTTAGCTACTCCTTTTCCATTCATATCCAGAATAATTCTCCAATAAAGATTCTCTGCCTTGTAATGCTAGTATTACAATGTAGTAACAGTAAAGGTTACTTGAGTCAGGGCTGCACTGATTCATGTGATTGACACAGCTGAGAGCTTTGTGGGCCATGATATAATACAGTAACACCACTAGAAGTCCCCTCCCACTTTTTGCAGGTTTGGAAACTTTGTTGCTGTATAAAAGAAGGAAAAAACTGTGCTTCAAACCTGGCAGAATCTGTGTGCCTGTTTTATTTTTTTATCAAATAAAGAAATGCATATTTTCTTTAAAAATAAAAGAAAAAACAATGAATTACACAAGTTTTCTGTTTTCCTGCCAAAATCCAGTTTTGTGGAATGGAAAACTGAGGTTTTTGATAAGCCTAACAATGCTTCTTTGAACATGAATTACAAGAAATAAGTAAAGTAGAAGTAATATTCTTTTTGACTTATTTTTAATTTTATA